>NW_006399827.1:5613695-5666907 GCF_000299155.1 Elephantulus edwardii
TGTTCCAGTTGTCTTTGGATAATCTTCAGTAAAATCTTGCTTGCATGTGAAATCAGTGAGGTTGTTCTGTAGTTTCCACATTCTGTTGGGTCACCTTTTTTTGGGATAGGAACAAATATCGATCTCTTCCAGTCAGTTGGCCAAGTGGTTGTTCTCCAGATTTCTTGGCACAACTTGGTGAGTGGCCAGTGTTAAAGAAGATTACAGGTAAATGATGAGCTTGACCAGAATATTCATTATTTGAATCTTTCTAGACCCATTTGTCCTTGCTTCTTATTCAAATAAAATATTCATTCACATGTTGAAAAGTTATCTTAAAAGGTTTAGGGAATGGGTCTGGGTATATTGGCAGATTACCAAAAAGGGCCTCTGTTTAAGCGGGAAAACATTAAACATAGTTACTGTAACAATGGGCTCAAGTGTATCAGAGACCAGGTGGGTGACACAGGATATAAGTCGATGATGTTATCTTTTGTTCATAGTCACCATTAGTATTAGTCCACTTGAAGTCACCTAACAACAACAATAATGACTTGGGTCAAGATTTTGGAATATTTTTTAATAGACATAATACCAGTTTTTTAGAATCATAGGCGATCCGTGTCATCCAGGTACGTTGAGACTGGCTCCATTAGAAATTCCTCAGCATGGACCTTCACTAATCTGTAGATGTGCTTCCACCTCTTTAATTTTAATGGTGAGTCAGAATCCTTCATGCAAAAAAAAGCCTCAGAAATTAGTCTTAAGGGGCTTACTCTTAGAAGAACAGATCGCTTTCATTTCAAACTTGTATGATTCTTTCATTACTCATTGGAAGTTTAGATAAATCCCACTCAAATTTTACTCAAAGTATCTCATTTAGCCATTTCACTAAGTTACCTAGTCTCCCAGGGGGACTAGTTGTCTATTTAGTTTATGGCTTTCCATGCCCTTTGTACTTTGCTTTAAAAAAATGGCAGGAATGCTGAAGAAGCAGGAGGAAGAGGAAGTAAAGGAAAAGAAAAGAGAATAGAGTGCAAGAGAGTTTACGTGATACATGTGACACCCACTCTCCTGCTAGTGTTCTCTCTCTCTGCTCTTTCTGCAGAGTAAGCAGGTTAATTCTTGCTTTGAAGTCATTTTGTGAGAGAGGTTTACATCTTGACATCTGCTGAGTCATAACATCAAAATAGTTTTCCCCATGTTGATTGTAAGATAAATCAGGTAGACTCTTTGGTAGTAGTATTGATTCTGCATTAATCATTCAAATCCCTGTGCATCCCTGTAACTTTTCTAAAGTGTATCAACCTCCTATTTGCTTCCTGGTGGAAGGAATAGAGAATTGTGCCTCTCTAGATAGGGATGGAATATTGGTAATTCTTGCTAGTTAGTATTATGGACTTAATTGCATAGCCCCAAAACATGTGTGATAAATCTTACCCTCTGTGCCTGTAGTTATAATCCAATTTTGGGATGAGTGTTCTTTTATTAATGAGGAAGGAAGAGTGGAGAGAGTATTTTCAGACAATCTCCTTTGAGATAGAAACATTATTTAACAAGTGCGTGTAAACAGGGATTTGGGGGAGAGAGGATGGATATTAAGTCACATGAAGTGCTGAATTTCAGAAAAGACTACAATCTTCATCCATAGAAAACATGCAGGAAAAAGCCATATAAATGGCATCCTGAATTCAAATGTCTAGTATCCTCTGAGGGAATAAGTTTCTGTTTGTTAAATTCGCCCACTTACATTGTTTCTGTTACAACAGCACTAGATGCCTAGGATAGAATTGGATCATAGAATCCTATAATAAATACCTAAAGTGTGGAAGTGGTTTTCAAATTTAGTAATGTATGTTGTTGTTAAGTGCCATTGAGTCATAGACTACTCTTAGCGACCCTATGAATGAAAAACCTGAACACTTGTATAACTTTCAACATTTCTGCTAATTCATAGAATTTCCAAAGGCAAGCTGTTTCTGAGGTGGGTGCCACTCCTGCTCCAAGTGCTAGCCATGTAATGAGAGAAAAAAGGATCTATATTTAAAAGAAAATATGCATAAGTGATGTCATTTTCAGTACAGAATATCTGGACAGATGTAAAAGGTATAGCCGTTCACCTCATTGTATCAAATTAAACTTAAAATTTAACTAAACTTCCAATAAATAAAAATCAAAGCTTATTTATTCAGCAAATATTAATTAAGCACGTATAAGACACTGGGTACTAAACATTTTATCTATTGAAAATCATAGGAAGATTTTTTTCCTCTTGTAGTTTATCTTCCTGAGGCTCATGTTCTTGTTTTTGTCCTTTTGAGATTTTTGAGAAACAGAATCATGATTAAAATAAATGAAAACTAAAGATCAATTTCTCCTACAGAAGGATATGAAAGTTGTCATTCACGCAGCTTTCTGGTGACCTCCGCGTCCTTAACATCTCCACCCTCAAAAACTGCTGTATAAAAATGTTGTTGTTGTTATGTGCCGTCGAGTCGTTTCCGACTCATAGCGACCCTATGCACAACAGCTCTAAACCCTGCTCTATCCTGCGCCAACCGCACCGCCTCTGACACACCCATCCCGATTACCCCAGTCACCGAATCAATCCATCTTATAGAGGGTCTTCCCCTCCTGCGCTGTCCCTCCACCCTCCCAAGCATGATGTCCCTCTCCAAGGACCCGTCCCTCCTGGCAACATGTCCAAAATAGAAGGGGAAAAAAGAAAGAGAGAAAAAAAGAAAAGTATACTTTAGATAAGTTAAAAAAATAAGTTTTTTTTACCAAGTCACCAAGAGGACCAGCAAGACATGTAACCGAGCAAATAAATATTGGGTGATTGAATATTCACTTCATCATCTATTATCCATCAAGCTGAGTTCAATCCGCAGGCACAGCTGCCTCAGAAATATCCACAAACTCTGTTCTGGAGCCTCTTTCCCCAAGCAGATCAGCGGTGCTCTTGTTAACTTTGATGCAACTGCACCATGATGTTTTCCGTGTAAGCCCAGTGAGAGGAGAAAGAGGATTCTTGCCTCCCAAATGCTCTGGACATCTGAAGCATCGCATCATTTATATGACTGGAACATAGAATAACAGAGTCCTGCAGGAGCAAACGAGGCATTTTTAGGAATGCAAAGCAACATATTATTTTCTTAAAAAAATAAATATCTGGCACATACAACATAATTGAATATTTACTCCACTCTGGCAGGTCCATGAATCTGTGTTGTATTTGAGCATCCTTCAGTGCAAGTTCTATTGTATAGTCTTGAAGATTTTGCCATATAGAAGATAAAACAACTAGAAGGAAACACATTTTACACCAGGATATTTAAATATGTATTCTCTCAGGGGGTTTGAAAACAAAGATGATTTGTTTTCTTTCTTTCTCCAGTGCTGTGTCATGCAGACTTTAATGGCAAGCACTTATGGTTTTTATAGTTGCCATCATCTCTATTAGCATGTTTTGGGTTTGTATGGTCTCCTTAGGGAGCGCTGGTGGCCTAGTGGTTTGGAGCTGCACTACCAAATGAAAGGCGACTGGTTTGCATACACCAGCTGGCCCTCAATGGCATAAAAACAATTACTTTACATTATTGTCATCCAGTTGAAACTGGCTGATGGCTGACCTTCCAGCAGGTTTTCAGAGGTTGTAAGTCACACAGAAGGAGAAATGCCCATCTTTCTCCCACCCTTATTTTGAACCACTTCCCTTTGGGTTGGCAGTGCAATCTTTTACCCACCAGGCCTCCAGGGCTACCGCATTCATTACAGTGTTATAAATATCATGAGAGAGCTCTAGTGGTGTAGTCAGTAGGAATGGGCACTACTAGTGCCTGTCTGGCACTTTAAATTTACTAGCCATTCCTCTGGAGAAAGATGGGTGATCTCCTCCATTGCAATTTACAGCCTCCTAAATCCTGTTGGAGTGTCTACTGTGAGTCCGTTCTAACTCCATGACAATGAGTGTTTGAGACTGAAAATTAGGAGCACAATGATTGAGTATGTGTCTACTTTTTGTAAGCTCAGACTTTCAAACTCACTAGCTGCTCTGGTGGAACAAAACCTGGTCATCTACTCTTGTAAAGATAACTTTTTTTATTTATATACTGGTGGTTTGTTCACAGTTCAAATATACTGCTTTTCACATTGGTTCTTTTCCATTTTCTTCACCAACTCCCACCCATCAAATTATTCAACCTTGTGATTAATCCAACCCCCATCATCACCCCACTGTTTCCACCCTCACACCCACTGGATCCCCATACTCATTCTACAATAATGATTTTATACAATATTTGTCCTTATGGGACTGAGTTAATTCACTCAGTATTATGATATCTTTACTCCTGTGGGCTGCGTAGTATTCCATTGTGTGGATGTAAGTGTGGCATACTCAATGGGTTAGTTCTATTGTGTCATGACATTTCATATGAGGTAGAATTGCCTGGATAGCACACAACAACAACAACGTGGTAAATATATAAGACAGACACAGTCATGCTATATAGTGACAACAAAAATCTGGATCGTTAACCCAGATTATGAGCTCAAGAACAATTTTCCAGAGGAAGCTGCTCTGAAACTGAGTTTTGATGTTACCCAGCAGACTCTCCAACACTCAGCCAGTAACACAGTGTGAAACAGCAGACAGGGAAGGCAGAGGGAGGAGCCTGAACTGAGGGCAAGTTTCCACAGAGATGCACTTGCATCCCTGGTACTGGTTATGACATACTGTAATTGTGAATATATTGAATGTTCCATAAGCAGACACAGACTTGGCTCAGGACTATGAATTAATTCCTGTAGATTGTAGGAGATCATTGCTTTTGGAGCCCTTCAGCCCCCATCCTATCACACGACAGGTATATGAGCTATAAAGGAGTCTAAAAAAATGATACACTGAGTATGTTAGTTTCCCAAAGCTGTAGTGACAAAAGGTCATCAACTAAACAGTTTCTAGGGATAAAAATGTATTGCCTGATGAGCCTGGAGTTTAGAAGTCCAAATTCAGGACTCTCTTCTCTCCATAAACTCCAGAAGGAGATCCTTTCTATTCTGTTTCAGCTTCTAGAAGCCCCAGGAATTTTTTGACCTGGAATTGAAGGCTATTCTTGTTATGCTTTGTGGATCCTCTGTGCTACCTCAAAAAGATTGTCAGCTATAACCTTTAGGAAAATGAGGCCTGCTGCTACAACGATTCAATAACTCTGGAGGTGGGCCTGAACCAACAGCCACTCCATGAAGATAAGACCAGGTCACCTGCCTCCCATACTGATTAAATCAAGTACCAATCTCCAGTTCCAACTTCTACCGACCCTGCAAGATAGAATGGAACTCCCTCACACGGAGTTTCCAAGGCTATAAATCTTTCTAGAAGCTGACTGCCCCCTGGAACAACTGATACCTTTAAATCACTAACCTTTCAGCAGAAAAGCTTAACAATGAACCACCAGGGCTCCTTATAAGAGAGTATAACTTAGAAAACCCTATGAGGTAGTTCTGATCTGTGTTATAGAGTCACTATGACACAATAACTGAGGCAATGGGGGTTAAGGGTGGGAATTACTGATAATGGCTCAGGACAGGGCAGATTCACAATGAAGTGACTTGACCTCAGTCAGTGTAGTGGGTATATTCACGCTTAAAGACCTAAAACTATAAGGCAATTAGTCTATTCCAAGGGATATTAATGGTTCTGTTGTTGGCAGGAACTGAATGAATTCTCTCTTTGCTGAAATTTTCTTCTCTCTTTTGATTTCATTACTAGTAGGTATGGGACTTTGTCCCAGGGTAAAGGAAAGCACAGGACTTCTCATGTGCAATGAGAAATATATCCTTTTACCTTAGGACCAGCAGGACTTACTTCCCAGGAAGAATATACTAGTATTTGCCAGTCTAAGTGCACTAGTCTTATAAACACTTTTACACAGATGAGCCTTTAGAGACTGTGAGGCAGTTGAAAGTTTATGAAAACTCCACACACCAGAGGTTGGAAGTCCTTCCATCTCAAGCAGAATAACACACTGGATGAAACCTCAAACAGAATCCCGAAAAGGAGTTGTCTGGAAATAGTAAACTCAAAGTCCAGTGAGAGTCTACAGGCCTCTTGGCAAAGTTAGCCCCCTTCTTCAGTGAAAAACATGACTGAGTTTTAAGTTGGTCCTCTGAATGAATGAATGAATGAAGAGAGAGAGAGAGAGAGAGAGAAACCCAACCAAAAATCAACAACCTAAGAATTCTTGCCTCTTGCCAATAGTCTAATGCATGATGCTGGTGAAAAGTACAAAAAACAAAGTTTTATTTAATCAGTCTGTCTCTCTCTCTACACACACACACACACACACACACACACACTTAATGTTAAATAAAGCAAGGCAGATAAAAACTCTAAAATATTACTCAATATGTGGCACTGTAGTGTTAGGTTAAATTTTTGTTTGTTTTTTGGTTTGGTTTTTTGTTTGTTTGTTTGTATTTTAGCTGGCATCTCAGTATTCTCACATCCACTAAAGATAGAGGAAGCACATTTTCCATTCCTTGATTTGGAAATTTGGATGATAAAGTATTAGTAGACATGATGATAGCATACGATTAATAACATGCTTATGTTACTGTGGTTTGAGAGAGCGGCTGCACCAAAACCAGATTCAATTTTAGGAATCCTGCAAGTCTGCAGTCAAACACAACCACTGTTAAAAAGTCACTCAGTGACTCCCTCACTGCCTTCCAGTGCTCTCCAATGCATAGTGACCCTCCATCATGTTTCCGAGGTTCAAAACAACATGGAACGAGGCTGTCCATCTGTCACCCTCAGCGTCACTGGTAGATTTGAGCTGCTGAAGAGTTCAAACCACTGTTTTGGTTAACAGTACAACCCATTATCAACTAAGTCAACAGAATTCCCCTAATAAGAAGTTATTTGTTTTCTTCTTGGGTTCTTGGCTTTTGGTACACACTAGGTAGAGGGTAGGCATGTCCTGGTGGCTTAGTTAAGTGGCTAACTCAAAGGCAGATGGTTCAAATCCACTAGCTGCTCCATGGAAGAAACTGGAGGGTCAGCTATGAGGTGGTTCCAACTCAAAGGTACACAATAACAGCAATAGATGAGGGTACTGGTATAACTTGCCCCTAATACATACATTTGATCCTAAATTTCAAATTAACTTACCCTGTAGACAACACATCACAAGTGTTACCACTGTTGGACTTTAGGAGAATTAAGTATATCCTGGAGGCCCTAGATGCAAATTGATTAAGCAATTGACCAGCAACCAAAAAGACGCCAAGCTGAACCCACCCAAAAGCACCTCAAAAGTCAATCCTGGCAGTTTGCTTCTGCCACGTCATAATATTGATTACCCTATGCATTATACTTCTACATTGCCACACATTTAATTACAATCAGCCTAAGGCAACTGGCTTTGGGTTTGGGTTTGTTTAATGACATAGGTAGAGGTCAGAAACTCCTAGACCTGTTTTCTCTGCACTTTGACCTCTCCAATTTCCCTCTTCACACACTTTGCTCTGTGTTCATTCATGCAATACATTACATGATGTTTTCAATGAGTTCTCTTAGAAATAACCAAACCTACGGATAGCCCTGGTGACTCCAGCAGCATTCTCTAAACTTAGTATGTCAGTAGAACTTACAGGAACAAATGGAGGGTTTTTTCCTCCAGTAAATTTTTACCATGTCTTCATTCCTTGATTCAGATCTAACAACTAAGGGCTTCTTTTCCTACTTGATATTTTCAATAGTCAGACTATATGTATTTAATCCCCAGACCCTAAATTTTGATTTTCGGAATCTGAAGGCTGTACATGAGAGAGATTTTAGTCAGTCTTTGGTGTCGATCTTTGAATGACTTCCACTTTTGATGGTGAGTCACAGTTGGGGAATTTTGGTGGCATACTAATACATTTAAATATGCACCCCCTTAAGATATTTTTGTTATTTTCAATCAGGGACACTGTGTACTTCTTTTAATATGTTTATAGCATAATGAATTTA
This sequence comes from Elephantulus edwardii, assembly GCF_000299155.1. NCBI lineage: Eukaryota > Metazoa > Chordata > Mammalia > Macroscelidea > Macroscelididae > Elephantulus > Elephantulus edwardii. The sequence continues at coordinate 5,621,692 of NW_006399827.1, forward strand.
TGGGAAACTTGCTATAAATATGCTTAAAAATGAAACATAAAAATAGGGTGAGTATAGAAACTGACATGCATAATTCATTGATGGTAAGGTATTATGCAAGTGGCATGCTCTAGAGAATGGTTCTATAAAATTTTAATGAAAGTCTTGGCAACCCAAAACTCATTTTCTGCTCTTGAGGAGCACAGGGGAATATCACTTCTCTCAAAGGCAGATCTGGGCAGCTAACTCGTGAGTTGTCGAGACGATAAGCTTATTAAAGTTCTTACTGACCTGCAGAAAAAGCAGAGTGAATTCCTCACTATCTTTTAGCGCAAATAAAAATCATTTCAATGCTTGTGTTTCTTCAAAGAATGAAAATAGCGTTTTCCAAAGAAATAAATTGAATGCATTTTCTTAGTTTTCCTGGTAGGCTTCTCAGTAATGATAATACCTTGTAATGTATCTAACACTGATGGTTATTCCTGATGGTTATTCGTTATCTAGGATGAAGGACAGAAAGTTTACTGTTCAGGGTAATTGCTCCTTAGGTGGTCCACAATGTGTTGTGTGTTGCACTACCAACCCAAAATTCAGCAGACCTAATTCGCCAGCTGCTCCATAGGAGAAAGATGGACAATCTCCACCTGTAAGGTTTGACAGCCTGGGCAACCAATGGAAGGTCATTGAGAATCGCAATCGACTCCATAGAAGTGGGTTGGAGATTGGAACAAGTTTTTTTCTAAGAATGAGTGAGTTGCTAATAGTTCATTAGCGATAAGGTTTATTAATGAGAAAATTATGGCTTAGACACCATTCTGATGTGTCAAATGCAATAGCAGTTACCCATGGTGCACAGTGTTTGGTGGAGCTCCCCGATTAAAACAGGCTTGGAAGCAAGAGTGGCATCCACTTCTGAAATAGCTTGCTTCCAGAAACTCTATGAACTTGGAGAAATGATGAAAGTTATGCAAGTGTTCAGGTCTTTTGTTCATAGGGTCACAATGAGTCGTCTATGACTCAATGGCACTTAACACAGCAACAACAGACAACATTCATACTATGAAATGAAGCTTATGGTTTCCGGATAACACAGATCATAAACAGAGCTGCACACACTGTTCCTTAGTCATACACATCCAAATGTATATACATTTATTAGAATCATTTAGAAAAATGTTTAATTCATTATCTGAGTCTATGCAGATAGACTTAAAATTTGGGGGACAAGTGTCTGAAAATTATAGGAGGACACAAGGCTCATTCATGTTCTTGATGAATTCTAGGCAGAACAGTGGGAAATGCACATACACTGGGAAACAAAGATTACAAATCAGAGGGAAGAACTGAGACTACAGCCATTTAAAAAAAATGTTTCTCCCGTTACAGTCATTTCTTGTTATTGTTTTTGTTGTTTGGTGCCATCGAGTATGACTTATAGCAACTCTACAAACAACAGATCTGAACCTTCTCCTCCTCCTGTGCCATCTTAACACTTCCAGATACACCACAGCCCATTGTGGGAGTCACTGTGCTAATCCACCTGATTGAGAGTCTTCTTCTCTTCACCGACCCTCCAGCCTTGCCAGCATCTTGTCCATCTCCAAGGAATATCCCCTCCTGGCATACTGTGACAGGTTTGGAAGCAGGAGTGGCATCCACTTCCTAAATAACATGCCTCCTAAAACTCTATGAACTTTGATAACTGTCGATAGTTGTAGAGGGGCTTCAGGTCTTTTGTTCATAGGGTTGCTATGAGTTGTGCTCGACTTGAAGGCAATTAACAACAATGCAACAATGCGAAGCCTCATCATTCTTGCCTCCAAAGAGCACTCTGGCTACACCCTCTCCAAGACATATCTGTTTGTTCTCTTGGTGGTCCATGGGATGTTCAGTGCTCCTCTCCAACACCACAGCTCAAAAGTGTCAATTCTTCTGTCATCTTTATTCATTGTCCAGTTCTCAGATGCATAGCAAGTGACTAAAAAGGCTGAATCAGGCACAACTTAGTCTTCAAACTGATACCTTTTGTTCTCAGTAATTAGAGAGGTCCCTGACTGCAGAATTTTCCTGGTTCTATACATCTCCTGACCTCCTTCCTGAGTGCCGGTATCAATGGTGTTGACTGTGGATCCAAGTAAGATGAAGTTATTGACAGTTTCAGTCTTTCTCCATCTATCATATTGTTGTCTATCAGTCCAGTGGTGAGAATTTTTGTCACTTCTATAGTAAATATTACATGTTTTAAAACAATTCTTTGGCACTGACTCTACTATGACTTTGAAACTGGAATTAAATTTTAACCACCACATACCAATCTAGTATCCCTATCTCTCTAGCAGTCCGTATCCTCACATATTTTTGCATGTTCCTTGGAGGCAAGGGTTCTGAAGCTTTGTATGGCATACTTTGGACATGTTGCAAGGTAGGATCAGTCCTTGGAGAAGGGTGTCATGCTTGAGAGAGAGGAGGGACAGTGCAGGAGAGGAAACCCCACAATGAGATGGATTGATTCAGTCACTGGGGTAGCGGGGATAGGTGTGTCGAAGACAGTAAGATTAGTAAGGGATAGAGCTTGGTTTATGGCTGTTGTACATGGGGTCGCTATGAGTCACAGGCGACTCGACAGCACATAACAACAACAACAACAACAACAACAACATACCTAAGAATTACTTCACACATATAAAGTTCAATATCATTTCCTGAGTCTTCAATTGAACTTTGCTCCCACATCACCAGTCTTGATCTTTATTACCTAAGAATATTGAATATACATGAATTGCTGAAAGATTAATCAAATCTGTTTTGGAAGAACTACAGCCAGAATACTACTCCTTAGAAACAAGGGTGGTAAGACTTTGTCTCAAATACTTTGGATGTGTTAATAGAAAGGGCCAGTCCCTGAATAAAGCCGTGATCATACAGTAAGAAAAAGAAGACAGTCAATGACATGGATAGACACAGTGCTTCCTCTCTCTTTAGTAACTTTATTTTTTCAAGTCAAGGGAGCTCTGGTAGCCTTGTGGCAAGAAGCTGCACTGCAATCCCAGAGGCACGTTGTTCGAATCCACCAGATGCTCTGCTGGAGAAGGCGGGACAATTTCCTCCTGTACCAGTCAGATCTGATATTATTGTACACACACACACACACACACACACACACACACACAGAGATTTTCAAGTCAGTCATTCCTAATAAGAATGAGCTCTTCAGCATAAACCAAGGAAACCTGGTTGCATTGTTTGTATTAGATCAAGCAGTTGATTTTGTTGTTACATACAGTCTGGTTGAAACAGACCCATAGCTGATCCTCCAGCAGATTTTCATGCACAGTTGGTCACATGGGAGAAGATTGCCTATTTTTTCCTGCAGAGCAGATGCTGGATTCGAACCACATGTCTTTGATTTGCAACACAGCTCCTTACCACTAGGCCACCAGAGCTCCCTATCAAGCTATTAATAAATGATAATGCTTTTGTTCTTATATGCTGTTGAGTCAGAACCAACACGTAGCTGACCCTCTTGCAAGTTTTCGAAGGCTATAAATCCTATGGGAGATTGCTCATCTTTTTCCTGTGAAGCAGCGAGTAGATTTGAGTCACCTACCTTTGGCTTTGTGACAGTGATGTGCCAATCGTGGTAACGGGTACCCGTGGTGGACAGTGTTTGCTGGAGCTTCCCGACTAAATCAAACCTGGAAGCAGGAGCAGCATCCACTTCTGAAATGGCTTGCCTCTGGAAAATCTATGTACAAACAGTGCTCAGGCTGTTCGTTCATAGGGTCACTATGAGTCATCTACGACTCGATGGCATCAAACAACAACCACCACCACCTTTGGCTTGGCTGTACAACTCCTTACCCACTTTCCTATCTTACTCCATGGCACAAAGACAAGTAGCCTCTTCACATAAAGATGTACAGCCTCTTAACCTGATAGCTATCATGAGTCAGAAATGATTCAAAGACAGTGGGAAAGTGTAAGCGAGACCCAAGTTTCTTGGAAGGACCCAAGTGTAGTTCACACTGTATTTTGTTTGTTTGTTTGACAACTATAATTGTTCTGTAAAGAAAATACCTAAAAGCAGTTTTTATGTTTGTCTTTCCCATGACAGAATCTCAGAACTGTTCACATTTCTATTTATACTTTCACAGATTCTTTACTTATAAAATGGGGAAAAATATAATCAAAATCACTGCAAATCTAAAAGTTTAAATTTTAAGAGTTATCATAACTTGTAACTTGTAGTTGGAAGACATAAGCTTATAATATCCTTAGTAAATTCAGTGAAAGATGGCCAAGGTGTAAAAGTTGGCTTTCTGATAAAGTAACATTTATGCCATATGTCCTAAACCCTGGAAGGATTAGGAATGTTGTTTTAGGATAATAATACACAGCAACTGTCTAATATGCTATCAATTTTAAGTAAATTAACAGTTGAAAAAAACCAGTCCTTTTGAGTAGTATATTTCATAAACTATTCATTGAAGAATGCAATGAGCAGTAAAATAATGTGTAGTCTGACGTCAGGATGTTCTCTCTTTATTTTCCAGTGGAGGATCATAAAGAGGAAGATAATTGTTATAAATACAGAATCAAGTTGTGTTTTATTTTCTTTACGCTTCTGTTGTAGGAGCTCTGATGGCTTAGTGACAAGAGGCTGTGCTGCAATCCCAAAGGCACACAGTTCAAGGCCACCAGCTGCTCCATAAGAGAAGGATGGGCAATCTCCTCCTGTGCTATTAACTGCCTTGAAAACCCACACGAGGGTCAGCTATGGGTCAGTTCTGACTCTAGATACACAACAACACTTCTGTTGTAATCAGACTTTATAATTTTGGTTATTTCCAATAAAAGGACTTGTGTATATGAAGAACAGTAAGTGTCCAAGTGAGAAAGAATTGGTATGGAAAACAACCTCTTTCCCAAGGAACTATGAAGGAGAAGCCATTATTGCACAAAGTTTCAGTTTAAATTTTTGTTGTTTCTTATACACCAGTCAAACCAATAACTATGCATTAATAATAAATATATGAAGAAATCTAAGGCTCTACTCTTGGTCTAGCTGAGGTAGCAACTTCTTTTCCCTAAAGTTCATGACATCTTAGCTTGCCAATTTCAACCAGGGCTTAATCGAACCCAGGACTTCTTTGAAAAGAGTGTTTACAAAAGAAGTACATGCATTTGTATGGAACCTATTTAGCTGATATTTTTAAAAGACATGTCTATAAACAATGGACACAGAAATAATTTTTAAAATTGCACAAATGAATTATATGTCTATCCGTCTATAAGGAAAATAAAATGTTAGATTCTGGAACAAACCAGGTTATATAACGTTAATATATTATACATGGAAAAAATTAAAATTTAAAATATTTATGCTTAACAAAGACAGCTGAAACATGAGAAAGTCAGGCAGGGGATTTCTGGTAAGAGAAACAGAACTGGTGTGGCGGATTTGATGACAGATTACTTATAATTCCAATTGCATATATATTATTTTGAAAGTTTATTTTCATATGTAGCACTGAACATTCCCCCCCCCCAACAGTAGTTTGGGGCCAGTGCTATTCATTTTCACAAGGTATATTAAAGCTGAAACACTGACTACTACAAAGCAAACAAACACTTTGATGACCGGGACACCTGACTAGCTGGGGCCACCTTGACAGTTCAATTATCCAAACAAGATATAAATAATTGAACTGAAGACAAATAACTGTACATTTTCCTCTGTGACTTTTTCTCCATAAGATTGAAATATGTTGGAGACAACATGCCTTCAATTATGCAAATTCACATACACACACATTTAGGAAACATAATAAAGGGGGATGTGTATGTGGGGAGGGTGTGTGTGAGAGACTGGGAGGTCTCTTCTCTGGAGAAGGATGGGCAATTTCCCATGCAATTTGCTGCCCCTGAAAACCCCCTGGAGGGTCAGCTGTAGGTCAGCTCCACACTCAATGGTACATAATAGCCAAACAATGTTCACTACTTTTGTGAAAGGCAAAATTAGGAGATTATCGGAATTTGAATATCTGGCAATGGAGGGGAGGGAGAGTCTTTTATTTTCCACACCATTGTCCCATGCCATTATAATGAACAACACCAGTGTGAATATTCTAAAGTCTAAGCCTTGCAAGATTCTGAGCTACTTTTGGAATAAGTGCAGGAAAATAATTCCGAAAAGTATTTGTGAAGGCAGTGGCACATTCTACTTTTCTGAATTCTTGTTATTGTTGTTTTGTGCCATCGAGTCTGAACGGAACCATAGGTGAGCCTCCAACAGGTTTCCAAAGTCGGTTTAATCACATGCGAGATTGCCCATTTTTCTCTTATGGAGCTGCTAGTGGATTAGAACGGAGTGTTTGCAGTGCGACTCTTACCGCTAGGCCAGCAATTGTTGTTGTTGTTGTGTACCATAGAGGCAGAACTGGAGGACACTGCCCATCTTTCTCACACACAGTGGCTGGCGGCCTCAAACCATGTGCCTTTTGGATTGCAGCCCAGTTTCTTGCTATTAGGCCACCAGAGATCCCAACCTTCTCCCTAGTCTGCCTTATTTAGATGTTCAATGTAGAGCAATATCTGGCAGACAAGCATTTTACCCAGAAGGCCACCAGAGCTCCAGTATTGTGAAGTTGTTGTTATATGCTGTCAGAACACTTCGCTCCCCCCTCCCCAATTTTGACAATTTAACTAAAAAAATAAAATGCACAAATACATTATTTCAGGACTCAATTTTCCCCATGTGTGTTTTCATTGAAAACTGTATAAAAAAATTACACGGATTACAAGCAAAGTTTGTGTCTGCCATGATTTAGAACTGTGTGGATGCCCAAATTATACACAAATTATCTGAGACATTTCACTAGGAGATGCAAAGTCTTAGGCAGGATACTAGTCCACAAAATAGAAAAGGAATTAATTAACATATAAGCTGGCTTTTGGCTTTGTAGAAAGAATTGCTTTGCAACTCCAAAATACACAGTTTAAATCCCTCATTTGCTCCGTGGGAGAAAGATGGGCAAACTGGTGCTGTGTTCTTCCCCACCTCTGAAAACCCACTGGAGGGATTACTGTGGGTCGGTTCTGACTCGACAGTACACACAACATTATCAACGTGGCAGGAAAAGCACCACGTATTGTTCGTTTTCATCCCTAGTCTTCTGAAGAGCTTACTATCTCCTCTTTCAAGAAGAGAAAATAAAACCCAGAGAGGACAGAACACTTTCAAAATTTTGACACAATATGGTAATTCCAAAGTTCATGTCATTTTCAACTACACCCAGAAGTTAGCAAGATAAAAAACAAAAACAAAACAAAACAAACAATATAAACTTGTATGAGATAGCATCCTAGTAAAAACTGATACCAAATAACTCTAGAATTATACATAGAGCTTAGGCTGCACAATCACAATAATTAATTTTGTGATTAAGACAAATAACTAAAGTTTTATCTAAATTTTTTTTCATTTTACTTTTTACACTTTCTAAGTACAACAAGTTTTATTTCAGTGTTTCGTTCTGGATACTTTTGTTGGGCTTGATAACTCACTGTGTGTTTGCATATATTATTATTATTAATAGATCCTTTCATGCTTCAGTTAATAAATCTACGTTAAATCAGAATAAAGTGCTTTCCAGTAGCCACACCCACAGTAGCCCTTTACAGTCTTCACTAGGCCACCAGAGCTTCCTATAAAACTATAGGAGACATCAGTGGAGTTCAGTGTGACTTTGTTTTGTAATTCACACATTCAAATGATAGCATTATTAAGTATGAATTATATTTATATCAAAGTGACAGTTAATAGGAAGCAAAATCATGAGAAAAACATTAAACTAATGATGCCCAAATATCTTTTGATGCCACTATTACATAGATAAGTTTTCTGTAGTCTCTCTTCAGCATTTACAAATTTTTATGGGCTTATGTTATTAGCTTACAAGAACATTTAAGGCTCATTCCATGCACTTTTTAGTTATTCAAATGTAGTACTTTATAAGAAAGAAAATTCTACCTAAGTATCACTTTGAAGAATGAATTCATCTTAAGCAGAAGTTCATATTTAATTTGTTTATATTATTCCAACCTCTACTCAAACCATATAAATAAGACCACGTAAGTACCTTTTTTATAGTCATGAAAACATCACATTAGAGGCATAGTTTAATTTGAATTCTGGAGAGACCAAGTTTGTTTTATGTTTCAAAATCACTAAAATCTTAGTTTAAAATTTTATCCCTATAATCCTCCTCTTGTTCAATACAGCCTCTTTTGCCCACTCTGATTTAATGAAACTGAGAAAATGATCATAATTTTAAAGAATATGCCATGTTCTCCTAGAAAATTATGGCTAGAAGTCAAGAAGAATAGACAGAATGGAAAGCTAGAATTAGAGATATCCATAGTAAACCTAGTCATTAGACTAGTCATTGACTGTCCTCCCTAGTCATTGACTAGGGAGGACAGAAGGAGAATTGATGCCTTTGAGCTGTGGTGCTGGAGAAGAGTATTGAATGTACCATGGACTGCCAAGAGAGAAAACAGATTCATCCCGGAGAGGATTAAACCAAGCAACTCCTTGGAGGCAAGGATTCTGGGGCTTCATCTGACATACTTTGGGCATGTTGCAAGGAGGGACAGGTCCTTGGAGAGGGACATCATGCTTGGCAGGGTGGAGGGACAGCGCAGTAGGGGAAGACCCTCTACGAGATGGATTGATTCAATGACTGGGGTAATTGGGATGGGTGTGTCAGAGGCAGTGCTATTGGCACAGGATAGAGCAGGGTTTAGGGCTGTTGTATATAGGGTCGCTATGAGTCGCAAACGACTCGACGGCACATAACAACAACAACAAATAGTAAACCTGTATGGAGAAGGGCTCCATTTTAAAATAAGGCCATCATTTGTAACTTTAGCTTCCCTGGGAGGCACAACTCACCCAGGAAGTTCAAACTCACCAAAGAGACCTTAAAATAAAAATCTGGCAATCTGTATTTGAGGATCACTTCTTGAAAATCCTATCAAACACTGTTCTGTTCTCTAACGTAGAACATCACTCTGAATCAGAATTAACTCCTCAAAGTCTGGCTTGCTTTTTATGTGGGGGAATGTTCCAGAAAAGAATCTCCAGAAAAAGAGCAAAGATTGTATCCCATAACTCACCTTGTTTATGAATACCACAATTACTGCTGACTCTCTGCACTAACTTCCAACCCCTTGGAGAAGATTGATGTTTTTGTTGTTAGTTTCCATTGAAATGGTTCAAGTGTTAGTTTCTCTTAACATAGATACTGAGGCTTTCAAGATTTTTTTTTTTAAAATCAACATTGTTAGGTGTCTTTTTATTAGGAGTCCATGTTGTTGAGAGTGCACCACAACTCACAGAGACCACCTATGACAGAGTAGTTGTGATGTGTCATTAGGTTACCTAAGACTTATAGCAACCCTATGAAGAGTGGCTCTGAACCTTGCCCTATTTTGATCCAATCTCACTGTCTCTTGCACACCTGACCCAATTGCCACAGTTACTCTGTCAGTCCATCTCATTTAGGACCTCCCTGCCCTGCACTCACACTCAATCCTTCTAAGAATGTTGTTCTTCTCCAAGGACTGGTTCTCATGACAATGTGACCAAGGTACGTGGTCATACAGAGTTTCACAATCCTTGCCTCCAAAGAACAATCTGATTGTATCTTCCCCAAGACAGACCTGTTTATTCTCTTGGAAGTCCATGGTATTCTTTTCTAGCACCACAACTCAAGGGCAATTATTCTTCCATTATTCATTGTTGAGCTCTTAGATGCATAGCAGGCAATTGAAAAAAACATAGCCTGGATCAGGCACACCCTAGTCTCTGGATTGACATCATAGCTCTTTAACATTCTAGAGAGATCTTGACAACAGCTTTTCTTGATGCCATTTGTCTTTAGATTTCTTTACTGCTTGTCCAAAGATGTTGATTGTGTGTCCGAACAAGATGAAATTAACAACCTCAATATTTTCTCCACCTGTCATGCTACTGCTTACTGACCTGGTGGTAAGGATATTTGTTCTCTTGAAATTGAGATGCAATCCATACTGATGACTACAGGCTTTGATCTACAGCAAACACTCCAAGTCCTCCCCAGTTTTGATCAGCAAGATTGTATCATCTACATAATGCAGGTTGTTTCTATCCTAATGCCATATTCTTCTTTATAAAGTCCAGCCTCTTGAATTAGTATATAGATTGAAATAATATGGAGAAATGAAATATACTGATGTGCTACTTTCTTGATTTTGAATCATGAAATGTTCTCTTGTTCTGTTTGGACAACAGTTTTTTGGTCTAGGTCTAGATTTCATGTGAACACAATCAAATGTTCTGGGATTCCCATTCTTCTCAATATTAGTCAAAATTTCTTGTGATCCACATAGTCAAATGCCTTTTCAAAACTGATAAAGCACAAAAGACATCCTTCTGGTGTTCTACTTTCAGCCAAGATCTACCTGACATTAGAGACATGGCATTTCCTAAATCTAGCTTCTTTTTCCAGAAATTCTCTGACAATATCCATTTTTGGATAATCTTAAGCAAGATTTTGCTTATGTGATATTAGTGATATTGTTCAATATTTCCCACATTCTGTTGGATTCTAGTTTTTAGGAATGGGAATAAATATGAATCTTTCCCAGTCAGTTGGCCAGGTGACTATCCTCCAGATTTCTTGGCACAACCTGGTGAGCCTTCAGAGCTGTGTCTGTTTGTTAAAATATGTCAATTAGTATTTCATCAATTCCTAGGGGTGTATTTTTGCCAATTTCTTCAGTGCCACTTGAACTTCTTTCTTATTTCCATTAATACTACTTTCTAAGATGATTCTATGTCAGCCAACTCTTTGTTGATAGTGTATATGTATTCCTTCCACTTTCTTTTGATGCTTCTTGGATAATTTAAGATTTGCCCACTACATATTTAAGTATTGTAACTCAAAGTTTCAATTTGTTCTTATGTCCCTACAACTTGAGAAATGCTGAGCAAGTCCTTTTATATGTTTGACTCTAACTCTTTGCAAATTTCAATAAAATATTTTTGGATTTTTTAAATAAAATTTAAATTATTTTTCAGTATAATTTTTTTTTTTAATTTTGTCTTCCTGAACTACCCTTTGAAATCTTCTGTTCAACTTTTCTTTGCTTATTTTTCTCTTTTGTTTTATTGGTTTGCATTTGTTAATTTATTTGCATTGTGTTTCATTCATGTACATTGTGCTTTATACAATTTTTTGTTTACATTGTGTTTCATACACTCACTCATATACATTGGCTGCTATGTAATTAGTTACTATTGATGTATGCTTATTATTACCCTGTCTTTTCAAGTCATCATTGAATCTTTCCTATTTCTTCAACCTCTTTCTCCTTTCACCTACTAAACTCTGCTATCCTAGTGATTTCCACTCTTCCCCTTTTCCTCCCCCTTCCTCTTTTCCCTTTTGGACATTTACATACATTTTATATAGTTATTCTTCTATTTTTACAATAGGGTCTTACACAGTATTTATTATTATGAGACTGAGTTCATTCAGCATACTTCTCTCTAGACTCTCTCATGTTATATAGTATTTTACAAATCGGTTGCTTTTTATTGCTGCATAGTATCCCATGTGTCAACGTACCACAATCTCTCAATCCATTCATTGTTTGATGTGAACTCAGGCTATTTACATTTTTTACTATTGTGAATAATACTATGAACATAGATGTATATATCTCGTTCATGCCTCAGTTTTAATTTGGGGGGGTATTCCTAGCAGTGGGAGTGAATTATATGAAATTTCTATGTTCAGCTTTCGAAGAAAAGCCAGACTCCCTTCCAAAGTGCTTATACCATTCTACAATCCCATCAGCAGTGATTGAGAGTTCCAATCTCTTCCCTTTGTTTTCTAGTATGAAATTGAATTTGCATTTCTTAAAACCCTGTAGAGTTCTTTTCAGTCACTTTCTGATTTTGGTAGCATCTTTATTTCACAATTCAGGTCCTGTCCAAAGTTGAATGACATTTTAAAGTCATAGTTAAAAGTGAATCTCCCATTGCCTCTGTCATTGCCTCAACTCTTCTGTGTAGAATTTTCTAACTGTATGTACAAGTGAGGCTTTCTCAGTCATCTCCTTGTGTATAGCTATTATTCAGTATTCAAAACCAGGATAGGAAAAAACAATTAAGTCCTCCATTCCTTATATATAACTAAGATAATGATATATTTTGGATGATCTTTTTCAACTCAGTGGCTACATGAATTCATATGATTCTCTAGAAATATTGCAGATGTTCAGTGATTTCTTAGGTCCAAGAATATGTTTCTGGAATTTTCTTAGAGGCTTTAAGAGAGGCAATATGAACTTTTATGTTATTCTGGTGGCAAAGATGATAAAACTTTATCTCACACTAGCCATGTTGCTAGGAGAGGCTACACCTTGGAGAAGGTGATCAAGTTTGTAAAGGTGGAGGATCAGCTAAAGAGAGGAAGATTCTCAACTAGGTGGATAGACATAGTGACTGCCTGAATGGGCTCTAGTGTGTCAGAAAGTGTTAAAATGAGACAAGATAAAGCAGGTTTCAGATCTGTAGTTCATAAGGTGGCAACTTGACAGCACCAAACAACAACATAACAACTCTAAAATATTAGTTTGACTACTTGGGCCTGTGGCCCTCAGGCCAGGTTCAAATTGTTTTTCTGTCAAACGTTCTTCTAGGTGGTATAGCACTGGTCTGTGCATTGCTGTACATAGGTAACTCGTGGTTGCTGTGATGCTGAACACTGTGACATGGAAATGCCAAATGTGGTAATGGTTACCCATGGTGGACAGTGTTTGCTGGAGCTCCCCAACTAAAAAACGCCTGGAAAAGTAGGAGCAGCATCCACTTCCGAAATGGCTTGCCTCGAGAAACTCTATGAACAGTGCTCAGGCCTTTCATTCATAGGGTCATTATGAGTCGTCTACAACTCGACGGCACGGAACAGCAATAACAGCATTGACATAGAGAGAGCTATGTTGGCCTAGTGCACAGAAAGTTATGTTACCAAGCTGAAGGTGGGTGAATTTTAATCTGTGGCCCTCAGGCCAGGTTCAAATTGTTTTTTGTCAAACATTCTTCTAGGTGGTATAGCACTTGTCTGTGTATTGCTGTACAGAGGTAACTTGTGGTTGCTTGTGATGCTGAACACTGACATGGATGTGCCAAATGTGGTAATGATTACCCATGGTGGACAGTGTTTGCTGGAGCTTCCAGACTAAAACAAGCCTGGAAGCAGGAATGGCATCCACTTCTGAAATGGCTTGCTTCCAGAAACTCTATGAATAGTGTTCAGGCCTTTCGTTCAGAGGGTTGCTATGAGTCATCTATGACTTGACGGCACTAAACAACAACAAAAACAACAACAACTTGGAGCATGGACTAACCTATACTCTACCCCTAGCCTACAGCTCCATTTAACTACATATTTATTTGCTGAACGATAACATCCCTTGGAAAATTCTTCAGACTCTGCTGAGAAAAAGGAGAAAGAATATAAAGAAGAAAAATGTGCCAGACTTTCCTATTTCTACTGACACCAACTACCACAGCTGTATGAAGACTTACTCTGACCCCCATGATACTTTGTACTCAAATGTATGCTTGTGTAATACTTCTCAGCCTTCCATCATGACAGTACTACTGTAATATGCTTGGTGATGTTAGTATTTTGATAGCATTAGGGTCAAGGAGCTATTTAAAATGGGAATACTTTTCTGCCTGTCCTAGAAACTTTATTTCTTAAAATTTCTGATAGAACTATTATAGGAATTAAAAATACAGAAGTAATGGGGGAAAATAAAGAAAAACAAAAATTAAAAAAAAGCAAACCTGTCTAGTCTCAAAGTGCATCATATACAATTTCTAAAATTTAGAATACCAATCTTGGATTTAAGATAAGGAAATTACCCTTTTTCCTCTGACCATCTGACTATATTTTCATTACATACAAAAACATTAGCCCTCTGTCTAGTGACAATATCAATGCAAATTAGGAAGGAATCAGAGTCAACAAGGTCTTTAGGGGAGGATGTTGTCAATAGATACACTCAGTTACATCCATGGATGAGAAGAAAAATCAAAAGAGTCCAAGAGGGCACAGGCCTCTTGAGCCCACGACAATGCTATACTTTTTGCCATCAAGTTCAAGTAAATAGCTTGGATTTCAAATTTCTTGTTAGCAGCTTCTCCTCTCTTAGGAAAACAACAAACTAGGTAGAGATCACGGAGATGTGAGAACAAATTTCCTCTTTCTTTTTTTCAAGGTCTAGAGAAAGTTTGTTATAAATATATGATGTTAAGATACCTGAATCAAGACATAGAAAAAAGCATGCTGTTTGCAAAGCTGTATTTACCAAACACTAACTTTTATGGGATTGGTGTTGATTTAGGAACAAACCTTACAGCTAATCTAGGCTATGGATGTCTTATACATTATGTCTAATGTGACTTGCAGGGTTTTTAATGGCCTGGTTTACATGTACTTAGATGCTCTTGGAACTTGTGTTTTCATAAGTTATGTATAGAAATTATAGCATATTATGATGTGATAATGTTATTCTACAGCTAAATACAAAGAATCAATATAACTAGATTGTACCTGGCTGCATGTGATAAGATGGTATACATGAAAAAATTTCTGTGGTTATAGCATAAAGTTTGTTGTATGCTGTAATAAAAGAGTCTGGACTTTTTCCTGAGGGCAAGGGAAGTCATTATAAATTTTTGCCAACAAAGAGATATGATTATATTTGGATTTTAAGAAGAGTATGCTGGCTTCTGTGTGGAAAATGGATTACAGTGTGATAAAATGTAATTAGGAAAAAAAACAATTTTGATGCTACTGTAGTGATAGAGATGAGAGATGTTGGCAAACTGCACTAAATTCTCAGAAGTTGGACTAGAAATCAGTAGATGGATCCAAGAAGCATTAAGAAGATAGAAACAACAGAGTGAAATGATTCATTGGATGCGTGGAATGAAGAAAATTAAGCACCAGGAATTACTGGTTAAATTATGGAAAAAGAAAAATGCACCAGAAACCCTGGAGGCATTCCAGTTGGAATGCTGAGGACTCTTGTTACTTCCCTGGTTTGGAAACAGGGAGAACTCTCGTCTTTCTGAGTAAATCCCTCCTGCCCTGTAGCACTTGGATTAAGACTCTGCATCCCCAGGAAACCTCTCCTGGAGCTTCTTGTGTGCCATTGACTTTAGATGTCATAATGCCAAAACATCAAAATATATGGCATTATTGGCATCTTCACTTTTATTGTGAGTTGCTTGAAGAAATTGAGGGGTTTTATTTGTCTGTTTGTTTTTGTGTCTGCAAGCATGACAAAATGCATGACACCGGGTTAAATGACAGATAAGTATAAGTTAAAAGGTAGGGAGAATAAAGGCCTATTAGTAGATGGGTAATTTACTCAAGTAAACAACACACAAATATCAGTCTTAACACAACAGATGTTTATTTCTTACTTTAAAGTCCTGTATAGGCTTTGCATTTCTTCTGAAAAACTCGTATCTTATTGATGCAAGGAAAATACCACTTTAACCCTGTGGTTCTGGCTTAAAGGAACCTTTAAAGATCTTAAAGCGTCTTGGAAGATCAAGGAAGAAATTGTGGACAAAGGATGGTAGACACCCCTCATCTAAGAATTAGCTACGTCACTGCCACTCACAATCCACAGAAGAGCTCAGGAAGAGTCATAAAATGGGAAAACAGAACACAAAAACATATGTAGGTATTGTGGCACACTTAACAGTCTCAAAGATGTAACAAATGATGCAGAAAATGAAGAATAGGGGAGATGGAAGGAAAGTAAGTAGTCAAGCATACTCAGAGTGCATAGAACAAAAGAAAAACCGTATTTTTCAAAGGAGAAAATTAGTTACAAGCTGTGTGATTGATAAATCACCAAGCATTGTGGTAAGAAGATAAGAAAATCTCTATAAGATCCACAATCTGGGCTATGCAGTCTTTGTAAAATGAGTATACTATTGGCCATCAAATGGGTATTTGACTCATGTTGTTGTTGTAGTTGTGTACCATTGAGTGTGCCAGAACCAACTCATAGCTAACCCTCCAGTGGGTTTTCAGAGGCAGTAAATTGCACAGGAAGAGATTGCCTATCTTTCTTCTGTACAACAGCTGGTGGAATCAAACCACATGCATTCAGGTTAGCATTGAAGCGCCTTGCCACTCGACCATGGTTGTTATTGTGTACCATCGAGTCATGATGACTTATGGCTGTCCCTCCAGCAGGATTTTAGAGGCAGTTAATCACATGGGAGTTGAGTGACCATCTTTCTGCCATGGAGTAGGTGGTGGATTTGAAAGGCATGCCTTGAGATTGACAATGCAAGTCCTTACCACGAGGCTACCAGAGCTCCCCACTAGACTACTAGAACACCAAATAAAAGATCTGAACTGTCCCAATTGAGATTTTCTGTGCTATTTTCCATACCGGAGCAGATCTTTCTCCCCAGGACTTTTAGGTGGGATCAAGGTACCAGTATTTTAGTTAGCAGTCAAGTGCTTGTTTAACTATTACACTATGAAGACATTTCTAAAGTAATCGTTGTTGTTAGATGCCAGCTGGCCTAAACCCTGCTCTATCTTGTGCCATCATCACTATCTCTGACGCACTAAATTGCATTGCTGAAGTCAGGATGTCAATTTGTCACATTAGGAATCTTCTTCTCCTTGGCTGACCTTCCATCTTTCCAAGTATGATGACCCTTTACAAGGACCAGCTTTATCTATCTACATGTCCAAAGTAAAAGACACAAAGCTTCACCATCCTTGCCTCCAAGGAGCATTCCAAGCTGCTCTTTCCCCAAGATGTATTTGTTCCTTCTTTTGGAATATTTAGCATTCTTCCCAAGCACCACAATCCAAAGGTGTCAATTCTTCTTTTGTCATTCTTATTTCTTGTCCATCTCTCTGATATGTAGCAGGGGATTGAGAAGACTATGGCCAGAATCAATCACATCTTAGTGCTCAAGCTAACATCATTGTTCTTCAGTTTGGGGAGAGGTCCCTGAGAAATTATTTGCCCAATGCAATATGTCTCCTGATTTCCTGACTGAAGATGCCAAGAGTGTTGATTGTTGATTAAAGCAAGATGAAATCCCTAACAGCTTCAATACTTTCTTCATCGATCATAATGTGGACTATTGGTCCTGTGGTGAAAACCTTTGTTTTCTTGTCCTGAGATGTTATCCTTAACAAAAGCTTTAGTTTTTGTTCCTCTATAGAGAGCATTGCACCTCTTCCTCACTTTCTGTAAGCAAGGATATGTTCTCTGCATAGCACAGGTTGTTGATGAGTCTTCCTCTGATCCTGATGCCAAATTCCTCTTCACGGAGTCCAGCTTTAGGAATTATTTGCTCAGCATACAGATTGAACACATGTAGAGAAATGATACAACTGTGAGTACCCCTTCCTGATTTTAAATCATATAGTGTTCTCTGGACAAATGCTTCTGATTTAGGTGTAAATTTCTCATGAGCACAATTCAGTATTCGGGATTCCCATTCTCCTCAATGTTAGCCATAATTTGTCCACACAGTCTGGTGCCTTTGCATACTCATACAGTCATCCTTAATATAACTTTTCATGCCACTGTATGCATTGCTAACGGGGTTCTGGTTGCACAGAATATAGAGAGGTTCGCTGCCAGCTCTAAGGCCATGATTCTCTGACGGCTCAAATCTACCAGATGCTCTAAGAGAGAAAGATGGGCAATCTCCACTTAAGTCATTTACAGCTTTGAAAACCCAGTGGAGTGTCAGGCGTAAGATGAAATTGACCTGACAGCAGTGAGAGAAAGAGAAAGGTATTTGTGGCATGCCACAGTATTAGTAGATCCAAAGTTTCATATTTCTTCAAATATTTTATTTCTTAAGCATGCTGTCCCAAGCATAATAAGTTAGAATGATTACATTCCCTTTGTTTTCCTTCTCATTTAGAGAGAGGTTGAAGACTAAAAATGTCAGCACAGGGAATTTTCTGGTGATAGAATAACAGATTACTCATTATTCAGAAATGTAACATTGGAGTGTACCGAGCAGAGATTAATGTACATCTGCTTAAAACTCATAACCTGATATTCATGCAGTCACTTAAAGTAGAATGGGCCCTGAATTTATAGGATGAATTTTACAAGAATATGAACCTCAGTCTCAGGAGGTATCCTTACTATGCAAAGAACTCTACTAGTTAGCCAGTTGTATTTATGTGTTTCAACAGATTTGTTTTGCACATTTCTTTTTAAACATAAAATTGGGTTTCCTTGTTTGATTTTTATAGCAGAATTAGCATATTCATAACACTGAAGGTATAAGGTTCTTATTATTGAAGCTCTGCCTCTAGAATTGCACTTGAGTAAATGAGTCTTAAAGTGCATTTTAAAGCTATACCAGGCTGCAACATCGCACACCCTGAAGCCACCCAGGATGGGAAAGGGTGAGTAAGTCAGAGGGAAAATATAAAGAGCAAACCTGAATCAAGTACTTCAAGATCATACTGCTTAAGGCTGGGTAACTGTCATGGAGCAACACATGAAAACACTCCTTAATTTCAGTTCATTTTCCAGATTTTTCAGAGTTTTGTTTGTTTGTATTTACATTATTTAAAAATTGTTTTGAGAATAAATTAGAATTGCAAGCAGGAGTCACATCCACTTCCTAAATAACAAGCCTCCAGAAACTCTATGAACTTTGATAAGTGTCTATAGTTGTAGAGGGGTTTTAGGCCTTTTGTTCGTAGGGTCACTATGAGTTGTGCTCAACTCAAAGGTAATCAACAACAACAACATAGAGAGAGAGAGAGAGTGAAAAAGGTATTAAATAGTAAGTTGCAGTCATTCAAACCACAAAAAATATGTTCTTGAAATTCTGGAACAAATCTAGTATTGTCATTGTCATGATTTAGATGGGTAACAATTTATGGTGGGATATCACATTTAATTTATGAGATTGGTTTATAAGGTCATTTTTAATTTGTTATGCCCTCTTTTATGCTCGAGTTATACTAGTTGTCTAAAATAAGTAGGGTTCCCCCCCATTTCTGTTATTTGGAACAAAGTATAAAATATAGAACATATTTGGAACAGAATATAGAATATTTGTAACATAGACCCATTGTGATAAAAGTTGCCTGTAAAATAATCATGCTTTAATGAGTGTGGTAAAGGATGGTAAAATTTCATATATCTATTTTATTTCCACAACGATTATGGGCCTATTTTGGATTTCTATTTCTTCTTGAGTTAGTTTGGCATAGTAGCTTTCTAAGATACTATTAATTTTATTTAAATAGATTAGTATGTGATTAATTTATATATCCACTTATTATAAATTTATCACATTCTACTTGGAAAAAAAGATCTGAAGTCCTGGTGGCTAAGGAGTTGCATTGACCCCCCAAAGGCAAGTGTTTGAATCCACTAGCTTCTCTTTGGGAGAAAGAGGTGTAGTCTCCTCCCTAGTGACTGATAGCCTCTGAAGACTCACTGAAGTGTCAGCTATAAGTCAGTTCCAACACCAAGGCTGAGTGAGTGAATGACTTGTACTTCTATGTTTTTAATGACTTTTGTAATTTATTTCTTTGATAAAAAGTAAGTCTATAATGTTACAGTCTTCTAGTAAATTGTTCATTATCTCATTTGGTTCCTAAGAATAATTATTTTGAATAATATCTTTATGGCTTATATCGATGCCATCTACCAATTATCTTTGGTTAGTATTTGCTCCACACATCTTCCTCATTTATTTTGTCAAACTCTGAACAATAGTATTTATAAATATCTTAGGGTTGGTGTTTTCAATGTCACTGAAAATTATTTTTAAACTGTGGTTTTAATATGCATGTATTTAAAATGCTTTGTCCTGGAGTAGGTGAAGTCAGACTGCTCCCTGGAGTCAAGGATTTTGAAGCTTCATTATTTTGGGAATGTTGCAAGGAGAAACTAGCTAGTCCTTTGAGAGGGACATCATGTTTGGAAGAGTGGAGGGATAGCACAGGAAAGGAAGACCTTCGATGAAATGGATCAATTCAGTGATTGAGGTAGTGAGAGTAGTTGTGTCAGAGACAACGAGGCTGACACAGGATAGAACAGGGTATAGGGCTCTTGTACATGGGGTCACTATGAGTCGCAAGTGACTTGACAGCACATAACAACAAAAACAACTGATAGATTTCAATTTTTCCTCCCTGCCATCTTTTTCCTTAGTACTTTTGTTTTTTCTTTGTTGCTCCTGCCTCACCATTTCACCTTTGCTGTCAGTTTAGACATTTTATATGCAAATTATTTTCTTTTCAAAGGTGATACTTAATATTTAATTCTTGCATGGGTATGAATAAAGCATATAGCTGTTGTTGCTAGATGTTGTCTAGCCCGATATGATACATGGCTATCTAGTTACTTATAATCCTATGAACAACAAGAAATCTGAACCTTGATCTATGCCGTACCATCATCATGATCCCAGCCCTCTTCAAGACCATTGATGCAGTTACTGTATCAATCCATCTAGTTAACTGTTGTCCTTTCATTGACCTTATACCTCCCAATGTGCTAACATGTCCAAAATACGTCAGATGAAGTTTTACCATTCTTGCCTCCTACACTCTGGTCGAGTTCCTCCAACACAGATTTGTTTATTCTTTTGAGAGTCCATGGTGTATTTAATACTCTTCTCCAACATCATATTTCAGAGGCATCAATTCTTCACAGTTTCTTATTCGTTATCAAACTTTCATATGTATAGGAAGCAAATGAGAATGCCAAGGCCTGGATGAAGCACATCTTAGTCTTTAAACAGACATCTATAGTACTTTGAAGAGGTTCCTGATAGCAGATTTGCTTTTGATTTCTTAACTGCTACTATCCTGACTAGTGATGATAGATTCAAGTACAATGAAATGGTTTGCAACCTCAATCTTTCTCCACCTATCGTTGATGTTGCCTATTGGTTCAGGGGTGAGGATTTTTGTTTTCTTGATGTTGACATGTAATAAATACATGATCAAGGTTCTAGTGTTTGTCTGCAGAAATGTATAAAGTCTTCTTTACTTTCTGAGAGTAAGTTTGTACAATCTGCATAAAGTAGGTTGTCGAATCATTCTCCAATCTTTTTCATCTAGGTCAGCTTCTGCTA
Source organism: Elephantulus edwardii (assembly GCF_000299155.1). NCBI lineage: Eukaryota > Metazoa > Chordata > Mammalia > Macroscelidea > Macroscelididae > Elephantulus > Elephantulus edwardii. The sequence continues at coordinate 5,642,912 of NW_006399827.1, forward strand.
TTATTTCTTTAGCTTATAGATGGGATAAATATGAAGAAAGGATGCAAGCCAGATACATGTGTCGTATGTCTTTGTTCTGTTTGGACAGCTGCTTATTGGTTTATGTGTAGGTTTCACATGAGCACAATTAATTGTTCCAGATTTCTTAGTCTTTTCAATGCTGTCCATAATTTATTATGATCAGCACAGTCAAAAGCTTTTGCATAGCCAATAAAACACAAGTGCATAGTGTTCTGGTTTCTCTACTTTCAGCCAAGATCCGTGTGATATCAACAATAATTCCCAATGTTCCACAGCCTTTTCTGAATCCAGCTTGAATTATTTGCAGCTTATTGTTGATACACTGGTGTACAGATTAAAAAAAATAAAAACCCAGCAGGATTTTACTTACATGTGCTATTAATAATGTTGTTTTATAATTTCCATACTCTGTTTGATCCTGTTTTTTGAAATGAGAACAAATAAGGATTTCTTCCAGTCAGTTGGCTAGGTAACTCTTAAAAATTTCTTAATAGAGAGTAGTGAGCAATCGAGAACTACATTGCTGAAACAACAAAGTAGCTTTTCTATAAATTCCTAGAGCCCAAAAATGGATGTCAGGTGACATCTTAAACTTGCAGTAGAATGTAGAGAAGACAAAACAAAGAGGGGAGGAAATGCAGTAATAAGAGAACTGAACAAAAGATTACAAAAGAAAGCTTGAGAAATCAAAGCAAACCATTATAATGAAATGTCGTAAAAGGTGGAGTTCAAAAACCAAATGACATGAGTATATCTGGCATTTCTCAAGCTGAAAAATGGAAGAAGGAAATCAAGTTTTGAGGTACAGTACTGAAGGATTCTATTTAGCAAATATTGAATAATACAATGTGTATCCAAAGAAGAAAGAAGGAAACACAGTCATGGTACCAAAACGATTGGAGAACACTAAGCTATTTCAGAAGTGCTGTAAAATCAAGAACCAAAGATACTGAAGGAAGGATTCCAAACTTCACTGAATGCAACCACCAAGACATAAGTCTAGAGCTAGTTATTCTATAATGCTTAAAAAGGATAAGAAACAAAAATGAAGGGATTTAGCTTTAAAACCATTAAACTTTTTCTACTACATTATTTTTTTTTCATCACAAACAATAATATATTTTATTTTTTTTTCTATAATTATATTTTATTAATTTTCATAAACATTTACAGAGATTTTGGGCTTCCACTCATTCATTGTTGCACTATTCTCTCTACCCTCCTCCCAGTTTGTTCTTGTCCAAATGCCACAGTGCTTGTCAAAGCCAGTTCTGATTAATCTTCTTTGTCAGTGTATCCTTTGCCATTCCCTATCACTCCTCCCTGAGAGAGACTTCACCCTGAGTCATAAGGAAAAGGGGACGGCGTATTCTCTTAGCTACTTCCTGCTGAAAAGGGACGCTGTGGGTTTCAGGGTGAAGATCTTCTCTCACTACTCTAAAGGGCCCCTTTGGCAGTACTACATTATTTTTTAGTTAGCATATTCCTTCTTCCCTATCTCAATATACACACCTGATTATATTTGTATTATTTAATTTCAATCATCATTTTGAATTAAAAATATGCTCACTGATTTATTTGCATCAAAGAAGAAAATTGTGGAAATAACTATTTGGGCCTCTCATTACAATTTATTTTTTTCTAATATAATTACTTTGGATTTTTAATATTTCTACACGACATTTGACAACTTCTGTGTTGTTGGCTTTTCCCCTGCATGTCTTTCAAGGAACTCGAAACTATTAAAGTGGCCCTGGAAGACTCAGGAATGCGTCCACTTGCACTTTTTCAGGGTGGGGAATCTTCAGAGTTTGGCAGCCGTGAAGTTGATATGTGGTTTCACCAGGGGAAACGATGGTCAGCCACGCTTGGACTCAGTCATATTCTGGATCACCTCAGGTTGTGGCAAGACTGATGCTTGTGACAGATTTACATCATTTTGACGTGGGAATTCTCCAACAACAGGATACAATTTCTAATTTCAGATATAATCTCTATTACATGGCTGTCAGTCATTCTCTATGTGAATATATATGTTTTCTTTTCACTCTTAAAGATAAATAATGCTTAAAACCTTAATATGACAATTTAAAATCACTTTTAAAATATTACTATTCTGGCTAGCTGAAGAAAGATGTGTGTCATGGTTGTATCCAATCACTTGCTATGAAATCTGAAAGCTGGACAATGAATAGGGATGAGAGAAGAATTGATACCATTAAGCTGGAAAAGATTGCTTAACATCCTATGGACTGTAAAAAGAACAAACAGATATGTCTTGGAGAAAGCATAGTAAGAATGCTCCTTGGAGGTAAAAATGACAAAACTTGTTTCACACAGGTTGGGTAGGCCAGCATGCTGATCTATTGTTCATAGGGCCGCTATGGGTCATACTCCACTTGATAACACAAAGCAACAACAACAATAACACTTTTACAAAAAGGACACTAAAAATATGTGCAACAGTGCACATTACTACTAGAGAATTCCATATAGTAACTTATTTGAAAAGAGAGCCTTTCAAGACCTCTTTTTCATTCTAAGCTCTCTATTCTGGTTTCTTTCATTTTGATTGTTGGTTGTTACAGTCTGAGTTTTATTTTCCAATTTATAATTTTTATTTATCATAGCATTTATTAAATGGCTATTAAGGTCAAACTGTCAGTTAAACTCAAGAATAATTCAACTTAACTAGTAAAAACATGCCTTTCTTGAGTATTACAATTTTTTCTTTTTTTAATTATTTTTTCTATTAAGTTTGATGAATGTTTACAGAGACTTTGGATTTCTACTCATTCATTGTTGCACTTTTCTCCCTGCCCGCCCCTCCCCTGCAGTACACTCTTCTCTTTGGAAAGTAAAAGAAAAATTCTTTCATTATTATCCCTCCCCCAAGTCCACTCCACTATGCAGCCTTCATTCTGAACTCCTGTCATGACAATAATACCTAATCATATTATACTTTTTTAAGACCTACATGGGATCAAAGGGAGCTCTGGTGGCCTAGTTGCAAGAATCTGTGCTGCAGTCCCGAAGCCATGCAGTTTGAGGCCACCAGCTGCCTCTGAAAACCCACCAGAGGGTCACTTATAGGTCGGTTCTGACTGAACAGTACACAACAACAACAATAATGTGGGATCAAAGTGACAAAAAAATCTTCAAATACTATCTTGAAGCCTTAGGTGAAAGTGAGCCTGTGCGAATAAAGGAAGAAAAACTCAGAAAAGTAGGGAGGGGTGGGATAGTTTCACAACAAGAAAAAAAATGTTATCAGTGTCACTGAGTTGTACATGTAGAAATTGTTGAACTGATGTATGTGTTGCTGTGTCTATTCTCAATAGTTAGAGCAAAACAAAATCTTTAAAACTAATGGCTGAAAGCAATGATAATGTATTGTTGGCCACATAACTTGATGGGTGACCCTTTGATTTCTGTTGGGCTTATTCATGCATCTGCTGTCAATTGGGAGTCTTAATTATGGGTCTGCTTATCTTGGCTGAACTGTGGGCTAAATTGGAATGGTCTTGATTTCTTCTCTGTGGATCTGTCTTACATGCCTAGTTTTCAATCTTATGTTTTTATTTTTGTTTCAAGCTAAAGAGGTTCTTTCAATTACAATTAAATTTCTCTAGCAGTCACCAGAATGGTAAATCAATAGTATTTCCAAGTATAAATTCCCCAAAATATCTATTTGTTTTGTTTTAATTTCTCTTTTATTTTTCAAGGGAAGTATCTAATGATCCTTTCATCATGAGATAGTTATTATATTTTGTATGTGAGCAATGTCACATTAAGCAGTAAATGGCATGGGTCATGTCATTCTCATTTGTCCTTTATCCTGCATAATTTGCAGGATAAAAGATTTCTTTTATTATATGTTTATCAGTACAGATTAAAAAATATTTGTCCCTTTATCATTAGAAAGACATTTAGAAGTTGATTTTCTCTTAGCATTTTGAAATATTTATTTTATATAGTAAATATTCATTGGAAATATAAAATAAAATTTATTGCTTAAAGGGTTCTTTTCAGGTAAAACTTGCTACTAAAATAGCTGTTATTCTTCTTCCAACATGCTCCATATTTTATTGCAAAAATATTTTTATTTCTTTTTTTAGTTATATAAAGCTCATACTAATAAGAGTCAGAAATGGCAGTCCCCTCTTACGCAGACACACATCCTCTCTCTCTTCAATCCTTCATATTACAGAAATATTCATCTTCATATCATTTGTCTCTTCTTTTCATCCGGTTCTAAATATCCCAAAGAATGCCCACTGATAAAATGTTAGTCATTCTGTGTAAGCAGTACTAAAGTGTATCAGAATAAATGAAAGAGGAGTAAATGAAATGTTCAGGGTATTCAGAAGCAAACTGATGGAGAAACTGGCATTTGCACAAAGGTGTAGAGATAGCACTCACTGCCTTGGCTTCTGAACAGACTCACAGCTGACCCTCCAGCAGGTTTGCTGAGTGAGAGCTGTAAATTACAAGGTAGATTGCCCATCTACTTCCTGTCAAGCTGCTGGCGGATCCAAACTGTCAGAGAAGTGCTGCCTTTGGGTGATCAGCACTACTTCCTAGGAAATTTTAGTGAAAATGGTTCAAGATAAAGGGACACATCAGTGTAATTTGGGAGTTTCTGGTCTATTAAAGGAATGAAAATTACATATTTTTTTTTCCTCTGCAGTTTTGTGATTTGAGTGACAATATAAAGATAGTATTTTTCAATTAATAGTTCATGCATGTTTTGATTTTTTATTTTTTGGTTTTTTTCATATTGTTTCATAACAAACATTAATTACAAGACCTGCAATGCTTAATCTTTCATTTAATTCACATTGTCGTTCCTCTTTGTACCCTATAAGTATTCATTGTCTAATAATTCATTTTCTACTTCTCACTTTTCATCTCTGATCAACATATCAGATTAGTTTTCTCTGTATGTAACCTTTCTTTAGCTTTTTATACCGTATTTTTTCCATTTTATGACTGACTTATTATATATTGCATCATAATTCACAATAGCAAAGAGATGGGAAAAAAATCTAAGTACCCATCAATGGACAAATGAATAGAGAATCAGTGGGACATTCACACAATGGTAAACCATGGAACATTGAAAATGATGAAGAATTTGTGAAACATTGAACAACATGGCTGAATCTAGAGAACATTATGCTGAGTAAAAGAAATTAATCACAAAAAAGAAATTCGTAGTTGGAAAAGAATGGGCAGAGGTAAAGGCTAAAGCCAAACATGTGCCTTATTTATAGGGTTCTTTCCAACCACACAAATATAATTTTCTACGTCTTTGTCCTATTTTAATAACTGTGATGATTCCATTTATTAAAGGAACGTTATTTCTGTTCTAGGAGGATGGAAGATCTGGAACAGTGCCCAGGACAAAGTAGTAGCCCAATTATATTTGTTGAAAACATTAATGAAGCATGATGTCCTATTATGTTTAAAAATGCTATGAGATTACATAGTGTTCTCCAGTCCTTGTTGTTGGTGTTCCACATATACTTGTTATTTGAACTATTATGATGGGAAATAAACACAACATACCCAGCCTATTCTAGATAAGTTTCGAGTCTGCCAGAATAAGAGCTTTCACTGTGTTTGTTTGTTTTTCCTACAATTTGTACTCACAGGTCTACTGCAGCAACTAATTGTTAAAGAGAAGCCTCTGACCATCTATACAAAACACACCAGTAAACAATAAACAAGCTGTTCTTATTTTCTATAAAGATGTATATTCAAGTCCAGCGGTCTTTTTCCGTATCCACAGAAACCAGAACTCTGTTTACTTAGAAATACCTTTAAAAAAAATGTAGGGGAAGAAAAAAAAAAAAGAGAGAAGTGAAAAGCCAGTTCTCTTGAAATTATTGTTTATAGATTTGTAGACTTCTTAGTATGAAGGAACAGTGAAATAAGGTCATATAAAATTTTAGATGTGCTGAACCATCCATTTATTTTGCTTATGTAGTAGTTCTGAATCTAATTCTAAATTCTCTAAATCTCGGCTTATGGATGTCTCTTGACCTACTGGAAAGGTAGAAAGAGAGCTGATTAGGAACTACCTATTCATCCCAAAGTCCCAGTTAAGGCTACTCTGATCATGCTACCACTGATACAGTATTTCTGAGAAAGGCAGCACCTTATTATGAAACTTTCAAAAATAGCATTCATCAGCAATAACCTGTACAGAACACTGTGGGGAAAATATAAGATTTTAAGTTGAAGAGATAGAATTACAGAGCAAATCCAATTATTCACACAACCAAATTATTAAAGAGAAATATGTGAAGCACCTCCCCAATTGGAGAAGAAATACAGCATACATAAAGTTAATTGAGCACAAACCTGAGAACCACACTGTTCTAATTCTGTGAAAATGGCTTATAACATCTGGGACTTTTAGTTATACTCTCTCTCTGTGCTTTTGTTTCTTTATGCATAAAAGAGAATGGTAGAACCTTTTCCCATGGGGTTGGAAGTAGATTATATATATAAATACTCAGAAGAATGACTGGTGGGTAATAAGTACTTTTTGTTGCCAAAAATTTTGATCAAATATAATTGCTGTATGTCAAGTCTTATTCATTAAATTCTGTTCTCAAGCAAATAACGCACCAATCCTGTTTATACAGAAACAAAACTAAGATTTACCACACTTAGTAACTTTGCTGAAGTCCACATGTCTATCATATTTTGAAGCCAAAGTTAGAACCAAAGCCCATCATAATTGAAAACCATTCTGTTAAAACTCTGTCATCTGACTTTCAGGAACAATTCAGGCAATACCGAATTTTGAAAGTCATTGAGGTTGTGTAGACCCTTCCTGTAAATCCCCAATTGTTTGGTGTTTGGATTTTTCCCTTTTGGTTTTTTCTTAATTCCTGAAATTCATCTTATTTTCACTGCATTGCTTTATTGACTTTCTCAGTTTGATCTTCAATAAACTCAGTTTCCTTTTTGCCTCTGGCATCTATTCTCATCATAGATTTTCTTTACTGTGTACACTTCCATCCTTTGCTAGGAGCTGATTATAACTTGAGAGTTCCTTGTGTTGCATGTTACAGAAACTATGCACAACCTGCAAGAATTTTGTTCAATAGGAAAACAAGGAGGCTTCCCTTTTTGCTTTTTTTAAATGATAATAAAGATTCTGAACTTTGTCTGACATACTTTGGACATGTTGCAAGGAGAGACCAGTCCTTGGAGAAGGACATCATGCTTGGGAGGGTGAAGGGACAGAACAGGAAAGAAAGGCCCTCTATGAGGTAGATTGATTCGGTGACTGGGGTAATTGGGATGGGTGTGTTGGAGACAATGAGATTGGCACAGGACAGAGCAGGGTTTATGGTTGTTGTATGTAGGGTCACTATGAGTCTCAGGTGACTTGATGGCACATAACAACAACAACAATAAGTATTCAAAGTTTCAATGCTAACAATATGTTTGGAAAATCTTGTGTAGCTGGTTTGGTTGATGGACAAATGTTAAATCCATCTCACTCACTCACTTACTCGTTTATGTCCAGGCAAACCCAACCCATCGTTGACTTTCTAGCAGAATTACAGAGCGTGTAAATACTCTGGGAGGATATTGCCATGCTTCTCTCATGAAGCAGTTGGTGGATTTGAACATCAGTGTTAGCACTGGAAGTGTAATTCCCTAAGTAATGAGTATATTCTGCCTCAAATAATTTTATATGTTTAGTCAAGGTAGTTTTTACATATTTTACAGCTATTTAAAAATATCAAGCCATTTGACCAGATTTTTTAAGAATAGCTGATTCACACAAAAGTTTTATAAAACTAATTTCAGAAAATAGCTGTTTCTTAAAAGAGAAAGGAGAAGAGTATGCTGGATTTGCCTCCATTTTTATAGTGGCATGCTAGGATGATTGATTAAAATGTATTTCTCAATACTCTACATTTTTTATTCCATTTTTAAAAGCTTGTTAATGCTTAAGATATTTTAGCCATAAGGAAATAAAACAAAGTTAAAATATTTTCTGGCTTTGGCAATACATTATTGAATTAAAGGGAAAATGGAATTAAAATGCTATTAAATAACAATAAAAAGGTCAGAAATATCTCATGATGTGAGTTGTTATATTTTTAAAAAATAATTTTTTGGAGCTACTTAAGGTAATTTTCAAGGAGATTCTAATGGGTTAGCCTATAGAGAGTTGTGCTGCTAACTATAAGAAGACACTTCTTTGACTGTTCAAATCCACCAGCAGCTCTGAGAGAGGTAGATAGGCAATCTCCTCACTTGTGATTTATAGCCTCTGCAAACTAGCTGGAGGGTAGCGTGAACATAGTAGACAAAAGAAATAAAAAGGCATGTTGCAAAATGCAAAATTATATTTGAATTTATGAATGAGGATAGTCTTTACCATGGTTAAGGTTTATCCCAGATAAACAATAAATTCAATTTAAATAATAATAATAATTATTGTTCCTAAAATAACCTCTTCATCTTCTCTCACCTGTGATAGTTAGAAGTACTCTTGTCCCTATTACCAACATCATTGCAGAAATACTGTGGTTTTGATGTGTTACTATTGTTATTGCTGGGTGCCGTTGAATTGATATGACTTATGAACAGCAAACCTGAACCCTGTCCTATCCTGTACCTTCCTCATCATCTCCGACACAGTAGAGCCCATTGCTGAAGTCACTGTGTCAATCCATCTCTTTGGGGGCCTTCCTCTCCTTCTCTGATCCTCCATCTTTCCAAGTATGATGTCCCTTCCCAAGAAATAGCCTTGCTACATGTCCAAAGTATAGCTTTACTGGTTTTGCCTCTGAGGAGCACTCTGGCTGACCCTTTTCCAAGACATATCTATTTGTTCTTTTAGCTTTCCACAAAATATTAAGTACTCTTTTCAGCACCACAATTCAAAGATTTCAATTCTTCTTCTTTCATCCTTATTCATTGTTGTTGTGTTATCAGGTTTGACAATGCTTTGACAATGACTAGTAACAATCCTACGAACAACAGATGAGACACAGATCCCTTACCTTACCTTGAAAGTTCTGTTGATTTGTAACTTGAGTGTTTCCCATCTTTATATTCAATTGTAATTTCTCTCATAAAAGCATCTTGCCTTAGAATCTTTTGTAATTAGTAATGACCCTTAGATACATGTGTCTGACATCATAAATATTTGCTGGTTACTTGAATTAAACAAAAAGATAATATCTATCTAAATCATTAATATTAGCAAAGACTTATCTGATAAGAAGAATCCTATAGTAGGGAATTTGAGGGGGAAAAGTATCTTAGTTAAAAGAAATAAAAGTTTAAAGTCTCTAAGATAAAAATTATCTTGGAGTGCTTCATAGATAATAGAATGGAATTCAGATAAAAAAATTGTAGTAGCTGGACTGTAGAGCATTATAGGATATGGTAAGTGTCTAGGTCCTGTCAGATTATAATGAATTGTTTCTATGTGAGTTTAAGGAAGAGAGTTATTAAATTTATTTTTTTAAAAAACTTGATTTTTCTAGTGCATTAATGTATACAGTTGTGAAATTGAAAGTTAAAAAGCAATTACCATTGCTCAATGAGAGATGTGGTGGCTCGGACAACAAGATAGAAATATATTTTGATGCTATATTGGAAGCCGTTTTAATTGAAACGACCATAGGAGGAAAACAGAGAAACAATAGACTCTAGTAGAAATTTCCTAGTCATTTGGCTTGAAATGACTATGACCACCTTTAAAATTCCTGAAATGGGCAATGTTGTTAATGTGCCCTCGAGTCACCTGTGACTTATAGCGACACTATATACAACAGCTCTGAAACCTGCCATGCCCTGAACCAGCTCACTGACTCTGACACATCTACCCTGATTGCCCCAGTTATGGTTTTAATCCATTTCATCCTGGGTCTTCTTCTCTTGTGCTATCCTTCCACCATTCCAAGCATGATATTCTTCTCCAAGAACTGATCCCTCCTGGCCACGTGACCGAAGTATGTGAGATGGAGCTTCAAAATCTGAGCCTCCAAGGAGAAACTTGGTTTCAATCTCTCTAAGACAGACCTATTTGTTTTCTTGGTGGTGCATAGTATGTCAAGACTCTTTCCTATAACCACAACTCAAATGCATCAATTTTCTGTTATCCTTAGTCATTGTCCATCTCTTGGATGCATAGCAAGTAATTGTGAAGAACATGGCCTGAATCAAGTGCACCTTAGTCTCTAGACTGACATCGATGCTTTTTGATACTCTGGAGAGGTCCCTGACAGCAGATTTTCCCAATGCAATTCCACTTTTGATTTCCTGACTGCTGGCGCCAAGTACGTTGATTGTAGAGCCAAGCTAAGTGATTGTTGACAACGTCAATCTCTTCTCTATCTATCATGGTGTTTCCAATTGGCCCAGTGGTGAGAATCTTTGTCTTCTTGATGTTGAGCTTCAATCCAAAGAAAGACTCAATATGGGGATATACACATCATTAATCTTATTTGGGCCATGCTAATTGATGGTGTTAATACCACGGAACTGACAGTCAAGAAATCAGTGATGTGTTTCACTGGGCAAATATGATGTCAAGACCTTTTTAAAGTGGTAAAGAGTAAGGGTGTCAGGTTAAAGACTAAGGTGTTCCTGATACAAATCAGATTTTCAATTTCTTCATGAGCATATAAAAGTTAAACAGTTTGTAAGGGAGACCAAAGGCTTATTCTGAATTATTATGTTGGCAAAAGTATTGAATATACTGTTGTTTTTGTCATGTACCATTGAGTCAGAACTGACTCATAGATGACCCTCTAGCAAGTTTCCGGAGGCAGTAATTACATAGGAAGAGATTGCCCATCCTTCTCCTGCAGAGCAGATGGCAGAATAAAATCTCATGCCTTCAAGATTGCAGCGCAGATTCTTACCTTCAGGCCACCAAAGCTCATTGCATATAATATAAAATGTTAAAACACTTGCTGCTTTGACCGAAGACTAGAGTCTTCAATACGGATTATATCTCAACTTAAAAAAAAAATCCTTCACCACTGAACCAAGAATCGTAGATGGAGGTATGACTGAAGTTGTCAATTATTTAACTTTACTTGGTTCCACGATCATACCTCTGGTAAAAGCAGTCAAGAAATCATTGTTGTTGTTTTAAGCGCCCTTAAGTTAAGTATGACTTATAGCAACCCTGATAACAACAGATCTGAACCCTGTCCTATCCTGCGCCATCCTTATCATCTTCAACACGTTTTAGCCCATTGCCACTGACACTTATATCAATACATCTTGTTGAAGATCTACTTCTCCTCCACTGATCTTCACCTTTCCATGCATGAGGTTCCTTTCCAAGGAACCTAACAACACGCCCAAAGTATGTGAGTTGAAACTCCACCATCCTTGTCTCCAAAGAGTACTCTGGATGCACTTTCTCCAAGACATATCTGTTCCTCTGGTTGTCTATGGGATAGTCAATACTCTTCTCCAACACCACAGCTCAAACGCATCGATTCTTCTACTGTCATCCTTATTTGTTTTCCAGCTCAGATGCATTAGCAGATGATTGGAAAGACTATGGCTTGAATCAGGCACACCTTAGCCTTTAAATTGACATCATTGCTCTTCAAAACTTTGCAAAGGTCCCTGACTGAAGACTTAACCATGATATATGTCTCATGATCTCCCCTGACTGCTGTTACATTGCTGCTGTTGCATTGATTGTGGATTCAAGCAAGATGAACGAGATCATTACATTGGGAAAATCTACTGTCAAAAACCTCTTCGAAGTGATAAAAAGCAAAGATGTCATTTTAAAGCCTAAAGTGGGCCTAATCTAAGCCATGGTCTGTCAATTTCTTTACATTCATCTGCAGTTGTGTTGGCAATGTGTGCTGAATATCGGATGGACTGCCAAAAGAGTAAGCAAACAGGGGGCTCCTTAGAGTCAAGGATGATGAAACTTCATCTCGTATACCTTGGGAGCACTGTCAGGAGAGGTCTGTCCTTTGAAAAAGATATTATATTGGGAAAAGAGGAATATCAGAGAAAGAAAGGGAGATATTCAACAAGATGGATTGACCCTATGACTGGGAAAAGAGCTCAATTTTACCATGAGAGTGAGGATGGAGCCAGGATGGGGCAAGGTTCAGATCTGTTGCTCATAGGGCCAAATTTGGTGACACGAACCAACACTTCCAAACAATAAGATAGGTTGCTGAAAGAAAGAAACAAATATTTGTTTAAATAATTATAGTAAGAGTGTTCCTTAAAAGCAAAAATTGTGTGACTTCTCATATATACTTAAGGTGTGTGTGTGTGTGTGTGTGTGTATATATATATGTGTGTGTGTGTGTGTGACTTCTCATACACATCCTTAAGACTCATTATCATGAAGGGCGAGTCCTTGAAAATCCTTTCCATGATTGAAAAGGTAGAAGTGTGGCAAGGAAGAGGAAGCTCCTCTACAAGAGGGACTGACAGTCCTGCTACAATGGGCTTCAGCACAACATAGGTTGTAGGGCTGGTGCAAGAGTGAGTAACATTTCAGTCTGTTGTATAGGAGTTTCTATGAAGTAGGGTTTAAAAACTACAGTTCAAAGTGTTACACGGACAGTCGTGCATGAGCCTGAAACTTAAAGAAAGTGAATATTGTTATTTTAATCCTAAATAAACTCTTCAAAATTATTGTCTTCATGCTTAATTCACTCTCAAATGATTATGGATTTGCAAACATATAACAACCACCTATCTAAGATCTGAGGCTGTGAATTTTAATGGGAAGAGACAACCCTACTTTTCTCCAAGGACCACCTGATGGATTCAAAGTTTGGGTACTGTGCTACACTGGCTGCTAACCTAAAGGTCAGTGGTTCAAATCTATCAGTAACTTTGAGAGAGAAAGATGGACAGACTCCCCTTATACAGCTTTTCCAGCTTCAGAACCTGATTGTCATGAGTTGGAGTTGCCTCTAGGGCAGTGAAATTTGGTTTATGTTAAATTCAGAGCACTTAAATGACTCAGCTCAACTGTCTTCTGACTCTCAAACTAAGACTTGTTTGAGTTTCATTGTTTCAACTGTAATTTGTAATGAAGGAAGACAGCATATTCAGTCTACTGCAATATAAGTATCGTATGATTGATAAAAGTTGTGTCTGAGGAGGGAGATAATGTTGTCATTGCTGAGAAAGAATAAAGATGGGAGTAGGGAATCAGTGAATCTTTCTTGGGTTAGTGATTGACATTATTTAAAGAGACAGAGTTCCAATAGACTGTGTTGATGGCAGAGACTTTCTGTCTGAACCAGTCTGGAGGATCATATGGATAGTAAAAGAATGAAAAATCCTTGATATATGCTTGTCAATTGTAACCTGAGGGTTATTAGATGAAAGGATTTGGGTATGGGTAGAGTTAGTGAGAAGGCAAGGGTATTAATGGTAAATGCTGCATTTCATGATTAAGACGGTCAGATTTTATTTTTAAAATAAAAACTCTTGTGTAGGTTTTTTGGTCGGGGTAGATGACTGAGGAGAGCTACAGTGGCTTGGAGTATAAGGACTTGTCAACCCAAAGGCAAGAGGTAGGAATCCACCAGTGGCTTCTTGAAAGAAAAAGATTGGCAATGCCCTACAATGTGATTTATAGTAAAATTGGCTGGATTTTATAAAGTAAAACTTTGGGTCAGTTCCTATTCCATGGCAATGAGAAAAAGAGAGATGTCTGAAATTAAAATTGTGTCAAGTTTTTACCCCTTCCTCTGTAATCTGCTCATTAGAGAAAAGTAAAAAAAAAAAAAAAAGCCAAAGAGGACCAAAAGCCAACTATTTAACAAATAGAAAAGAAAAACGATAAGTGACCTACACAAATGTCAAAAATTATCGAAAAAGTTGGGAACAAACTTAAATTAAAGCACCAGTGTTCTAGTATCTCATGATCTTTTAGACTCTATGATCTATCTTTAAAATTCCATCTACTACTATTACTATTTGCTTTCATATTGCTTCATCACTTTACCTCTCATTTTCTATGTTGTATGGACTCTCTTTTATTGACGGTATTCTGTGACATGGGTGGCTGTTACAACGTTGTTTTTCAAGTTTATCTACCCTCCCTTCCACAAAACCCAAACAATTATGATAGCAAAACAAAACCTGCACAAACAGCAGCTATAAACATTAAGTTATGAGATCCCCTGGACATCCCAAAATATACGAATGAAGAGAAAAATCACTGACGACAACAACAAGATCTTCATAGTCACAATGACTGTGAACTTAAAAAAAAGAAAAGAATGTAAGGGACCTCTGGTTACCTGTTGTCCAGATAAACATACCATGTATAGTCCCTGGAAATTATATTGATCTAGTATGAAAATGTCAATGCAAACTGGAAAAGAACTTTTTAATGCCAACTATGTAGTTGAGTAGAAGACACTATACTTAGCCCAGAAGTGTGGTTAGTGCTCAAAAAACTATGAAATCCATGCAGCTGAAACTCTCTTCTTCGATGAAGACACACATTAAAATCAGAGAATAGAATCTAATTATCAAGACAGGAACAACAGGTATAACATAGTTATTGTCACTGTTATTAATGATTTAGTAGATACTACAACTATCCCTTTCCATTTTATGATCTGATTTTGTTGTGCTTTTAGGTGCTATCCAGTTGACTACAACTCATTGTAAGCCAATGAACAATGGACCTGAACCCTACCCTATCCTGTGCCATATTCATCTACTCAAATATATTTAAGCTCATTGTCAGTCTCTGTCAGTCCATCTTGTTGAACATCTTCCTCTTCTCTGACCCTCAACCTTTCCCAGAATTATATTCTTATCCAAGGACTGGCTTCTCCTAAAAACATGCTCAGAATATGGGAGGTAAAGTTTCATCATCTTTACCTCAAAGGGACAACCTGGTTGCACCTTCTCCAAGACATAGTTGCTTGGTTTTTTATGGAAGCTCATTGATTCAGTGTTCTACTCCAACACCAAGAAATGAAGACATAAATTCTTCTTCTGTGATCCTTAGTCATTACTCACCTTTCAAATTCAGTGCAAGTAATTGAAAAGATCATAAATTGGATCAGGCATGCATTAGTCTGAAGACTTAAATCATTGTTCTTCAGCACTCTGGAGATGTCTTGGAAGCAAATTTTCCCAATACCACACACCTTTTGATTTCTTGACTGCTAGCACCAAGGGTTAGCACCAAGGATTACAGATCCAGATTCTTAATCTGGTGTGAGAAGCCAATCAGTTGAAAGAAGTATTTTCTTGGGAGTATGACTTACATTCAAGAAGGGATGTTCTGGCAATCTTGTATTCTCCTTGCAATCGTGTCATTTTCTTCATGTCTACGCTGGGTGCTTGGGATGTAAACAGCTGGTGGGCTCCCATCTGTCACCTAGCCTGAACAGTTTGAATTCTCTAACTCCAGGAAACATGAGAGACATTTCATTGCTTGATAACCAGAGGTGCTAAAAACAAGACACTACAAACCTTGTTAGGATAATCAAGATCATAAAACAATTGCAATACATTTTAAAATTCCTGATATATTGTTGCATCATCATCTTTACCATTCTTCCTTGTTGCCATTGAGTCAGAAGTGACTCGTAGCCGATTGTCCATTGAGTTTCTTGGCCTGTAAGTCACAACCAAGATGACTGGTCACCTTTCTCCTTAGTAGCCCCTGGTGGTTCAGAACCACCAGCAAGGATCCTATAAGTTAGCAGCTCGACTCCTTAATGTCTATGTTGTCAGAGCACCAGAATCTCATTTTTTCATGTAATGACTTTCTCAAGTTTGTAAATGTTGCCATGTCTTTGACTTCAAAGTGATAGAAAGCTCAAAATAATCGGCTTATCTCAAAGGATGGTTTATCATAAGCACAAGAGAGCATCTCCTTAAGCCAGATATTTCAGTGATACTTATACTCAGAAAATATTGGCAGCAACACTCAATTGCCATCAGAACTTTTTCTTAAACTTTTCTATTACTTCTGCTGGTTTGTGCCTATTGCATCTTTTTTTTTTTTACCTTATTTTTTGTGGTTTATTTGTTTATTTTTTTCACCAGTTCTTTAGTCTATATGTCTTCTTCAGTCCATCTAGCTCCCATCAACAGCAAAGACACCCAATGTTCTAGATTTCAGGTAAATTGGTTTCTTTTGCTGGTGACACTAGTGAAAGTTCTGGGAATGACTGAGTTATTTCCATTTCCAGCAGGTGTTAACTTTGAGCAAGTTTTCTATCATTGCAATATTTACAGGAATAAAGTATGAAGAGGAACTAATCCTGACTGGAAAATACAGAGAAAGTTTATATTAGTAATTTTATAAGTAGACAAATTACTGATTGATGTGACAGATTAGTAACTATATTTGCAAAAAAAATGGTCAATAACATTTGCTAGATATAGTTTTAGTAAGAATGTACACTTTTGCTTAGTGATAATGCAATGTATTTTGAAATTTGTATATACACATGAATAGATTTTGTTTGAAGGTTCAATATAACTTAGAGTTAACTGCTATAACAAAATACTATCGCTGATATTTTAAATTTGGAAAGTAGTTCATAACATCTTTAAGCCTTTATAATATACCAGAAGTAGATAAGACAATAACACCATTGATGAAATTGCTTTAATGCTGGTTCTTAACAAGAGGCAATTGGAAACATTAACTTGTTAGTCATTAGAAATATTGGACATCAACCAGCAAAACTATTCAAAAGGAGAAGCAAGGTACAAATCCCCTAAAGGGATTACTAGAGTGGATCCTATGAATAGAAATAAACTAGAAAAAAACAGGAGCAATCCCATTAGGAAACGCACTGTGGCAACTGATTTCTAGATATTACAAATTAGATTTGAAATACTACCTGAACTTGGCAAATAAATACCCAAACTGGTAAAAATTATAAAGCCAAATTGAATGAAAGTTTGTTTGGTTTTTTGTGTTTTTTTTTCTAATAACTGCAGTAACTTTTTAAAAGAATTATGTATGAAATGATGATGCTTTGGTAACACAACACAGTTTTCATGTTTACAGTTTTAAGAAATGCAAACATACCTATACATGTTGTTGTTGTGTACCGTAGAGCCACAACTGACCCGTACTTGATCCTCTGGAGGATTTTCAGAGGCAGTTAATGTCACAGGAGGAGACTGCCCACCCTTCTCTCATAGAGCAGCTGATGGCCTCAAACTGTGTGCCTTCAGAATTGCTGCACAACTTCTTGCCCCTGGGCCACCAGAGCTCCCTATCTATACATGAGAGGTATAAAAACAAAACAAACAGACAAAAACCCCACCAAAAATGAAAAGAAAAGGTCAAGAAAGTTTTCAGAACTAGATTGTACAGAAATTTATAATTATTGTAAAGAATCCATTGAAAGAAATTGCTGTAAAGGATCATTATAGGGAATTCCAGATTATCCTTGATAACGTTCTCTCCTCATCCTTGGCATTCAATTGGTCACTCAGTCCTATAGATCTAGCCCAGGAATGTCCATCTAAATAATTTTGCAACTCTTCTTCCTTTCACCGCACTTGGTCTCCTCTCAAGGTCTCTTCTTCGTACAATTATAACAACCCCTCTCCTAAGCACCAGCTGTTCTCTAATCACACTGCTGCTTGAGCTGCCCTTCTCAATTATTTTAAAAACTTGAACTTATTACCTAGACTTTTAAGATAATGTTCTGGCAGCATGATAAAGTTCAGATACTCAGAGCACAGAACAATTATGCCTCAACTTGTGTCTCCAAGTAGTAAACCACTCCCTACCTTTCAACACCATTGAGCCACCCATCTGCCTCATGTGCATTGAATAACAGTTTCTTTGGAATATCAAGCTTCAGTACCCTTGCTTTTGAATTTGACTTTGCATTTTCTTGTATCTTTTAATGTTTTGTAGTCATTGTCCTCTGCCTGTGCTACAGGGGATGCTCCTTTCATGTGAATTTATACAACACATTCAACCTATTAAAGTTCTTTCTGGGTTTTTCTAGAGGGTAGAAGTGTTTCATTGACCTGAGTACTACTAGCAGAAATGTAAAAGTTCTTGATAATAAGAAAGAAAAAAAGTAGCTGCATACTACTGGCTAACAGCAGATTTTTGACAGAGAGCATAGAAATTAAGAATGTGTGTCTTGAAACCTACATTTGGTATTAGAAAGTCACTTGAACTGCTTGGTTCTGGTGTTGAAAAAGTGCTGTTGTTGGAAAACTTGAACTTCTTGGGGGTTCTTAGGATAACAATGCCAAACTTTACATACTGTAAAGATAATCAGTGTCTGTTCCATAGTGTGTCCTTAGCAATGTTAGTTCTTGTAACTAGGGTGTCCATGGGTAGTTCACATGGTTAATGTGCTCATGCGTCAGCCAAAAGACTGGAGCATTGGATGAAAGACCTGGTTATCTACCTTAGTAAAAGCAAGACTTTGGTAAGAGCTGAGCTGCAAACCCAACGACACACAGTTCTAATCCACCAGCTCCCATGCGAGAACGATGAGCAGTCTCCTCCTGTGCTATTTATTGCCCCTGAAAATCCATTAGAGAGTCATCTCCAACTCAACAGCACATAACAATAACAAGCACTGGCCTAACTTGACAGCAACTGGTTTATTCTGAATATCTAAAAGCCAGCTTCATTGTTATGCAGTTGTGCGATGAATCAGACACAGGGGAAGAATGTGGAGTTAAAAAAAATATCCAATTCATGAGATGCTTGAGAGAAAGAAAAATCATTGTCACTACAAGGGTGAATAGTGTTATAGCCCTCGACCCAGCAATGGCTTACTGGTTTCCGCCATGACTATATGGATTCTTGTGGCGGTGACAGAATTATTGAGAACCCTACTGAGTGACCACCATGACACAAGCACATTGTCATTGAAGCCACGTAACCTCATAGCAGAGCCATCTGTGAAAACTTCAGAGCAATATGTGCTGGGAACCAGAGGGGGTCCTAGAGGAGAAGATGTAATAGATCTGGTGAGGTTGGAGCTTAACATGACGTATCGCACTATTTCAGAATTCAATTCTACTCCCAAGTTGGTGCATCCAAAGATAATTACTTACTATTATAGATATATTCCTGGAGCCTACTGCAAAGAATGTGATCTAATAGGACTCAGTAAGTTCTTGCTGAATGAATTAACGCTGAATCTTCACTTCCTCTTGGCAATCAATATTTTAATTACATTGGTGGCAGTTATGGTTAATTCATGAAGCACTAATGGGAAACAAGCACATTCTACAGGAAGAAAATATAGAACAGAATGCAACAAATAGCACTGTGGATACCATTAGGTAAATATATTAGTCCCTCTTCTCCCTTGCCTGTGTACTACGATCCAAGTGTCCTGTGGAGGCAAGAATGGTGAAGCTTTGTCTCACATACATTGAGCATGTTGCTAGAAGAGGCTATTTCTTAGAGAGGGATACGTGGATATTGTATAAATAGTAAATAGCATATTTCTAAAATTTAAAAGTGGGGTATGGAGAAAGGGTACAAAAATTGAAATAGAAAGGGGAGACAATCATTTAGGAATAGAATTGCCAGGAAGCATGAGGCAAGGACGGTGACGCTTCCTCTCACGTTCTTTTAGCATGTTAGGAGGGGTTGTTCTTTGGAAAGGGACATCATGCTCAGAAAAATAGAAGATCAGCAAAAGAGAGGACAACCCTGAATGAGATAGATGGGCACAGTGACTGCAGCAATGAGCTCCAGCGTGTCAGGGATGATGAGGATGGCACAGGAGAGGGCGGGCTGCAGGTCTGCTGTTCCTCGGGTCATTATGAACTATGCTTAACCCAATGGTACCTAATAACAATAGGGTTTAGGGTAGTGCTTGAGAACGAATACATATTCCTAAATTTGTTCCTTAATTTCAATCTTGACTTCTCCCGATGCCTTTCCCCTGGCTCATCAAGAAAGATCGTTTTCAAATAGTGTGCTTGCTATCCCTTTAAAAGGATATTATTTTGGCTTTTAATATCAATTAGAATGAGAGTAAGAATAGTTCTAACGCTCATTTTGGTGAATTGTAAAGAAACAATCTAGAGGGCCTTTGCTAAAATACATGAAAGACTTAAAGGGGTGCTGCCTAAGTTTGTCTGAGGGAAGTCATATGTATCATTGTTTTTAGGGAGGTGGGGAAAGACTTTTTGCCATAGAGTATTTTACAAGGTGGCATCTTGATTTTCATGTACTTCCTCACTAGTATCCAGCAGTTTCTCTCGTGAACACTACTGATTCCCATGATCTACTAAAACGAGTCACTGGTTTGACAAAGGAAGTCATATGGGGGTGTGGGGAGGTTGTGCAATAGTAACTCTTCAGCGTAGCCCATTTTGTTCAGTGCATGAAACATGTTTGCTTATTTGCACCATCAACTGGGTTACTTTTGTGACTTCACTATGGTTAAGCAAAATGGAGAGAAAATGAATCAAATAGCATCATTGCTTTATTTTCCCAGTCTTTCCTTTCTTCCCACTATTACATCAAGATGGATGGTGAAAAGAGACCTCTAACTGCATGCAATTTGACAAGCAAATATAAAGAAGAAATGTCAAAGAGCAGTTACAAGCTGCTCCTGTAATGAAACACAGGCAATGTCCCTTTTACTGGCAACTTCCATTTGCCCTTTGGTGTGTTATAGAATTGCACTTATTTGAAAGAGTTGAACCACCTACTTCAGACTCAGTAAGTTGATACAAACTCATGTCGTTGTTTTTGTTAGGTACCATCAAGCTGAAATAACTCATAACAATCCCAAGAACAATATGCTGGAGTCTTCTACTCTCCTGTGCTATCATAACGGTCTTTGTCATGGTCAAGCTCACTGTTAGATCACTGTGTCAGTTCATCTTGCTGAGACTCTTCCTCCCTTTCACTGACCTTCTACTTTTCCCAATACGATGTATCTTTCTAAGGACTGGTGCCTCCTGACAATATGCCCAATGTAAGTGTGACAGAGTTTTAACATCCATACCTCTAAGGCACACCCTCATTACGCTTCCTTCAAGACAGATCTGTTTGGTCTGTTGGCAGATACATTCGCCAGTGACCGTATGAGACAGAGTAAAGCTGTCCAGGAAAGTAGAACCAACCAACCTCACAAACAAATTGTTCACTACAATCATCTATACATGCTTTATTGTCATTTTTTAAATATTGGAAAGACTTCAAGCTTTCCCTTGCTAAAGTAAAGCTAAATAAGAACCGTATGCACCTGTTCTAGCTTTCTTACAAATTCTTAAAGACACCGTTAGGAACTGATATCATTTATAAGCTACACAGGAAAGATGGCAAATAAAGATTGGTCCTTTTCTTTGTCTAGTACATCACAGATTTATTAACATAGTTCAAAAAGGACCCCACAGAAGTACTACTTGTGAGTTAGCATTCAGTTGGCAGATCGAGGATGACCTGCAACTTTTAAACACTTTTCCAAATGGAAGCACGTTATAAAGCTGATCCAAAGGTTGAGAAAAGATATACCAAGAACTTGTTTGAGAAAGACAAAAACAAAAATAACAACAACAAAAAAGCCAACTAGTGTGGTTTTTATAGAATTCTGTTTTTAAGAAGGAAAATAGTAAAACTACTCTGGATCTTTTCAAAGCGAAATGTTTTATTTTGGTCCTGAACTCTGTCTCTTTAGTTTTTTCAGAAATGACAGCAAAAGTATAGCAAAGTGGTACAATGTCTAATTATAAGAATTTTTTAAAGGAATAAATAAAGAGCTTGGTAGAAAAGATCCAAGGAGGACAAACATATTCATTACAGAACTGTCTTGAAATAGTAGGTATATAAATAATGTGATAATTATGAAAACATCATACTATCTAACATATATTTACATCTCAACCACATGAATCTGTAGTGTTGAGAGTGGAAGACCAGAGGTCACTGGATAGAGCGCTGTCCATTGTTGTTATTGTGTGCCATCTACCTGGTTCTGACTCAAAGACCCTGAAGGACAGAATGACACTGATTCACTAGATTTCCTAGGAAGAAATCTTCTAAGCCACATAATTAGCTATCACACCATTAAGTTAATTAGCACCAGTAAGTCAAGGCATTTTTTTCTCCTGGACGCTGTCTGGCATGGTGACTTTGCGTTTCCTTTTCTTTTTTCTGGTGCGAACCAACCTACCTTTCAGTTGGCAAAGTTAATGAAACGTAATTATCTTGTCAGTCAGCCCTTGAAATAAAGACATAGAAGTAAGATTGTGTCCTCATTACTATTAAAAGATCCTTTTAAAGCCTTATTTGCAGACCATATGCCTCACTTGTGAGCTTCTGAACTCTCCTCTGATCCTCTTGATATGAAATCCTTGGGGTGGGTATTCATGGGGTCTAAACAACTTTTCCACATCTTTTCTCCTATTTAGATGGCCTCTCCATCTCACTGTAGTTTCTGTTGACAGTGCCATTTAAGGAAACAGTACAGCTTATGCCAAAGAGCTGCTAGAGCTGAAAACGTTAAAGAGCTATCACAATGCTGGGCTTCACGCGGAAGTAGACACTAAAGGGAAATGATGCACAAGTAAAAATAATGACTTCCACCTCTATTGCCATCCAGCCAGAACCGAATCATAGCTCACTCTCAATTGGATCCATAAGCTGTAAATCACACAGGAGGATATTGACCATCTTTCTCCCGTGGAGAACCTGGTGGGTTTGAACCACAGTGCAACTCCTTATCCGCTACACCATGAGAGTTCACTATTAAAGAAGTGTACAATCTACAATTCAGGTTGGAAACAGGATACAATTTTTTTTTTTCAGTCAACACAGCTTCTCAGACATGTTTTCAGGCTCATTGACCTTCAGCCTCGTGAATTTAGGTTGGTGTTACAAAACTTCTCATTAGTCTTGTCAATTATGCCATTCCTCCCTACCCCTGGGGTCCTAAGCCAGCATGTAGCATGTAGTGTGACCAGTTCCTGGTCAGTTTTGCTTCACATCGGTGGCTGCAAACAGACTTCCTGCTCCTGGATGTCTCAGTCTTTCTCCAACTCATGCAGTAATTTCTCTGGCCCCATAGGATGTTCGCTGCATTCTCTGCTTCTTCTCACTAATAGCAAGATTTCTGTTTTCTACACCTGAATCGGCTCAATTCAAGTCTGGCAAGAAGGATGCAATTTACCAGTTCTCTCATTAGAAGTGTACACAATTTGTTCTCAGGCTGCCATTTACCTTATTCACATCATTTGCAGAGTACCATCCAGCCATGTGGCGAAAAATAAAAGTCAATGGTTAGGAAAGCAATTTTGACTATACCATACTGTCCTCTCCAAATTTTCTCTGGACTCTATTACCAGCACGAGGGTTTGTATGCTTGCACTATTAATTATGCAAAATATTTCCAGAAAAAAAGCTTCTGACTTTGTATTTATCACATTAGAGTTTAAAGCTCTCAAGTCAATGAACTTAAGTATTGTGAAGCTATTATGAGGTACTTTCTAATTCTCCATTAATAATTAATAATATAGGGGGGCTCTGGTGGTGCAGTCTATTGAGCATTAAGCTGATAGCACAAAGATCAAGCCTCTCTGAGTGTCAGAATTCACCTACAGTAGTACAATGGGAGAAAAATGGTCAATATTCTTTGAGATTGATGACTTTGGAAACCCAGTGAAAGATCAATTATGTTCTGACTTCAAAGCAATGAGTTGAGTTGTCGAATGACAACTCTGACACAGATGGATTGAAAATGACTTGATAGTAATTGGCTCAGTAATTTGAGGGTTTTTTTTATTTTCCCTCCTTTTTTTATTGGGAAAAACGTATTGGGGGTATAAGGAGGTGAGGGTTGGGGGCAGAAAGGTGAGGATGGGCCAGAATGCAGTTGCAGAGCTACACAGTTTGGTCAGTGGGGGGAGCAGGTGAAGGAAATGATGAGGGTCCAGAGGGGACTAGATACTACAGAGGAATGACAAGCATTTTCCAATGGTAATTAAACCAA
>NW_006399827.1:5668121-5814148 GCF_000299155.1 Elephantulus edwardii
TGCATAGGTAATCTTCTTCTTTGGCCTGTCCAATGCATAGGTAATCGTCTTCTTTGGCCTCTCCAATGCATAGTTAATCGTCTTCTTTGGCCTGTCCAAGGAGACCCAAACCTGCAGATGGTGGTCATGCATTCCGTCCCCCACCTCCTACGCAGGTGGCAAGCGGGGCACCCCCCCCCCAGCACAGGAGGCCTGTGGGAGGTGCGCAGCCCCCCCCAGCACAGGTGGTCTTTGGGGCCATGCCCCCCCACCCTGCCACATGGTTGCTCGGCTGGTGTGCGGCCCCTCTTTTGCGGGCAGCTGGCGGGCGCCCACTTCCCCCACTGCCACCATCCTGGCGCCAAGAATTCTCTCCAGACCAATTTGCAGCAGTGTGGTGGCTTCACTGTACCAGTCTTGAGGAGGGCCAGTGCCCAGCATCCATCTTGGGTGAGGGAATCCATTCGTTCTGCCTGTGGAAGCCTCATGGAGCTGCAGCGGCAGTGCGGAGTGGCAAGGGCTCTGCAGAGGGAGCTGGGAGCCATGAAACTCACCCATTTCTCCTTGGGAATCCTTGAATTCCTGTTGTTGAGCCTCAATCTTCACTGAGGGCCAGTCATCAACTGTTTAAGTGTTCAATTATCAATAAGCCGAAGTCTGTGGAAGGCCATAATGGCCCCACTTTAAGTGGTTCGCTGCTCCCACAGCTCACCATGCTGTCTCTGCCTCCACCACCATCTTGGATCCTCGGTTTTTTAATTTTTTTTTCTTTATAGAGTGCTTGAAGTATTTCAGTACTATTCTAAGAGTCTTACATAAATAAGACTTCATGATATTTAATTCTTAAAGCCAGACTATGCAGTTGGTACTATTATGTTCATCTCATTCACTAAGATCCTAAAACTTGAAGACAGAAATAATGTCCAGAGAGGTAGCAGCTACAACTGATTTCAATATCATGGTTTTATATGGTAATTTTCCTTCCTGTCCTCCACCACACTTCACAGGTTTTATCTTCTTATTCTGCCCTTCCTTTTCTACTAAAATTAGAATTCATATGAATATCAATTCATTAAAAACCAAAACAAATAAAGAGAAAAGTAGGAAAAAAGAGAGTGAGAGATGAGAAGAAGAGAGGGGAAAGGAGAGAAGAGAGGCAGAATACAGAAGAAAGGAGGTTAAAAGAAAACAGAAGGATGGCAAAATCTAAAGGCACTCAAATTTGAATTTCTCTCTGTGACTCAGAACAATTGCTACAGGTAGATATAAACTCCCTTCATTCTACTTACACTAAATTATATCAGTGAGTCTATGATGTTCCCTCGAGCCATTAATACAAAACAAATTTAGCAAAACTCTCTAAATGAAATTATTTCTTTTATTCACTATCTCTGTACTGTTGTTGTTAAGTGCCATCGAGTCGTAGGTGACTCATAGCGACCCAATGAAAGTCCTCAACACATGAATGACTTTCATCCTTTCTCCAGGTTCATAGGCACCTGAAAGATGTTTTGGCATTGTGCTAGATGCTGAGGATTCAATGCTTTCTTGAAAATTTAAAAAATCTTCAATCTTGATCTTCATACAGTTACTCGTCTAACTGGGAGGAATGGAAGTAACTGGAAGAAGGAATAAATAGTCTAACTGGAAGGAGCAGAAATTACACAAGTTTTTATAAATTTAATTGTGTAAGAGCTGGGGAGAAATGCATAGAAGACATAGACATAATTCTGTACTGATTGAACTTTCAGGGAGAAAACTTCAGAGTGGGTGTTTCACTGTCAGGTTTATTCTTTACCACAGCAAATAGAGACTATTTATAAGAGTTGGTATAACATCCTTGATGGTAAAAGCATCTACATCATATTCTACACACAATACTATACTCAGATAGTAGCCTTCCTTTTTAGTATTCTTGTCCACACCCTCCATTATCCACTACCTTGACAACGTCATAATTTACCACATTCAACTAGCCCTAAAATAGCATCATTTGATAATGAGTAGTAGCTTTGATTCCTTACTGACTAATTCCTTACTTTTTTTTTTACTCCAGAACTTTTTTTAAAAAAATACTTTCTTTGCCACCTGCTTCAGTGCCTAAATGGGTGAAAGACAGGCATGTGTCTTTAATATTCATGCACTCCAATCTATCTCCTAGTCTTAACTGGTTTGACTCACGTCTCCCTGAAATATCATCCTTTCACCCTATTGATTTAACATATCAGTTTCTCATAACTTTCTTGGGTGTTCTTATCAG
The DNA here is from genome assembly GCF_000299155.1 of Elephantulus edwardii. Classification (NCBI taxonomy): domain Eukaryota; kingdom Metazoa; phylum Chordata; class Mammalia; order Macroscelidea; family Macroscelididae; genus Elephantulus; species Elephantulus edwardii. The sequence goes on from NW_006399827.1 coordinate 5,670,361, forward strand.
GCTGATCTATTTGGACAAACATCTCTAGGCAAAACTCTGAACACTCTTTAATATTCAGCTTATTTTTCCAACAAGCTAAAAATGGAAAGGCTGTCAGGTTGTGTATTTCAGTTGACATCAATATGCCACTGCCAGTTGAAGTGGTTTAATGTTGCTGAGCATTTAGCACGTCCCAGCTGGACGGGCTGATTCTCCACCAGGCAGCTGCATGCAAAGCTGTCAAGCTCCTAAGGCTCTTCCCTTGGAGCATGCGTTGGCATGGTGTCTATAATCATTAATGATTGATCATTAGCTTAAATTACCGAAGTTTTCTTGATTTCTATCAGCCTACCTAAGTTGTTAATCAACACAGGGAGGGTTCTTTAATAAAGTCAGTCTTGCATTTAAATACATATTTATAAAACAGACAAGACTGAAGAGGAAAAAGAAGATGACAGATTACTGTTTTAAAGTATGTGGAACCCTGTTCCTTGAAAGGGGAACTGCCCCTTTTTAACCTCATGTGTCTGTCCTACCTGGCTAGTACTGTTACATAAGCAGTAGATTCAAGTTAGACTAGATCAATGGTATTGAGGCTGATAATCACAGAGTCCTCAACCCTAAGCAACTATATTTTAGAAGACTTTTGTGGACCTTTTATTTTTTTTTAAATGAGAGAAAGTTTTGGTACCAAATAGAGTTTCTTATATTTATTTCAGGGAGGAACCAATAGTAATTTGACACAATAATCTTCACCACTTGTATTATCTAAATAAATAGATAGGAAAGAGATTTTACAGATCTAAGTAGAGTCACTTAACACCTGGCCTTAAGCTACTACAAAGATAATATCCTAGATTAAGCAGAAATTTTCTGTGGCTGGTAATGAAAGGACAAATCAGTCACTCAAAACTAAATAAAAATCACACACAATTGAATTGTAGCCACAACCTTTCTAGTTGTTGTTGTTGTTATGTGCCATCGAGTCGCTTGCGACTCATAGCGACCCTATGTACAACAGCCCTAAACTCTGCTTTGTCCTGTGCCAATTGCACTGTCTCTGACACTCCCATCCCAATTATCCCAGTCATTGAATCAATCCACCTCATAGAGGGCCTTCCTCTCCTGCACTGTCCCTCCACCCTCCCAAGCATGATGTCCCTCTCCAAGGACCGGTCTCTCCTCACAACATGTCCAAAGTATGTTAGACGGAGCCTCAGAATCCTTGCCTCCAAGGAGCCACCCGGTTTAACCCTTTCTAGGACAAATCTGTTTGTTTTCCTAGCAGTCCATGGTATTCTCAGTACTCTTTGCCAGCACTACAGCTCAAAGGCATCAATTCTCCTTCTATCCTCCTTGGTCATTGTCCAGCTCTCTGATGCATAACAAGTGATTGTGAAGACCATGGCCTGTATCAGATGCACCTTAGTCTCCAGAGAGACACCATTGCTCTTCAGTACTTTGGAGAGGTCCCAAACAGCAGGCTTTCCCATGGCAATGCGCCTTTTAATTTCCTGGCTGCTGGTGCCAAGACTGTTGACTGTGGAGCCAAGCAAACTAAAGCTGTGTACAATCTTAATCTCTTCACCATCCATCCTGATGCTGCCAATTGGTCCAGTGGTGAGAATCTTTGTCTTCTTGACATTGAGCCTCCATCCATATTGTAGGCTGCAGTCCTTGACACTCTGCAGTAGGCGCTTCAGGTCCTCTTCAGTTTCAGCAAGCAGGGTTGTGTCATCCGCATAACTCAGGTTGTTGATAAATCATCCACCAATCTTGACCCCACATTTCTCCTTATAGAGCCCCGCCTTCCGGATAATCTGTTCTGCATATAGGTTGAAAAGGTATGGAGATAGGATACATCCCTGGCATACGCCCTTCCCAATTTTGAAGTGTTCCCTTGCTCTGCTCTGACAACTGCCTCCTGGTCCAAGTATCGGCTTCGCATTAGAATGATCAAGTGTTCTGGGATTCCCATTCTTCTCAGAGTCAGCCATAGTTTGTTATGATCTACACAGTCAAATGCCTTTGCATAGTCAATGAAACACAGACAGACAGATTGACCTTTCTAGTACGTCCAGCTAAATACCCACCCCAGCAAGCACCAGTTACTGGGGCCATGTAAGGCTCTTATAAGAAACAAAACTGAGTGTGCATTTAAATGTGCAAATTTGGAACTATAACAGATGGGTACTGTTTTAGACCCCTAAGTTTGTGGCAACTCTTTAGGGCATATTTAGAAAAAGTAATATGAAAATTTAACAATAATTTTAAAATCATATTACTATGCTTGACATTGAGTGCATTCAATACTGAGAATGACAGAATGTAAGATTTTTAACCGGCAATCTATTCATAAAACATATATGCTAGCTTCCAGAAAGAATTGAAAGACTCTATCCCAGGAGTGAATATTTTTAGTGTTTTATGTCCCTGAGTCTGACAGAAACAGTAATACGTCTTTGCTAAATATGTATCATGGTGCTATACTTATGCCTAAAAGATAAAGCCAAACTATGTTTGATTGGAATGTACTTTTGAATTCAATCTCTCACTATATAGCCTTTATGTTTCTCCTGAGAATGAGCAAATGAAACTTGGTCTTCGATGCATTAGCACTGTACACATAGCCAATGTAAAGCAGCTTCTGAAAATTATTTTTCTACGCAAAAGTGATGGGGAGAGAATGTGCATGGCTTCAACTGAATCTCAGTGTAATAAGCACTGTTTCTGTAACTGTGACATGCAACCTTTGCCACCCAAGAAAGCACGTACAGCCGCTGCGATAAATGGGGAAAATATTGAAGTTCTTAAGGATCCCATTTTAGGTGGAACCACAATGAATGTTTATGGAAGCAGTAGGCAAGACGTCAGGTGACATACTGCATTGAGCAAATATGATGCAAAAGGTCCCTTTCGAGTGTTAGAAATCAAAGATGACACTATGAAGACCAAGGTATACTATTAAATGGTGTTTTCGATTACCTCATATGCATATGAAAGCTGGGCAATGAATAAGGAAGACTGAAGGAAGGATCTATGCATATCAATTATGATATTGGTGAAGAATATTAAATAAGTCATGGAATGTTAGAAGAACAAACCTGTTTTGAAAACATGCAACCTAAATGCTCCTTAAAAGCAAATGTGGGGGGGGAAGCAAATCTAGGGCAGGTTTTGATAGGAAACTTAATCTCACATACCTTGGACATGTACTAAAGAGGAATTAATCCTTAGAGAAATATTGAAACTCTTTTTTTTATAGAACAGAAGGTTAGCAAAAAAATGAAAGCACTCAGTGAGATGGATTGACATGGTAGGTGCAACAATGGGTCCAAACATAACACTAATTGTGAGGAGGGCACAAAACCGGGTAGGATTTACTTCCCTTACAGATCAGCTTGTCCTTGGCATTAAACCGCTGGGTTAAATCCAAATATTTGAATTTTCGGGTAAACGGCTGTAGTCTGACATTCCTGACATGGTTGCGTTTGCTCCGTAGTTTCAAAGGAACATAGCAGCAAAGCAACACAATAAAGCAGTTTGAGATAGGAATCAAACAGATTAAAAGGTAAAAGGCCTCACTTTCACGCCCTGGCCCGTTATTTTGGAAGCCAGGGAGGGTGTAAATAATAAATAAAAGACATGGCAAAAAAAAAAAAATAACGAAACAAAAAACCGGGTAGGATTTCATTGTTTTACATACAAAGTCACCATGGAGCTGACTCAAAGACACCTCAGAACAACAGCTGCCACGCATCACATTTTAGTGTAATAGCACCAAGAAGGAATTGTTTTTAGTGTTCCTGATAATTAGACTACATTTTCCTTTCACTCCAGAGTTTTACATTAAAAAAAGAAAATATAAAATAGAGTGCTAGCAAAAAAGAAATTAAATGGCTCTGGTGAGATATTTCCTTCACAGTTTATTGTTTTTTGGGTTTTTTTTAACCCAAATTTCATTTAGAATAGGGATTCTATGAACAACAGAAAAATGTAGTGAGATTAAATATCCCTCTTCCCATTTGGAATTCATTTACTGACCGAATGGCTATTCTGTCAAGAATACTTATCATAAAAAGAGAAACCAAAATTATTGTTCTTTCTGTTCCTTTCCCCGAAAATAATTTCTGCTGTACTTGTACGAACTGCTTCATTGACTGAGACAACACTTAAAATAAACTCAAAGCCAAACTCCTATCAGCAAGTGGAATGTGACTTATAATGACCTTCCAGTGGGTTTCTGAGGCTGTAATCGTCATGGAAAGAAATCTTTTTCCTATGTAAGTGGTTGGTAGATTAAAAAAAGAGATCTTTCAGTTAGTAGCCCCAAAATGTTATGCACTATTCTATCTTACAATAGATAATTTCATTTCAGTCATTTAAAATTTTAATAATATGGATCAGTCACCACTGAGCCAGTTGGCAGCATCATGTTAGACAGTGAAGAGATTGAGATTGTTAGCAGCTTCAGTTTGTTTGGCTCCACAATCAACACTCTTGTACCAGCATCCAGGAAATTAAAAGATGAATTGCATTAGCAAAGTCTGCTGTCAGAGACTTCTCCAGGGGACAAAAGAGAAACAATATCAGTCTGGAGACTAAGGTGTGCCTGATCCAGGCCATAGTCTTTGAATTTACTTGCTATGCATCATAAAGTTACACAATGACTAGGGATGATAGAAGGAGAATTGATGTTTTTGAATTATGGTGCTGGAAAAGAGTATTGAATATACCATGGAGCACTATGAGAACAAAAAGGACCTAGAGAGGGTGAGACCAGGCTGCTCCTTGGAGGCCAGGATTATGAAGCTTCATCTGACACTTTTGACATGTTGCAAGGTCGGATCAGTCCTTGGAGAGAGAAGTCATGCTTGGGAGGGTGGAGGGACAGCAAAAGAGAGGAAGACACACAATGGGAGGGATTGATTCAATGACTGGGGTAATTGGAGGGTATTGGTATGTCAGAGAAAATAAGGTTGGCACAGGATAGAGCAGAGTTTAGGGCTGTTGCACATAGGGTTACTATGAGTTGCAAATGACTTGATGACACATTATAACAACAATATAATAAAAGTAGTTGGGTGGGAGTTGACCACCCATTTTATCTAGTCTCTTGGGATGAAGTTCATTTTGAGTAGTTTCATTTCTTTCAGCTAAACATACAAGTTCTGATGATCGAGTGGTAAGAAGCTGCACTGCAATCCTGAAGACATGTGGTTCAAATCCACCAGCTGCTCAGTGAAAGAAAGACGGGCAATCTTCTCCCATGTGATTAATTGACTCTGAAAACCCACTGGAGTATCAGATATGGGTCAGTTCTGACTCATACAACAACAACAGATATCTATCTATCTATCTATCTATCTATCTATCTATCTATCTATCTATCATCTACATAGGTAATAGATAGGAGTGGATATGCTAGTTGTAGAGTATTTCTATTTCTAGCATTTTTAAGGAAGTATCATGTTTTGCCTTGTTTTTGGTTTGGATTTTTTGGTTTTGGCTTGGGGTTTGTTTTTTTTTCCATAGTGGAGGAAATTCTTTCTAATCCCACCAGCAGTGGAACAGGATTTCAATCTCCTCAGAACCTCCTTAGGTTTTGTTTTCTACATTCCTTACGCCATTTTCGCAATGATTGAGATGATAACTCACTGCAGTTTGATTTTTATTTATCTACTGATGATCACCCTTTCTCATTACATCAAGTCGGAATCGAGTCACAGCTGACCTTCCAGTGGGCTTTTGGGAGGTTGTGAGTGGAGATTGCCTATCTTTCGCCTGTGGAGCCAGCAGGCCATTTGAACCACCAGCGAGACACTACCTCAGGGATCGCAGTGTGATCCCTACAGGTCACACCAGGAGAGCTACCCGGTGACTAATGATTAAGAGAGCCTTTTTTTCTTGTCTGCTGTCCACTCGAATATCCTCCTGGTGAAGAGTCTTATTGAGTCTTTTGCTCATTTTTTTTTATTGTGTTGTTCTCTTTTTGTTGTTGCTCTTTCAGCCTTGTTTTGACTCCAGTTCCTTTCTCTCTCTGCTTCTATCTCTAAAAGTCTCTTTAGCGTAACAGTTGTCTTTCTTTTGCTCATCTGAAAGACTTTCTTAAATCCCTTAAAGTTATTATAACAGTGCCTGGTCTCACAGGAGTTATTCATGAGTCCTGGTCTATCGACACAATAGGAAGATTGCAAAGATGGTCAGTGGGCTTATTCCAGGCTCTGGCTGGTAAACCTATGGTTATGTCCTCTTGTTGCCTTGGAAAGCAGCTTCACATAAACTACCATAATTGTGAAGAAGTACCATTTACACTTACACGCTAACCTTCTTTCCCCAATTCGGGAGCTATATTTGAAGATATGCGTTTGGTTTCTGTCTCCTTACTGTGTGTGCAAATTATTTTCCTAAAATTTAGAAACACAAAACAAAGCAAGAGCAACAACTCCAAAACCTGCATCTGCCTGCAGATTTGATGCCAAGCAGCTTCACAGCTGGAGTGCTTTCTACTTCCTTATTTTCTGCTCCATTTCCTCAAATTCACATGACAGTGGCTTTATCTCTCCTTTATCTTTCTTTATAGATTTGCATAAAATTGTTATGTATTTTTGGCAGAAGGAGGGCTCAAATTATGAATTATCAATGAATGTCATTATTTAGAAAGATTTTAGTATGATGGTCTTACTTGTGAGAGTATGGGTGCTTTTTTCAGAATGGAAAAAGCAGGAACTGAACAACAGTCTCTAAACTTGTATGATTGTTACTCTTTCTGACTTCCAAACATCTATTCTAGAATATGATCTGTGTCTTTGCATCACAGTAGCTCATTACTGAGTCTTATGAGATCTTCCTAAGTTTTCAATCACTGTTTTCAATTTTGAACCATGCAGTGTTTCCTTGTTCTATTCTGACAACTGCCTCCTGGTTCAAGTAGTGTCTATACATGTGAATGTTGGACAATAAATAAGGATAACAGAAGAGGAATCAGTGCCTTTTAATTGCAGTGTTGGAAAGCAGTATTGGATCTCCAATAGACTACCAAAAGAACAAACAAGTAAGTTTTGGAAGAATTGCAATCAGGGTGAGCCTTGAGGCAAGGTTGGTACAATTTCATCTCACACACTTTAGGCATATTTTCAGAGGACGTAAATCCTTGGACAAAGTTATCATATTTGGAAAGACGGAAGATCAGAAAAGAAGAGGAAGACCCTCAATAAGATTGATTAACAAAGTGACTGTGACAATGAACTTGAATATATCAAAGATGGCTAGGACAGCACAGGTTCGGGCTGTTGTTGTTGAATACTATAGAACTGGAACTGACCCATAGCTGGCCCCGTGGCAGATTTTCAGAGGCAACTAATCACACAGGAGGAAATTGCCCACCGTTCTCCCACAGAGCATCTGATGGATTTGAACAGTGGACCTTTTGGATTAACAGCATAGCTTCTTATCCGTAGGCCACCAGAGTCCTTGAGTCACTATGAGTCATGGTCAACTAGATGGCACGTAACAATAACAGTTTGTTCTCACGTCTATTTTTGGAAGTAGAATTCTTGTGACCTGTTTTGGCAATTTATGCCTGTCTGTTGTTATTGTTATTGTGTTATTGTTGTTGTTGTTGTTGTTATTGATTGCCATTGAGTCAAGCATGACTCAAAGCAATTCCATGAACAAAATACCTGATACCTTTCTATAAGTTTCTCCAAGCTCATAGAGTTTCAAGGGCATGAGGTTTAGGAAGTGAATGCCACTCCGGCTTCCAAGCCTGTCCTACAACTTGGAGCTCCACAAAAACACCATTCATACTGGCAAACCATTACGGTATTTGATGGCACAGTTTTAACATCACAGCAAACCCAGATTACCTCAGTACAGCAAATTGACAAAGAGTGATGTACAAAGTAGAAGAATGTTCCTCCAAAATAAAACAACACTAGTCTCTCTTAGCAGTGGTTAAGTGTCGTCAAGTTGAATGCATAGCAACACTATGAGCAAAAGACCTGAACTCTATTCTATAATTAACATCATTTCTTTATATTTATGGAGTTTATAGTTTCCAGAGACATCTGGCATAGGAAGTGGATGCTACTCCTTCTTCCAAACCCGTATCAATCTGGAAGCTCTTCCAAACAATGTCCATGATAGATAACCATCATGGAATTTGACACAGCTATGGCACAGTGATTGGCAACTCCAAGTTGTTCAGAACATGCAGCAAAATAGACAAAATAGACTTTTATCTGTAAAGGAGATAATTGAGTGATTACATTTTATGTGAACTATCTAGTTGACATTATAATGGCCAATACCTAACTCCTCAGTATATAACATCTCCCCATGTAATAAAAGAAAAGAAAATAAATGTGAACAAATAGGAAAATGTAGGACAACTAGAATAGAGTCAGAAAACTGTATGCTAGATTTTTTTTTTCTTTTCCTCCATAGCAATGCACACATCCAAAAGCAAAAGGAACATTTCCTTTAATCAGGCCCAATACCTAGGAAGAGAGCCCATGGGAGCATAGCTGATGATTGAATTCCCACACCTTTCAAAATATTTCCCCTTACTGAGCTGTCAGCAGTCAAAGGGAGAAAGTGTAGATTGCTAACACATAGCTATAGTCTAAGTGCTACAACATATTCCTTGGTCTTGAAGAAATTGAAAATGAAATCCCAAACTGCCTGTACCTTTGCAGTGGTTTCATGCTCAGAAATCATGAGAAGTTTCCAAATTGAAAATTTATGGCTGGTGCAACCTTAGTAGAGTGGCAGAAACTCATATGGAAAAACTATAAACAAATCTCAAGTGAAGGTTTACCTGAGCCCATAGATTTGATATCCTGGGCCGAAGGTTTCAGGGGCATACTTCAAAGTTAACAAACTGATTCATAAAACCATCCTGGTAGAGGCAGAGGCTGTCTTCCCTAGGTCTCCTTAAATCAGTCTATTCCTAAGAGAGAGAAAAATAAAAAATTTAATGCGGGTGTGTGTGTGTGTGTGTGTGTGTGTGTGTGTAACTTGCTATTCCAAATTTCTTTTTTGTTGAATTCAAGTTCCTGGGGTTCATCATGACTCCCCAAATCATAAATAAGATTTTAGTGAATGGATATCAGAAAAAAAATACTTAAACACTCATTCATGTGCACACACACATCTATTTGTTTTTTATAGTAAAGTGTTCTTCATAATCTGCCTTACCCATGGTTTGTAGCATTGATTTGTTTCTTGCGTAAGTTTAACTGAAGAAGATGAAAACCAAACAAGCAAATGAACCATCTGATTCCAGATGCTTCTGCAGAGAAGTACTTAAGGCTTATAGCCAGGAGAATCAGCAGTAGATCACGTTACCAGTAAAGTGAAGGCTGACTTTTATTTCATTTACTCCAGTTCATTTTGCTCTCCCGTGACTTGACTGGAGTCAAGGCAAATTATGTGTGTTTCTTATCCTTTAAAAAATCAGAGAAAAATTTAGACTGATCATTAGAAATGTATACACCCTACAGGAACTGTGATTTCAAACACAACACATTGTGTTTGGCAGTGTGCTTTCCATGCATGTAAAAGCCAAACAACTGCCAAATTTGAGGAGTAACAAATTGCAAAGAAGTCCGGCTGAAGATTCTTCAGTGGTCTTTGTAAAATCAACTTTTCTCTTAAGGTTTCATGTCACTGTGTGACATACGCTTAATTTTAATTTACTGATTATTTTATACATTCACTTCAAGAAGTGTTGATCAAATTGTTATTACGAGCAAAATGCTGTAAGCGTACAAAGCTATATGAGTTATTGACCCTTTCTACAAAGAGTATTGAGTCTGGTAGAAATACATGATGTGTTTTTCAAATATTTGATGATGTGTTTTTCAAATATTTGATAAAATACTACATAACCATCGGAGAATGAAGTAATTTAGATTTAAATAACTGAAGATTTCTTTTAAAAAGTTGTGTTTCATATGATTTAGGGAACAGACAACTTTCCCAACAACTGAGAAGACCTGAACTTTTAAATATTCTAGTGTTTAAAAGAATATTCATTCAGGATCTTCAAATATTGATTTGTCTTGATTTTGGCATTAAAATTGTTACCATCTACTACATTGTTTAATTGGAGCATAGCAATTAAAATAGTGGCAATTTTACACAATTATTTTATAATAAATTTCCTTTGTATAGACAAGATTTGGTCTCAATCTACTATAATCAGTGTAAATGCATATTTTTATATCTCACATATTCAGTTTCCTGTCCTTAAAAATTACTTTTTAAGAAATCTTAAGAAATAATGACAATATGATAAATCCTAGAACACTTGATGGTGCTAATGTGAAACCTATATCAAAAGGCAGTCACCAGAACAGAGCAAGGAAATACTGTATGGTTCAAAATTGGGAAGGGCGTACAGCAGGGATGTGTCCTGTCTCCATATGTTTTCAGCAGGTATGCAGAACAGATTATCCAGGAGGTTGGGCTCTATGAGGAGAAATGTGACATCAGGATTGGTGGAAAAAACTATCAACAGTCTGAACTATGCAGATGACACACCCTGCTTGCTGAAACTGAAGAAGACCTGAAGTGCTTGCTACAGAGGGTCAAGGACTGCAGCTTTCAATATTGATTGAGGCTCAAAATCAAGAAAACAAAGATTCTCACCACTGGACCAATTGGCAGCATCAGAATGGATGGTGAAGAAGTTGAGATTGTTCACAGCTTTAGTTTGCTTGGCTCCACAGTCAACACTCTCGGCACCAGCAGCCTGGAAATTAAAAGACACATTATGATGGGAAAGTCTGCTATTAGGAACCTCTCCAAAGTACTTAAGAGCAATGGTGTCTCTCTGGAGCCGAAGGCACATCTGATACAGGCCATGGTCTTCGCAATCACTTGTTATGCATCAGAGAGTTGGACAATGACTAGGAAGGATAGAAGGAGAATTGATGCCTTTGATCTGTGGTGCTGGAGAAGAGTATTGAATGTACCATGGACTGCAAGGAAAACAAACAGATTCAATCTTGAGAGAGTTAAACCGGGCTGCTCCTTGGAGGCAAAGATTCTGAGGCTTCGTCTGACATACTTTGGACATGTTGTAAGATGGGACCTATCCTTGGAGAGGGACATCATGCTTGGGAGGGTGGAGAGACAGCACAGGAGGGGTACACCCTCTATGGGGTGGATTGATTCAGTGACTGGGGTAATCAGGATGGGTCTATCGGAAACAGTGTGATTGGCACATGACAGGGCAGAGTTTAGGGCTGTTGTAAATAGGGTCACTATGAGTGGCAAGCGACTGGATGGCACATAACAAAAACAACATGATACATTCTGTAATGAACGAATTCCTAGTATTAAAGCTATAACAGATAAGGAAGTAGTACTTCAATTAGCAGCATTATGATTCAACCACTTTTTGAACTGGGATTTTTCTGGTCTAAATAATGTAACATTGACTTTATTAGCCACAAGTTATGGAAGAGGGTTGTTAGATGCCATCAAGTCAAGGATGACTCATAGTCATGCTATGAACAACAGGTCGGAATGCTGACCTATCCTGTGCCGTCCTCACCATCTCTGGTACACTTGAGCCCATTGCTGCAATCACCATGCCAATCCATCTCCACATGCATCTTCCTCTCTTTCGCCAGCCCTCCACTCTTCCAAGAGTGATATCCTTCTTCCAAGGAATAGCCTCTCTTAGCAACATGTCCAGTGAATGAGGACGAAGCTTTGCCATCCTTGCCTGCCAAGTGCACTCCTGCAGCATGTATTCTAAGACTTACTTGTTCATTCTTTTGGAAATTTATGGGATATTTAGTACTCTTCTCCAACTCCACAACTCAAAGGAATCAATTCTTCTGTCATCCTTATTTAAGGAGCTGAATAGAAGATTTCAAAAGGCAACTCAGGAAGACAAGACAAAATATTATAAAGAAATGTGCAAGGAGCTGGAGTCAGAAAACCAAAAGGACCAAACTGGCTCAGCATTTCTTAAGCAGAAAGAACTAAAAAAAATTTAAAAAAAAATAAATTGAAGCCATGAGTTGCCATGTTTAAGGATGCTATGGGCAGAATATTGAATGATTCAAGAAACATTAAAAGGATATGGAAGGAGTAAGCAGAATCATTGTATCAAAAAGAATTGGCTGACACAGAAGAATTACAAGAAACAGCATATGAGCAAGAGGCAATGGTGATGAAGGAGGAAGTTCAGGCTTGCTCTGAAGGACTTGGCAGAAAATAAAGCCCCAGGAATTGATAAACTATCAATTGATATATTTCAGCAAAGAGATGCTGCCCTGCATGTGCTCATCAAATTGTGCCAAGAAATCTGGAGGACAACTGCTTGGCCAACTGACTGGAAGAGAGATGTATTTTATTCCCATTCCAAAGAAAGGTGACCCAACAGTGTGTGGAAATTATCAAACAATATCACTAATATCACACACTAGCAAAATCCTGCTGAAGAATATCCAGAAAAGACTTGAACAGACATTGACAGAGAACTAACAGAAATACAGTCTGGGTTTAGAAGAGATCATGGCACTAGGGACATTATTGGCGATGTCAGATGGACCTTGGCAGAAAGCAGAGAGTACCAAAAGAATGTGTATCTGTGTTTCATTGACTATGCAAAGGCATTTGATTGTGTGGATCATAACAAACTGTGGCTAACCTTGAGAAAAATGGGAATCTCAGAACACTTGATCATGCTTATACGAAACCTATGCTTGGACCAAGAAGCAATCCTCAGAATAGATCAAGGAAACAGCATGGTTCAAAATCAAGAAAGGAGTGTGTCAGGGATGCATCCTGTCCCTGTACCTTTTCTGTATGCAGAACAGATTATTCGGTAAGCAAGGCTTTATGAGTAGGAGTGTGGCATCAATAGTGGAGGGAGACTCATTAACAATCTATGATATGCAGGTGACACAACCTTGCTTGCTGAAACTGAAGAAAACCTGAAATACTTGCTGCAAAAGATCAAGGACTGTAGTACGGATTGAAACTCAACATCAAGAAGGCAAAGATTCTCATCATTGGGCCAATTGACAGCACCATAAAGGATGGAGAAGAGATTGAGGTTGTTAGCAACTACAGCTTGCTTGGATCCACAATCAACACTTAATACCAGCACTCAGGAAATCAAAAGATAATTGCATTGGTAAAATGTGCTGTCATAGACTTCTCCAGAGTGCTGAAGAGCAACAATGTCAGTCTAAGATACAAAGGTATGCCTAATCCAGGCCATGGTTTTCTCAATTACTTGTTGTGTTTCAGAAAGTTGGACAATGACTAAGGATTACAGAAGAGAAATAGATGCCTTCGAGTTGTGGTGCTGGAGAAGAGTCTTGAATATACCAAGAAAACAAATAGGCCTGTCTTAGAGAGGGTGAAACCAAGTCTCTCCTTGGAGGCTAGGATTTTGAAGCTCCACCTCACTTACTTTGGGTATGTTGTCAGGAGAGATCAGTCCTTGGAGGAGGTTATCATGCTCAGAAGGGTGGACAGAAACAGGAAAGGGAGACCCCAGATGAGATGGATTGATGCAGTAACTGGGGCAATGGGGGTTGGTGTGTTAGAATTGGTGAGACTGGCTTAGAAAAGAGAAAGGTTCAGAGCTTCTGTACATAGTGTCGCTATGCATCCCAGGCAACTTGACCATTAACATTCCATGACAGGTTTTGGCAGGAGTGGCATTCACTTCCTTAACATGCCTCTGGAAATTCTATGAACTTTGATAAATGTCAATAGCTGTAGAGGGGCTTTAGGCCTTTTGTTCATAGGGTCACTATGAGTTGTGTTTGACTTGAAGGCAATAATATAAGTGATGATAGTTCCTTAGTTCACATCAGTGTTTCTCACGGCTTTGGGGAGTTTAATGAATGCTGCCTGATATTTTCTTTCTCATGCTGGATGTTTTCTATCAGATTTCCTGCTGCAGCATTTTGATTATTTCTGTTTTGAAGCTTCAGCCTCCAAATTGCTTTTTGGGCGGGCATTTGTGAGGAGATAAGAGTATGGTTTGTAATCTCACAGAATGATTCAAGGATTAGAGCCTTGGCACTGAGACCCTCGATTATAAACTGTTTAGCTTGCCATACGAAACTCTGAAAATGTCCACACTTTCACTTATAACAGTAACACTGGAAAGGAGAGACCCAAACCACTGGAACTTGGAAATGTCAACTGTTCTTTGGTGCTTTTGCTCCGACATAAGCATTGGGCTTTTAGTTTTGTGTTTCAATTTGGACTCATGTCACCCTGTGACAGAGTGAAGCTAAATGGCTGTTTTTTCCTGGCTATGAATTTCTCAGAAGCAAGATTTCCAGATCTTTCTCCTATAGAACTAGTGAATTAAAACTACCACCCTTTCAATTTACATTTCTGTGCTTAACTTTTCATGTCACCAAAGCTCCTAAATTTTCAGTGTATGGTTAGTAACCTTGATGAATAAAATATGTTGTTGTTATTGCTTACCCTAGAGTCAGAACCGACCCATAGCTGTCCCTCTGGGGGGGTTTCAGAAGCACTTAATTACACAGTTTGGATTTTTTCCAGTTCTCTCTTTCTCTCTCTCTCTCTCTGTGTGTGTGTGTGTGTGTGTGTGTGTATGTGTGTGTCTATAAAATCTGGTGGCTTAAGTGGCAAGAAGCTGCACTGCAATCCCGAAGGCACCCAGTTTGAGGCCACCAGCTGCTCCACAGGAGAAGGATGGGAAATCTCCACCCATTGAATATATATATTCAATGCCTTTGAATTACAGTGCTGGAGAAGTTTGAACACACCATAGACTGTCAAGAAAACAAAGAGGTCTGTCTAGGAGGGAGTGAAACCAAGTTTCTCCTTGGAAGCTAGGATTTTGAAGCTTCATCTCACATACTTTGGGCATGTGGCTAAAAGAGACTGATCCTTGGAGAAGGATATCATACTTGGAAGAATGGAGGGACACCACAGGAGAGGAAGACCCCAGATGAGATGGATTGACACAGTAAACTGAGGCAATGGACGTGGGTGTGTTGGAGTCAGTGAGACTGACAGGGCAGGCTTCAGAGCTATTGTAAATAGAGTTGCTGTGAGTCACAGGTGACTCAACAGTACGTAACAACAACTGTATCTATAAAATAAGTGATGATAGTTCTCTAGTTCTCACATCAGTGTTTCTAATGGCTTTGGGGAGTTTAATGAGTGCTGCCTGGTATGTTCCTTCTCATGCCGCACGTATCCTATCAGATTTCCACCCTTTTCCTGGAAAGCAGCTGATGGCCTCAAACCACGTATGTTTGGGATTGCAGCGCAGCTTCTTGTCACTATGCCACCAAAGCAGGGAATTTTAAAAATAAAACACTAAGGCCTCATCTTAAATATCCACTCCACTTCATCAAGACAAGAATTAAAACATGGCCCAAAGTTCTTTTTAAAATGCCAAGTGTTTGTAGGGGCCCCTTAGGATTGAGGGCATCTTTTCCAACAGACCAGCAGCCAACTCAGTAATGAGTTTCACAGTGAATACAAAAGCCATATCTGTGGCAGCTCCGATCCACCAGCCACCCAGAGACAGAAAAATGGGTACTCTCTTTTTGTGAGATTTACGGCCTTGGCAACTCATCTGGATTTACATCCTTGGGGAAAATTAACGGGAGGTCAGCTATGAGTCAGTTGCCATTTGACAACAATAAGCTTATGTTTTGAGTTTTTCTAGCCTTAGAGAAAAATTAGGCTAAGTCAAAAGAGTAGTGGTGGCATAGAGTGTAAGACTTTTATCTGAACGGTCAGCAGTTCAAATCCATCATCCTCTCTGAGAAAGAAAGATCAACAGCCTCAGGAGATCTCTAAAGGGCTGCTGCCACTCAATGGGTCCTTTGGTTTCAGGCTAAGATGATAAGTAAGTTATACTACAGCCTGATAAAGGTTCCAAGAACATTCTCTGATTCTAAATGATTTAAGCAAAATCCTTCAAGATCTACAAAATGAAGACTATTCAATGCTAGAAGTAGTGCAAGAAAAAAAAATTTTTTAAAGTTTAAGTTGTTAACATTTTGGATTGGAATGGAGTTAAAGTGAGAATGAAGGTATTGGATAACATTATTTAGGAGTTGGAATTTGCCTGGAAAGATGGGCAGTTTCCTCTCATGTGATTTACTGCCTCTGAAAACCCAGTGGGTGGCAGGGTTTGGGTGGGTGGCTGGGGTCTGCTATGCGTCGACTCCAACTTGACAGTATATAATAACATAGACATAGTATACAAGATTCCCACATAGAGCTGTCTATAACACAGCAAAAGATCGTCTGATGTTTTTCTAGTCCCCTTAACATTAAGGTTAGCAAAAGTGTGACACAGCCAGAGGTCTATGGGCCAAGGTTAATTTGTACGAGGGATCCCTTGATGGTAACAGAGGTCAAAGCTTTATTCTTATTCTGATGATGACTAAGCTGAAATACAAATGAGTATCGGACTTTGGGAATGACAGCATTTTATTCAAAGTGGCAGTATCTTGTTCAGATCGGTGTATGGGCTGGCTGGCTCTAGTGCTACTTCGTCCTTTTAAGTAGATCAGAGAGAGACTCAGTGTTTCAAAGAAAGCAAAATGATCTTTATCATTTAGCTTCTTTTTCTAATGGAATTGTCTTGTTGCTGAGGCCTCTGCCATCTATTTGATCTTCCTCTCTTCTCCTTTCCTACTCACAAGGATGCTCGGTCTCCTTGATTCTGAGGTTTGCATCCAACCAGCTTCTCTGAAGGTGAAAGATGGGCAGTCTCTGCCTGCGTGTTGTATAGCCTCTGAAAACCCACGGAAGGGTCAGCTATGAGATGATTCTGACTTGAGGGCATATAGCAACAACAGCAGCGCGACGCTGAAGATTCCTGATGGCAGACGCACAAATGCAGCATCTGGAGAGCGAGGCACCATGTCAAGCAAAAGCAGGCATTTGGCTTGAGGCGAGTCCCTCGTGAGCAGTCAAGAATGCCATTCATTTCTAATTCTCGCTTCTCTAAACCCACAGGAACTAAATATGAGTAATGCCGCCAGAAGAAAGTACTCTGCATCCTTAACTGTAGTTCCCTGATGTGGGAAAGCACCCTTCTTTTCCTGCTCCACAGAAGAATCCATTGTAATTTATCTCTAAGGCAGAACTGAGGGTGACTTCTCCCCCTTTTTTCCTGCTGCAAAGAGAAGAAAGGTTTCCTGTGGGCTTTCTTTTTTTCCCCTTGGAAAGGCTTTAGCTAAAGTGAAAAGCCTGCTGATTGTATACTTAATTTACATGCATTATATAGACAGCTTCCTTCTGCTGCTAATTGGTGTGTGGCCCATTAATGTTGTAGGTCCAGAAACAGTCCCACTCGGGGTCAGTCACTTAGAGAATCACAGTCTGGGGAAATGTAAATGCCCTCCCCCCAAGCCCTGTGGAGTAATGAAACTGTCGGAAGAGTAATGAACTGAAGGCTTGCACAAACACAGTTGTTAAAATGAATTTTAATTCAGTTCCAGATTCATAATATCTGTTAAGTGTTGTTCAGTTCTATTTTGTCTTGGACTTAGGATGAATTCTTGTCTTTTATAAGTGGTTTTATAGACCAAGGGAATGTTTCCTGGAGGTATATTTCTCCCTCCTTTTGTCATGTCTGTTTATTCTCTTTTTTTAATAAAACCCTCTAAAAGCAAGCACATTGTCCTGAAATCCTGAAGGGCATATAATCTTCTCTTTGATGATGATGCTCTCTTCAAGCAATGCAATACACTAAAGCAACTTTAATACCAAGATAGCTGCAGACTCATCTTGGAATGTAGAGGGCATGGTAGGATTATCTGTCCTCAACTATTTAGGAGCCCCAATGCTTATCTCCTTCAGCTTTACCTTCTTGTATCCTTCAACCAGGTTCGAGTGCAGCCCATTTTTCAAGTACATGTCTGTTCCTCTTAGAATGTTAGGTTTTATTTTGAAACTCCATTATTCAATTGAAAGAATTGACTGATTCAACTGTCATCTGTTGTTCCTAACTCAGGGAGACTCTCCTTCAGGTTTCTGAGGCTATAAATCACAACAGGGTGTGACTGCCCATCTTTTTCCTCTTGAGCTGATGGTGGACTCAAACTGCCAGAGATGCACGTTCTTTGTATTTTCAGAGCAGGTTTGTATGGACTAGGCCACCAGCGCACCCTGACATAATGAAGGGCCGCGGAACGTGGAACAAGTTCTCTTCTGTACAGCCAAATCTATTTGTGTTCTGTTTCCCATTAACAATTCGTATGACTTTGGACTTGTTGATGAATATTTATGATCCTCCTTTATTCATTAAAGAACTTTGGGGGTGCAATGGATAAGCACTGGCTGCTAACTGAAAAGTTAGTGGTTAAATCTATAGACCTGGCTTTCTGCTCCAAGTGGAGGGGGGGGGAAATATACACACACACACACACACACACACACACACCAACTTCATTGTAGACTATTTGTAAAATAATTGAAATGCTCCCAACCCAAATAGTCACTCTTAACTCATAATGAAATAATGTATTCAAAGCTATAGTTAATATTTTGCTAAGCAAACTTTTTGTTCATATACTTAGATGTGGCACATATATTTTAATCATAGGATATCATACTCTGGAAACCTACTACTCTTATTTATTGATATATTGTATTTCTGTGTATTGCAGACACTTTTTACATTTGGTTTTTTTTAATGTCTGCAGAAAATTGCATATTATGAGCATATATTTTATAAATAATCTCTTACTCTGGCATTTATATTGTTTTAACTTTTGATTTTATTTAATTGTATTGACTCTGTGATAAACTTTTTTGTACAACTTTGAGCACATCTACCTGTAAGTAGAATTGCTAAATGAATATATGTATTTTATCTTAAGATTTTTGATAGCTTTAGCCAAATTGTTGTTGTTGTGTGCCATCAAGTTGCCTGTGACTCATAGTGACCCTATATACAACATCTCTAAACCCTGCTCTATCCTATGCCAATATTATTGTCTCTGACACACCTACCCCCATTAATCCAATAACTGAATCTATCCATTTCATTGAGGATCTTCCTCTCCTGCACTGTCCCTCCACCCTCCCAATTATGACATCCTTCTCCCCTTGCTACATGTCCAAAGTATGTCAAATGAAGCTTCAGAACCCTTGCCTCCAAGAAGCAGCCTGGTCTCACCCTCTCTAGCACCAACCTGTTTGTTCTCCTAGCAGTCCATGGTATATTCAGTATTATTCTCCAGCACCACAGCTCAAAGGCATCAATTCTCCTTCTATCATCCCTAGTCATTGTCCAACTTTCTGATGCAAAGCAAGTAATTGAAAAGACTATGGCCTGGATCAAGCACACCTTTTTCTCCAAACTGATGTTGTTGCTCTTCAGTACTTTGGAGAGGTCTCTAACAGCAGACTTTCCCAATGCAATTAGTCTTTTAATTTCCTGGCTACTGGTACCAACCATGAGTGTTGATTGTGCAGCCAAGAAAACTAAAGCTGTTGATAATCTCAATTGCTTCTCAGCATAAACAAACAAACAAACAAATAAATAAACAAATAAAACTTAGAGGTCTGTTATTTACATTCTTGCCTACAATAATTCAGAGACCATTTCTTCAAAGTGCTTGCCAATTCAAAACAATAAAAATAGTTAACTATGCTTACACAAAGCAAAACACAGCACTTTACTTGATAATATGTTGGTGACTGTGAAGGTTTATGAGTTTTTTTAATATTTATTTTGTCTCCTGTAATTTAGAAATATACCTTTGTCTACTTGCTCCATCCTCTTTGTGTATGTATAATTGAATTGTATGAGCCAGTTGCATGTTTTCAGGGTCTTATGTGGAGTTACATTCTTAGATTCTATATACAGTTAAGTCAGGATTTGTGGAAGGATAATGACTGGTCAAAAAACCGTATGAGTTCATATTCCCACAATTCCCCATACCACAACTTAATAACATATTCTCTAAGGAAGATATTGTTTGTGAAACATACCAGAATCAAAGTTCTCAAAGCCTCTTTACCATTTATGAGGAGACTGTTACTTTTCCATGAGGGGTTGAGTTGAGGTGATTGTAGACAACGTAACACACACACACAGAGCAGCAGCAGCAGCAATTTAGCAAAACAAGTGAAGAAGAGTTATTAGGGCAATAAACAAGAGGCATAGCTGATTAAAGGTAAAAGGTAAACAGAGCAAGATAGTTAAAGCGCAAAAGAAGCAAAAGGGGGATAATGCCTCTGGAAAGACAATTGGAGTCAGACCTCTTGCCATGGTGTGAACAGACACGAGTGACCACTGAGAGGGTCACTGCCCTTATGAGCCCTCTGTTGAGACTGGTGGTAGCCTGGCCCCACGAGTTACTCGTGGGACTGGTTGTGCTTTAGTTCCACTGGATTTCTGAGGGATATGGATGCTTCCTGGTGTAATCTCCCCTTTGGGCTCAGGCCAGAAGTACTATATGCAAGTTCTCTATCTCACAGTTCTTTAGTATGACTGTTTTCACTTCCGTCCTGTTTCCTCTGAAAAACCCAGCTTCTAACCTTCTTCTATGAGAGGGACAAGGTAGTAATTCTAGCCCTTAACAATCTGTTCCCATTGTTTGTTTGGTTTTGCTTTTCCTATTCTTCAATGAATTGCAAAGTGTTAACAAAGCTAGAGGATTTTACTTTTTTAATGTACAAAAAGTCCTCCTCTCCTGTAGCTCAGTTAGTAGAGTCAATGGTGAGCTCTAAACAGAGTGGTTAATCATTCCTTTCCTTCTCGAATTTCTGACCACTATTTTTACATTAGTGGAAACCATCGGGCTAGAGAAAAATATAATAGCTTTGTTAAAGTTCCTCTTTAAAAAGTATTGTTTTTATAATGTGTACACATGGATGAGAATGACTGTAACATAGGCCCTTTACTATGGTGTGAAAAAGCCCTGAAAAGATGTTTGTAATGCTCTTGACTACATAAACAATGCACTATACTATAAAACAAGCAGTGTGACTTATAGAGGTTTGCTCAAGAAGAGGTAACAAAAGAGAAGGCGTAAATGTTAATTTGTTATGCTATTCTCAGCCAGTACACATGAAGAATCTTTGTATTATCCAAACATCCTCTTTTCTACTTCTAATTCACGGCAGCCATCTCATTTTCTTAATGGTCAAGTATACAGTTCCTGTATAATTTCATATCTTTCACTACAAGAAAATTAGTAACTCTGGTAACGTCCTCAATTTCATAGCTATTTGGAATCTACCTATATTTAAACATGCAGACCTTTGAGATATCAGAATCCTTGAAATTTGGCTTTTTACAGCTTTAGTTTGTTTGGCTCCACAGTCAACACTCTTGGCACCAGCAGAAAATTAAAGGACACATTATGATGGAAAAGTCTGCTGTTAGGGACCTCTCCAAAGTACTGAAGAGCAATGGTGTCTCTCTGGAGACTAATGTGCTCCTGATAAAGGCCACGGTCTTTGCAATCACTTGCTATGTGTCAGAGAGCTGGAAACTGACTAGGGAGGATAGAAAGAGAATTGATGCCTTTGAGCTGTGGTGTTGGAGAAGAGTATTAAATATACCATGGATTCTAAGAAAATGAACAGGTTGGTTGTAGAGAGGGTTAAACCAGGTTGCTCCTTGGAGGCAAGGATTCTGAAGCTTCACCTGACATACTTTGGACATGTTGCAAGGAGGAGCCAGTCCTTGGAGAAGGACATCATACTTGGGAGGGTGAAGGGACAGCACAGGAGAGGAAGACCCTCTATGAGGTGGTTTGATTCAGTGACTGGGGTAATTAAAGTGGATGTGTTGGAGACAGTGAGGTTGGCACAGTATAGAACAGGGTTAGGGCTGTTGTACATAGGATCATTATTAATCACATGTGACTCACTGGCATATAACAACAACAGCTACTGTGTAAGCCTCCATTGGCATAATCTCCAGCTATATTAACTGGAGGCACATCATTTTGCATATCATCAACAGTTATGGGACCAATGTAAGAGAGCACTTTCCACACTGTGAGAGAAGATGGTGACCGCTGCAGAGAGAGGGTGAAGAGACCATGGCACTGCTGTGAAGAGACTGTGGCAAGTTATAATGAGAGGAAGCCTGGAGATAAAGGCTACAGTTACAAGTTTTGCTTGATGGATGGTTAAAGGAAAAGTTGTGTTGCAATTGCTCTGAGGTAAAAGCTGTCATTAAAAATTTGCTGAATGATTAAAGTAAAAATGGACTTGAGCTGCTCTGAGATAAAATTTTCTAGACGAGACGAAATAAGAGGCTTCTGGCATTTGTGTTGCTGAATTGAAACCTGGACTCTCACTAATTGAGGAATTATTTCTTGCTGTTAATCTGACTTTGGACTGTTGTACCCAAATGAATGATAGAAATAGGTACAGGAGCATGTGAGGTGGCATGTCTGATTATGTAGCTATGTGTATGGTGCTATGGTTATTACTGATGGGGAAAGTTCCCCTTTATGAAGTGGGTAAGACTCAGACTCAGCTACCCCCCATATTACATCTGGTCTTTTTGCAACCTTCTTGTCATTTCCTTAGTTCATAGCTTGATCTATTTAATGTTAGTTATATAATTGTGGGGTTCTGGAGGCTTAGTGGTAAAGACTTGTAATGCCAACACAAAGGTATGTGTTTCAAATCCACTAGGTGCTCTGTGGGATAAAGATGAACACTATGTTATTATACAATCAGCACTCATCTGTTGGTTTGGGGAACTATGATGGCTTGCTTATTTCTATGCTGTTGGAAGCTATGCCAGCAAAATTCAAATTCCATCAAGATAACTCATGGTGCAGAGGTTTCAGCAGAGGGTCCAGCCTAAGACAGGTTAGAAATAAAAGTACAGCAACTTATTTCTGAAAATTAGACAACGAAAGCTCCATGGGTCACAGCAAAAAATGATATGCATAAATGTTGGAGGCCAAATACAGGGATAACTTCTTGGAGGTAAAAATGACAAAACTTCATTTCACAAACTTCAAGCATGTTATTAACAGAGGCTGTTTGTTGAAGAGGGGCATCATGTTTGGAAGGGTAGAGGGTTAATGAAAGAGAAGAAGACCCTCAACAGACAGATTGACACAACAACTGCAGCAATGGGGTCAAGCATGTCATAACTGATGGTGATGATAGCACAGAATAGTACAAGGTTCAGAACTATTTTATTGTTCATAGGGTTGTTACAAGTCCTAGCCAAATCGATGGCACCTAACAAGAACAACAACATGTGCTAGAATATAAACCCCTAGGATGGAAAATCTTCAAAATGTATAGTGTGGAAATGAACTTGAGCATGGCAACAAACATGAAGATTACACAGAACCAGGAAATGCTTGATTCTGTTGTGCATTACCCAATGAATTCCAGCCAATTCAATGGTAATTGATGATACTACCAATAGCAATAAAATAGTTCTTAACAATACTCTATAAACCACCTTCTCACCAGGACTTGGTGGCTTCAAATAATTTAATAAAATATTCTTTCTCCGCCTTGACAATGATGACCACAAGTGCAAATTTTAGCCAGGGTATACAAGGAAATATGAAAGAGTTTTCATTTACCATTTGAATTTCATGTTGTTGTGTTACTGTGTACAATCTAGTCAGAACTGACTCATACTTGATACTTCAGCAGATTTTCAGAGACAATAGATCACATGGGAGGAGATTGCCTACATTTCTTTTGTGGAACAGCTGATGGATTTGAGCAGTGAGTGAATTTTATGTTGTTGTTAAGTGTCATTGAGTCATAGTGACCATTTCAATGAAAGACATGAACATTTGTGTAACTATTTTGTTTCTCCAAAAAGGTACCGCCGGTTTCCCTGGGTACAAATGCAAAGGCGTTTGACTGTGTGGATCATAACAAACTGTGGCTGACTCTGAGAAGAATGGGAATCCCAGAACATTTAATTGTGCTAATGCGAAACCTATACTTGGACCAAGAGGCAGTAGTCAGAACAGAGCAGGGTAACACTGTATGGTTCAAAATTGGGAAGGGTGTATGCCAGAGATGCATCCTGTCTCCATACCTTTTCAACATGTACACAGAGCAGATTATCCGAGAGGCTGGGCTCTATGAGGAGAATTGTGGCATCAGGAGTGGTGGAAGATCTATTAACAATCTGCATTATGGAGATGACACAACCCTGCTTGCTGAAACTGAGGAGGACCTCATGCACTTGCTGCGAAGGGTCAAGGACTGCAGCCTTCAGTATGGACTGAGGCTCAATGTCAAGAAGACAAAGATTCTCCCCACTGGACCAATTGGCAGCGTCAGGATGGATGACGAAGAGATTGACAGAGTTCACAGCTTCAGTTTGCTCGGCTCCACAGTCAACACTCTTGGCACCAGCAGTCAGGAAATCAAAAAGCGTATTGCGATGGGAAAGTCTGCTGTTAGGGACCTCTCTAAAGTACTCAAGAGCAACGGTGTCTCTCTGGAGACTAAGGTGCGCCTGATACAGGCCATGGTATTTGCAATCGCTTGTTATGCATCAGAGAGTTGGACAATGACTAGGGAGGACAGAAGGAGAGTGGATGCTTTTGAGCTGTGGTGCTGGAGAAGGGTACTGAATGTACCATGGACTGCCAGGAAAACAAAAAGATTCATCTTGGAGAGGATTAAACTAAGATAGTCCTTGGAGGCAAGGATTCTGGGGCTTTGTCTGACATACTTTGGACATGTTGCCAGGAGGGACGGGTCCTTGGAGAGGGACATCATGCTTGGGAGGGTGGAGGGACAGCGCAGGAGGGGAAGATCCTCTATGAGATGGATTGATTCGGTGACTGGGGTAATCGGGATGGGTGTGTCAGAGGCGGTGTGGTTGGCGCAGGATAGAGCAGGGTTTAGGGCTGTTGTGCATAGGGTTGCTACAAGTCGGAAACAACTCGACGGCACATAACAACAACAAACAATTTTGTTTCTCCAGGTTCATAGGGTTTCCAGAGGCAATCTATTTCAGAAGTGGAGGCCACTCCTGCTTCCAAGCTTGTTTTAATCATAGACCACCACCAAACACTGTCCACCATGGGTAACCATTATCACTTTTGACACGCCACTGTCACAGTGTTTCAGCATCACAGCAACCACGAGTTACCTCTGTACAGCAAGTGGACAGACGAGTGATATATGGCCTTGAAGAATGTTTGACCAAAAACAATTAAAACCAGGCCTGAGGGACACAGATCAAAATCACTCACCTTTGGATTTTTAGCATCATTTTATGTCCACTAGGCCAACTGAGCTCTCTCATTGTTGTTGCTGTTGTTGTTGTTGTTGTTAAGTGCCGTCAAGTCGTAGCGACTCATAGCAACCCTATGAACAAATGACCTAAACTCTTGTATAACTTTGACCATTTCTCCAGGTTCATATAAACACTACGGTCTTCATCAACTCATTAGGTCATAATCAAGTATTCCTAGAATGTCATTTCCCAATGTTGACAGCATTGCTCTCTTTCACACACAACACTTGTAGAGTAGAAAGGTAAGAAGCATCAAAACAGAGCAAGAAAATGAAGAGGTAGCAGTCCCTGGAGAATGATATCATGCTTGGAAAAGTAGATATGCAACAATGAAGAGGCAGACCTTCAACTAGACGGGCTCACACAGTGATTACAACAGTGGACTTGAGCACAGCAGAATTTGTGAATTTAGCAGGATTTTGTCCTGTTGTATGTAGGGTTCCCCTTAGTAGAAACCAACCCTGCAGTGCATAAAATAGCAGCATCAATGTCAACAATAAATAGCAACAAGAATGTTTATCACACCTCTCATCATGAAGAAAGACTGACTGGGGAAAAGATGTCACTATATTGACCTAAGACGAGCTGATATCAGTCAACATTTTTTTTTCACTGCTTATTCTGGGAATCCCTTGAGAGATATAGGTGAGCTCACTTCTAGAAGAATCCTAGATGCTAAACCAGAGTCATTAGGAGAGGATGTGGCAGTGCCAGTTTCAAGAAAGAAAAACATAGGGTTAAAGACAAGGAATCCACTCCTTCTGTTCTTGGGAGTGGTAGACCCAGGCAGTGCTTTGTCAGAACACGTGACCAAGAAGTTCACCTGCTTTCACAGATGTGATTAAATCTCATAAATCAGCTATGGATTGCTGTTAGACCTCAATTGTTCCTTTGTACAATGTGGAGAAATTAAAAAAAAATAAAACAAACAACAAAGCAAAATAAAAAAAATCTCATAATTGACTGACTCTCCAGTGGGTTTTCAGAGGCTATAAATAACATGAGAGAAGATTTTCCATCTTTTCCCACAGAGTGAGGGGGGGGGGTAGATTTGAACTACTCACCTGTGGGTTGGCAGCACACTTTTTATTCAGTAGCCCACCAGAGTTCCCCTTATCTAATGTGAATAAGAGTCTCCCCTAATCAACATTTCAGTATAATATTGTCACACAATTTCATATAATCTTTTGTTCTTACTACTAGGATCAATCTGATCACTAGACTTAACTAAGGGGTTAATGTAGATATTGTTATATATTTTATGGTCATAAAAGCAAATATTTGCTCATTATTTTAAAGGCTGATCAATTATTAATTATTTATTTTTTAAAAAAGGACAATTTTAGAGACACAATCCAATCTTACTGTGTTGCTACTACTTTGAATATCAAAAAATAAAGTATACTTTTAGATTTTAGGTTAGAAAATAAAATGAGTATTGAAGCATGTAAAAACACAAAAACGAGTATATGTTCATTCACAACTGAGTGAGCAACAGTAACTGTAATGATGTGTATTGTGTTGTTGTTGTTGTTGTTGTGTACTGTTGAGTTAGAAGCAACCCGTAGCTAGCCCTCCAGGTGGTTTTCAAAAGCACTAAATTACACAGGAGAAGATGGTCCATCCTTTTCCCTCTGACCAGCTGGCGGTTTCAAACCATACGACTTTTGCCACAACTTCTTACCCCTAAATCCCTAGAACTCAATCTTCCTTATTAAAGAATTCCAATATATAGATTGTGGAAAGGGAAAAAAATACTACTCTTACAATGGTCTAATCTGTAAAACACTCCCATAGTCAGGAGATGGAAAGTTACTATTTTTGTTTGTTTTGCTTTTGGGGTTTGTCCAGATTTTCCCCCCAATAGTAATAAGGATTTAATAAGACATTGTGATAAATTACATTGATGCTGTTGTTCTTGTTACCTGCCCTTTAATAAACCATGACTTATAGCGACCCTATGGACAAGGGATCTGAATTCTGTCCTATCCGGTGACATCCTCATCATCTCTGATACACATGAACACGTTGTTACAGTCACTGTGTCAATCCATCTTGTTGAGAGTTTCTCCCCTTCACTGGCCCTGCAGAAGGTTACTATCTGTAACGATATTGTGTTGCTATAAAGTGCTGTCTGACAGATGATGAAAAGGGTATTAGGTATCTGTGTTACTCTTCACTAGAACTTGTTATCTGAGCCTACTAATGAGGAAATACCAGAGAACTCCAAAATTGAGGAGTATTTAATGAAAGACCTGCTCATAACTTTTTAAAAATTGTCAAAGGCCTGGAAGTCTATCATAGTCTCCTGCATTAAGGGCGAGTGGAAGAACTGAAGAAATTAAAAAGTAGTCTATGATTTAACTTAAATATTGGACTACTTTTAAGTTACTTGTATTGACAAATGCATAGAGCTAACCTTAAGGAAACCTAGGTAAGAAAGATATAAAACTCTCTTTATAATAATTGTGGCTTTTCTTTAACTCTAAAATTATTCCCAGTTATTATTTTTTTCTCATCTTCATAGTAGATTTATACTAATCTTAATTTTTCTATAATTCTAATGGTTTGAAAAGTACAACTGAAATATCATGTATTTAGTTCTGATTGTATGTAATACAGGGGGAGTGATTTAAGATGGCACAGTAGACAATCACAACACTTTCAATTGTTTCATATGCATTTATCATATGCAACATAATGATAGAGGGAGGAAAGATTGAAACTGTCAACTACGTCATATTACATGGATACACAATCATCCCTCTTGGTACCAGCAGTCAGGAGATCAGGTAACGTATTGCACTAGGAAAGTCTGCATTCAGGAACATCTCCGAATTACTGAGGAGCAATGATGTCGGTTTGAGGACTAAGGTGCACCTGATTCAGCCTCAGGGTCTCATCAATCACTTGCTGCACATCTGAAGAACAGACAAAGAATAAGGGTGACAGAAGAATTATTGATGCCTTTTAGATTTGATGTTGGAGAAAATTACTGAATATTCCATTGATTGCCAAAACAACAGATAGTTCTTGAAAAAAGTACAAGCAGCCTGAATGTTTTCTGGAAGCAAAGATGACAAAAAGTCATCTTACATAATTTGGACTATTCATTGGAAAGGGAACTCATTCTTCGTCTAAAAAGAAAGAGAGGAAGGCCCTGAATCAAGTGGATTGACACTGTGACTGCAACACTGGGTTCAAGTATTTCTGAAGTTGTGAGGATAGCACAGGGCGGGTTAAGGTTCAGATTTGTTGGGTCACTGTGGGTTGTACTTGAATTGACTGAACCTAAAACAGCAATGTATGCAAAAAGTTGAACAAGTAAGGCAGACAGAAGGAAAAAAAACAAAACCAAACAATGCCGTTGAATTGAATCGTGATGCTCTAGAAGAGTGCTGATTACACCATGAACTTCCAAAAGAACAAAAAAACCTGTCTTGCATGGATTCAAACTAAAGTGCTCCTTAAAGGCAAGAATATTAAAACTCTGGCTCACAGAATCTGGGCATGATATCAAGAGGGATCAGTCCTTGGGAAGGGATACCATACTGGGAAAGTGAGAGCGTCAGCACGAGAGAGGAAGGCCCTCAACAAGATAGAGGAATACAGTGAATTTCGTTTGTTGTTCACGGTGTTGCTCTGAGTTGGAACAGGCTTGATGGTATCTAACTACACCAAGGTTTCCAGAATCATGGAACTCTGGTCTGGAACCATGGTGGCAATATTTATTAACTAAGGAACTTTGGAAACATTACATAGCTCCAGTGAATCATAATTTTTCTTCTGTAAAACAGTGGAATGATTCCTCTCAGTATTGTATTTTAGCATCATTGATTCATTTTAACATCATATGACAGAGGATAGTACTTTCTTTGACAGAGTATATGTAAAGTAATTGTGTTTTGATGTAGTAATTGCTCAACTTGTTTCTAACTTTCTTAATTGAGATTACACTAGCATTAAATAAAGTTTTTATTAGATAAAAGATTTTGAAAACATGAAAAGTATTTTGGGAAATTACTAAAAAGTTAGCATAAATCAAATACTTACCTCAGAGAAATTGAGAGCTTGGCTTCAAAAAACATTGCTAATAAATTTTGCATGTTAAGTCAAGTTTATTTTATTATCTTAAATAACTTTTTTTTTGCAATGGTAACTTCCCATATAGAGCATAATTTAGTTGCCTTGTTTTCATGGTCAAACTTCAACTTGGCTTCTCCAGCTCTGTTGACGACCAAGCTGGTCACACTATTACTTTGCTTAGGTGAAGTGTTAAGTGTGGAGTGCTCAGCATTTATTAGCCGAGGTCTGAATTTCCCACCTTACAAAGGATGCGGCATGTAATTATAATCGTATTTTGAAAGTTTCTAATGAGTGTAATTAAATATTGCTCACCTAGTGTTCTGATGTTAATTGCAATTCATTTTGCTTCAGGCTAGTCAGTTTCCCCAAATGTCCAAAGTTACTATCTAGGTAAACACTAACTTGATTAATGGCAAATAGTAGATATTCACATTTTCTTAACTTGAAAAGTTCATTTGAATGTTTTAGAGAGGGATTAACCAATTCTAATGTTTGACTTTCTAGAAGCTAGAATCTCCAAGTGGACAAGTAATGCAAAAAAATCATGATTTCCCCAGCACACAGAACTTACTCTGTGTGGTCTATTTCCAGCTGTGCTGATTATATAGTATATTGTTCAAGGACACATTTCCTTGCTTATAGGAGCACAGAATTTCTATTGAAACGGTGTAACAATAGTAAAGGCTAAAGCTCTTGGATTTAGACAAAGTCACCTGGTCAGAAATTTTAGTCTTTTAATCTTTTACCTTCTCAGATACAAAAGACAACCCAACCCCATTTGGGAGAGATTAGAAAACCACAAAATACATTGAATGCTTTGAGGAATTATTTTATTTTATTGTGTTTGAGAAAGCTAGTTAGAATTGCAGATGAAACTACGTCTATTGTAGCTTCATAAATGCTATTGTCACATACATGGCATCAATGTTACCTTTTTTTCCCCATTGTTGCCTTTCATATGACAATGCAACATGAGTACCATGATTGAGAAAGAAACTGCAGGGAAGGTAACAGAAAAGTAAAAAGGAAAACACTTAAAAATTTTAAAAAATACACCAAAGATCTAGAAGGAAAATGAGCCAAGGATAGAAATGCACAATGGAAAAAAGAGCAACATTAGTTGTTTATGATGTCAATGAGTAAAGGGTGTGCATTCTTTTGAAGTAAAAACAAAAAATTGTGTTGATAGTTTAAAACGGTTTAGAATCAGGGTACAAGCAGGTATGTTACTATTGGGACACTGGAAATTTGCAACATAGTGCTTTTGATTGCTGCTTAATTTGAGGAAGGGTAATGGGGCACAGGTGAATGAAAAGCAGGGTATTGTGTTGATTGGCTTACAGAACATAAGTGGGCTTCCTAGATTGGTTACATGTAATAATTGTAGAAGTACAAGTGCAAATACATCAGCTGTGGGGGGAAAGATGGGTATTCTCCTTCCATGATATTTACAGCCTCGGAAAGCCTGCTGCTGGGTGATGGCAATGAGTCATTTCTCACTCGATGGCACACACCAACATATGACAGAAAAGAAGAGTCTGCAGTGTGGTCACAAGGTGATTAGAAAGCTTCCTTTGGGGAGATCTGTCTAAATTAGGACTATAAGCAAATCTTCTTAAGAAGCTGCTGGCACAAGGAATTTTACTTTAGTTTGCCAAAAGAAGTCCTCGGATTCTCTGTGTTGTTGTGACCGAATAAGATAGACTGTGTTCCAAGTCATAACCTACTCATAGCTGACCCTCTAGCGGTCTTTCAGAGGCAGTAAATCACACAAGAGGCTATTGGCTTTTCCACTAACGAGCAACTGGTGGATCTGAACTGCCTGCCTTTGGTTTGGTAGCACAACTTCTTACCACTAAGCCACCAGAGAGTCCTGTTCTTTCTAGTTTAACCACAGTTAGTTCCAGTAGTCTAGTGAGTAAGGAGTTATACTTCTTGTTGTTGTTGTTATGTGCCATTGAGTCACTTGTGACTCATAGCAACCCTAAGAACAAAGTTCTGAACCCTGCTCTACCCTAAGCCAATCTTACTGTCTCTGACACACCTACACACATTAATCCAGTCACTGAGTCAATATATCTCATTGAGAGTCTTCCCCTCCTGCACTGTTCATCCATGCTCCCAAGCATAATGTCTCTATCCAAGGACTGACTGCTCCTTCCTTGCAACATGTCCAAAAGTAGGTCAGACAGAGCTTCAGAATCCTTGCCTCCAAGGAGTAGCCTGGTTTCACCCTCTCCAGGACAAATCTGTTTGTTCTTTTAGCAGTCCATGGTATATGCAATACCCTTCTCCAGCAACACAGCACAAAGACATCAATTCTCCTTCTATCATCCTTAGTCATTGTCCAGTTTTTTTACACACAGCACGTAATTGGAAGACCATGGTTTGGATCATGTGCACCTTAGTTTCCAGACTGACATCATTGCTCTTCAGTACTCTGGAGATGTCCCTGACAGCAGACTTTCCTAATGCAATTCATCTTTTGATTTCCTGGCTTCTGGTACCAACCCCAAATAAGATGGTTTGAATCCACCAACTGCTCCATTGAAGAAGTAGGTAACCTCCTCCTAT
The DNA here is from genome assembly GCF_000299155.1 of Elephantulus edwardii. NCBI lineage: Eukaryota > Metazoa > Chordata > Mammalia > Macroscelidea > Macroscelididae > Elephantulus > Elephantulus edwardii. The sequence continues at coordinate 5,702,258 of NW_006399827.1, forward strand.
GCAGTTTACAGCTCTGAAAATCTGTTGGAAGATCAGATATGAGTGGATTCTGACTCTAAGGCAAAGATAGAGTTAAAACATAGGTACCATATTTCCTTAATTATATGCTTTTAAATCTTTACAAAGATTATTGTTGTGTACAGTTGAGGAGGAACTGACTCATAGCTGACTCCTCCAGTTGTTCAAATCTATCAGTTGTTCTGCAGGGCAAAGGTGGGCAACTTCCTTCTATGCAATTAAACAGCCTCTGAAAACCCCCAGAGGATCAGTTATGGGTCAGTCCAACTCGATACTTCACAGCAGTAACACATTACCCGGGAAGAAATTGCCCATCTTCTCCCATGTAAGAGTTGATGGTTTTGAATTGCCTACCTTTGAACTGGAAGCTCCTTACCACTAGGCTGCCAGAGTTCCCTGTAAGAAATATTGTTGTTGTTTTTAGGTGCCACTGAGACAAGTATGACCCATAGTGACCCTGTAGACAGCAGATCTGAACCCTCCTATCCTGTGCCATCCTCAATCTCTAACATATTTTAATCTATTGCTGCAAAAAGATCAAAGGTGATTTAAAAATAAGTGAATGGTAGAACAGAGTTAAAACACAACTGTTGGTTAGCCATTTTACTAGAGTCAGACCCCTCTATTTTGAAGTTTCTGCAGCATCATTATTCAGAGTCGCAGATCAAATTCAGCAACGAGCAGCGAATTGAAAATTAAATAGCAGTGAGATAGCATTGTTTTATCCAAAGGAGTAGAAAAGAACCATGGCCAGGACAGAGGTTGGGGATGAAGGAGAATGCTCACACAAAGTGCTTTTGGTGATACAAGTACTTGTACAGTTTTTAAAAGAGGGCAAAACAACCCTTTCAAGTAAATCTGTCTTTAATTATAATAATCTCTCTTCTGAGAATATCCCAAAGAGAGAAAGATCCCTGTTAAAGGCCTCATGGACATACACATTTATTACACCAATGTACAGATTGGCAATGTACAGCTTGGAGCAAAGTGAAAGGCTATCAATAGAAAACCCGAGTTCCCTTAAGCACGCCAATAACATGGAATGTTACAGTGCCACTAAAATGAAGGGTTAAAAAAGCTACATAAGTTGGCATAGAGCAATTTTCATTAGCAGTTGTTGAATATGCAATTTAAAATATATATGTATTTTTACAGAGATTATTTTATTTATTTCCACTTTCCTAGCTTAGCATAAATATTTATAAAATGTGGAATTTATTCATGTTTGTTTATTGTCAAATGAGTTGGCAGTAAAATATGGAACAATACAAGGATGGGCTCAAAGTCTTTAAATAGATTAACTGTGGAATTGCGTTGGAGGAAGGCAGAAGGGGTCAAGTGGAAGCAGTTGGAAGAAAGGAAAATAAAGATGTGGAAAAAACGTCTGACATAAGACAAAAAGCATGTGTAATATACTACCGTTCATAGAGTACCTTTGTGAGAGGGAACTCTGTTGATGTGGTCTGTGGGTAGTTGTGCTTCTGATCCCCTCTTGGGTAACTAACCTAGTTATGCTGCTGACCCCTTCTAGAAGGTTAACTCCCTCTTAAAATTACTTTAAAGCTATGACATAGTCAAATGGTGGAGTTTCAGGCTATTGTTGTTGTTATGTGTTGTCTAGAAGGAAGGGACATAGAGCTGACCCTCAAGCAGGTTTTCAGAGGCTGTAAATCACATGGGAGTAGATTGCTCATCTCTGCTCTGTGGACCAGCTTATGGACTGGAACCGCACACCTAATGGGTTAAAAGTACAACTCCTTCCAGACTTCTAGTTAATGCGCCGTATCTGAACATAAGGAAGTTCTGCAAAGAGTCTAGGTAGGTTATAAGCCCTGCATGGAGTTTGGAAATGAAAATGTGTAGGATGTGGTGGTAGGTGAGGAATTTTTTTATTGTAATTCCCCCCACTCTTGGATACCTTTGTGCTGCATTCTTTGTATAGAACACACACTGCTGTTACAATTTGGAAAAATTCAAAGAACAGTACAAACAAAAATGGAACTGCAGGTCATTGGGAAGATGAGCTTGACATACAATTAACGAAAAACCTTCGTTCTTTAAATTCAGCTCAGAGGTCCCTTTTTTCAAATAGCTTTCCTATGCTTGCTCTATTATCTCAAATCTGTACAGACACTCCCTTAGCACTCAGTGCACATGACCGTGACCATAAATTTGATTTTTGTAATTATAATTGTCTATTTACTCAACTGTTTCCTTCACTAGACTTGGAGTTCCTTTTTTTTTCTTCTTAATCTCCTTATCCCCTGTGTCTACCATATTATTCTCAGAGTCCCAGTATAAACACAGTAAATTTCTGCAGAATCTCATCACTTTAATTTTTATTTTAATGACATTGCAAAATAAATAACATGGAGTTCATAAATTTCAGACTAAATATCTAATAATTTGAATCTGAAGTCTCAGAAAAAGATACATTAACACGTACCATCATGAAAAAAGCAAATATGAAATGTCAACATCAGTGGTGAGAATTTTAGGTTCACAGGAAAAAAGGACTCTTAGACTGATAATTTAATGCACACCCTGTTTTAACGTGTCTTCTTCTTCCTGTTATTGATTGCCGTCGAGTCAAGTATGACTCATAGCAACCCTGTATATGAAGAAAAGACCTGACGCCTTTCTATAACTATCGTCATTTATCTAAGTTCATAGAGTTTCCAGAGGAATGTTGTTTAGCAAGAAGATGCCACTCAAATCTGTAGCCAAAATGTAGTTGGCTGCTGTTGTTGTCAGGTGCCTTATACGTGACTCCAATTCCCAGTCACACTATGAACAGCAGATCTGAGCCTTGTCGCTCCTGCTCCACCCTCACGATTCTATCACGTTCTAACATCTTCTGTCGTGTTGAGAGGCTTTTTTGTCATGGAGCCTCTACTATTCTGAGCATGAAGTCTCTCTTTAAGGACTGGTTCCTCCTGGACATATGCTCAATGTAAGTGAGACAGAGCTTCATCATCCTCTGGTGGCAATTCCTTCAAAATAGATTTGTTTGTTTTTTTGACAGTCCATAATACGTTCAATATTCTTTTCCAACACCACAATTCAAAAGCATTGATGCCCCTTCAGTCTTCCTTATTCATTACATCACTGTTAGACATGTAGGAAACAATTGAAAATATTATGGTTTTGATTAAGTGCATTTTAATATCTAAGTTAACATCATTTTTTCCCCATAAAGGTGGTTCTTTTGTTTCAAATAGTGGTTACCGTCCTGTTTGTGTGAAAAGTTTCCGTCTCTTAACATCAGCTTGGAACTCATACATTACTGTTAAGGTATAGTCACAATGTTTACAGAACCATTTAAGAATATCTATTAATGTTGTGTATGTGCTATGACCTAGAAATTTTATTACTGGGAATATTCTCAGTAGAAAAGATATGTTCACTAACATGCATGTATAATAATAATCACTATCATAGTAATAGTAGTAATAATAAAAGCCCAAACTAAAAACAATCTAAATGTTCATCAACATTAAAATTGACGAAGTATAGTGACTGCCTGCAAAACCGTTCAGAACATGACATGACAGTGATACCAATGACTATCCACAAAAATAATGTTCACTCAACTAGTTGGAAAGACATTCATGCTGAATGAACTTATGAAACTCAATACCAGACAAATCAATCCACTGGGAAACAAATCAACGTAACCTTTGGAGAGGTAGTGGCTGAAGGCGAGTAGCTCCAGGGTGCCTGGAACATAAAACCAAACTCATTGTTGTCAGTTGGATCCTAACTTATGGAGCCCCTCCACTGGGATTCTGAAGATATCCATTTTAATGGGAGAAAACTACCCTTCTTTCTTCCAAAGTCAGCTAATAATTCTAATCACTGACCTTTCAGTTAGCAGCACAGAATACTGCATACTTTGGAAGCAGGGGTGGCATCCACTTCCTAAACAGCATGCTTCTGGAAAGTCTGTGAACTTTGATAAATAGTGATGATTGTAGAAAGGCTTCTAGCCTTTTGTTCATATGGTCACTATGAGTCATGCTCAACTCGACAGCAATCAACAACAACAACAACATACTGTATATTATGGTATATTCATTTTTCAAATATCATTTTCTGTGATATATATAATATATATAAGTTTATCCAGTGGTGCAACTATTATTTGTGGGCTTTTATGAAAGTATGTTATACTTTATTAAACTTTTTAATAGAAAATGTGTTTTATTGATGAAGACATCAATAATATGTGGAACTATTATCAAATTGTTTCTGCTTTCCTGTCAACTGTAACTTATAATGACCAGTCAACAACAGGCCAAAACCTCACCCTAGCCTGTACTATCCTCACAATCTCCAACATTGAGTCCATTGTTAAATTCACTGTGTCAGTTTTTATCTTGTTTAAGGTGGTCCTTTCTTTCTCTGACCCTTCTCCATTTTCTCCTGCTTGATAACAATGTTTTCAAAGAGGAATCCTTTCTGACAACATCAGCAAAGTATGTAAGACAAATCTCACTATCTGCACTCTCAAAGTCAGACTGTTTATTCTTTTGGCTCTCCAAGGAGTGTCCACTACCCTCTGCCAGTAGCACAATTCTCCTGTCATCCTATGTATATGTATATATAGCATCCTTTCACACACAGCATTTTATTTCAGGATGTTGTTGCTCTTGTTATGTGCCTTCGAGTTGCCTGCAACTCATAGCGACCTTACGTACAACAGCCCTAAACCCTGCTCTGTCCTGTGCTAATCTTATTGTCTCTGACACACCTTCCTCCATTACCCCAGTCACTGATCAGTCCATCTAATAGAGGGTCTTCCTCTCTTGCGCTGTTCCTCTACCCTCCCAAGCATGATGTCCTTCTCCAAGGACTGGTCCCTCCTTGCAATGTGTCCAAAGTATATCAGACGAAGCTTCAGAATCCTTGCCTCCAAGGAGCAGTTTAGTTTAACCCTCTCCAGGATGAACATGTTTATTTTCTCATCAGTCCATGGTATATTCAATACTCTTCTCCAACACCACAGCTCAAAGGTCTCAATTTTCCTTCTATCATCCCTAGTCATTGTCTAGCTCTCTGATGCATAGCAAGTGATTGCAAAGACTGTGGTCTGTATAAGGCACACCTTAGTCTCCAGAGTGATATAGTTGCTCTTCAGTACTTTGGAGAGGTCTCTAACAGCCAACTTTCCCATCGCAATACATCTTTTAATTTCCTGGCTGCTGGTGCTAAGAGTGTTGATTACGGAGTCAAACAAACTAAAGCTGTTAACAATTTCGATCTCTTCACCATCTATCATGATGCTGCCAGTGAACCTCAATCCATACTGAAGATTGCAGTCCTTGACCTTCTGCAGCAAGATCTTGAAATTTTCTTGTTATTTTGAATATCACTCTAATTTATCATCGTCTGCTTAGTAAGTATATTATTGTCTGTTTAAAGTGGTCAATACCAGTTCTTCTCAACTCACTAGTGTAAGAATGCAGATTTTTTTAATGTGTTGCATTTTATTTTTGACAACTTCAAATTTTCCTAGACGCATATTTCCTACATTACATGTTCTGATTTGATGGTCTTACAACCTGAGAGACTCAAAATTCCTCTGTTATTCTTATTTTTTAAAAGACCTGTTATTTCAGGAGTTACCTTTCTTTGTAATCTCTCTTACTCTGGAAGCTCCACTGAAATCTGTCCATCATGATAATCCTGCTGATCCTTAAAACACCAGTGGCATAGCTCCCAGCAACATTGCATCACACAAGTTACCCCAATGCAGTAGACTGACTGTTAAGTGCTGTACCTATAAAACAAGCAAATATATGGATGTCATGAAAGAAACATGTAAGTTGCAGGAAATAGAGAAAAAATTGTCTGACCTGGACAAAGTATTTACAAGCTTGACTGAAAAAAATTTAAATCCGTAGACTTTCTACTTTCTATAGAAGTTAAATTATTTCCATTTCATTTACAAATAACATCTCAAAATCTGATCAGTTAGCCAACTGAATAAGTAGAATTTATCTGTAAGATAAAATCAGACTAGCAAAAACAAATAAGCTAAATATCTTGCCTAATTTAGAAAAAAACACACACAGAGAGAAGCATATAACTACTGCAAAACTTAACAAGCTATTTATAGAGAGACTATATAAATATGCATAATTACATATTTGGGATATATTGAATACACTTTTTCAGCTATGTAAGGAGCTTTGGTGATAAGTAGTAGCTAACAGAATATAAGCGAACCATTCACACTGAGCACAGATTGCTCATTTTTTTAAAATTCTCAGTCAAATAGTGACTGACACACAGACAAAAGCAGTTAATACATATTTTATGAATACATGTCATTTATAAAAATAATCTATTCTTGGATGACAGTATTCTTCACTATCAACTTTACAGCCTTTGCATATTTTTGAGCAATGGTTTGGACACACCTACCAGATCTGGTGAAGTGTATACCATCACTTTGCCCAAAACTGTTACTACACTGTCATAAATTATGGTCCAGTGAATCACATTCAGTTTCAGCACCATCTGTGAACTCAGGCTATTTACATTCAGTTCCCTTCTTCTTTTCCAAAGTCACAATAGTCAACTAGAAAAAAGACATAAAACACCACCTGCCCTTCAAGATCTTTACATTTTTATTTGAAACTTCAAAATGATAAAGGACACACTCCAGGAGTTTTCCTTCCATAATGACCTCTTCCTACTTTATATCCATTCAGATGTCATGACTGGAAGCAACAGAAAACAATTTTTAGTTGTATCAAGAATACAATTAATGCATTGAAATGATAGTTGGTCCACTCTAGACTTGAGAGAAAGGCTCCAGAATGAAGTTTTGCAAGTGATCAAAGCAAGAGAAATCAGATGTCAGCCAGAGCCACAGCTAAAGCATGCCCCCAATCGTGCATCCGGGCAGGAGGATATTTCTTCTCCCTCTGCCTCGCAGCAGACCAAAACACCTGGCCCATTTCCACTGGATCCTTGACTGCAGTTGTGCCCTGCAAATATATGTGTACCTGGAAGTTTGGTGTGGTGTTGTTGCCATTCCCAATTTTAATTGTCCAGCTCTGAGTCACCTGTCCACTTGGTTGGAAAGGCTGTCATAGAGGAAGGCCTTTACCCATGAACATTTATGATGGAAAGTTTCCTCAAATGACAGAAAAGGAGAGAGGAGAAAGAGAAAAAAATAGTCTACTACACACTCGGACTGAGTAAAATATGTAATACAGGAAAAAGATGTAACTTTTGGAAAATTTCTGTTTTAGATTTAGATTTACATTCCAAAACAAATGTGTACTGCTTGCTTAGGCCAGATCTCATTATAATCATTATTGTATATAACTAGGGAGCTCTGGTGGTATAGTGGCAAGAAGGTGCACTGCAATCCTGAAGGCACCCAGTTTGAGACCACCAGCTGCTCTGCGGGAGAAGGATGGGCAATCTCCTCCTATGTGATTAACTGACTCAGAAAAATCGCCAGAGGGTCAGTTATATGAGGTTCCAACTCTATGGTAAACAACAACAACAATGTATGTAACTCTCTTTCTCCAAAGAGGGTTCTTAAGTATCATTAAAGGCATCTTTCTAAGGCCGATTTTTAAAAGTTATTATAAAAGTTATAATTCTTGGATATTTTCAAGATGTTGCAGGCACCAAAAAGATAAGCTTAAATCTTAAACCCACGACTATCCAATATGATCCTGCTTGAAAATGATTTTGTTATGTTAATGAAGTTACCAACCAAATCCCTTCAGAATTAAATGTTATAAAAAACGGAATCTTCAAGTTTGAGTCACAGACTAATCCTTATGAATTAAGTCTTATAAGATAGGAAAACAGATGCAGACACATAGGAGGGAGTCACCTTTTACGAAGTACGTATCAAAAATTGAAAGAAGAAATAATCTTCTTCTGAAAAAGGACAGGTGATAGCCTTTCTAACATCTTGTATTAGGATTCCTAACCTAATAAGATGAGGCGCTCCGGTGGCTTGGTGGTAAGGAGTTGTACTGCCAACTCAAGGACAGGCAGGTCGAATCTACCGTCTGCACCGAGAGAGGAAAATAGACAATATCCTACTATGTTATTTACTGCCTCTGGAAACCTGCTGGAGGGTTAGCTATGTATGAGTCAGTTCCGACTTGACGGCACATAATAACAACAACTAGTCAGACGAGGAGACATTAAATTTTTGTCTCTAAACTGTGAGACAAAACATTTCTGCTACCCATTTATGGTCATTTCCTTACAACAGCACTAGGTGATTAAGAAAAGATACACAGCTATCTTTCAAGTATTTCCATTTCATGAAATCAGAATCTTGCCAAGATGGAAAAATGGCCCTGGTGGCCTAGTGGTAAGAAGCTGTGCTGCATTCTCAAAGGCATGTTTTTTGTTTGTTTCTTTGTTTTGTTTGTTTGTTTTTTTAAGGCATGCATTTTTAATCCACCAGCTTCTCTGAAGGCGAAAGATGGGCAATCTTCTCCAGTGCCATCAAACTGCCTCTGAAAACCAGCTGAAGGGTCAGCTCTGGGCTGATTCAGACTTGATGGTACACAACAACAACAACAACACCTAGCATTTTAACTAGTATGGGATTGTGTGTCTGTGTAAGAGCTTTGAGTCCATTTACATTGGTTCAGTCACAGTCAATGAAGCAAACTTGGGATAGATCTGAATTCATAAAATGTAATGTACCAGGAAAATGACTGGAAGAGGGAAAAAACAAATTCTAGGCTGACACTCTAAAATGGGAGACTAGATTTATAGTGTGTCCTTTCAGGAGTCTAGTGTAAGAAGGCTTGAGAAAGATAGATAGATAGAGAGAGAGAGAGATTGCTTTAAATCAGTGCAATGACTCTGCCATCCTTGAGATCCACACAACTGTTTCCAACTCTACCAGTCAAGATATTTGGCTGCTATGTAATGTGCATGCTGTATTTGTTTTTTTTTTAAATTAGAAATTTAGATTAAGATTAGAAAATTAGACTATTAATACTTTTTATTTTTGTTATTCTTCCAGTAAACATACATGTTATGAATTTGAATCTCTTTTGTTTTTGTATTAGTTCGTAATGATTCATAGAGAAAGAAGAAATTCTAAGAACCTGCTCAGAGTTCTGATATATATGTGGGGTGTGTGACAGTGTATGTGTGTGTGTGTGTGTGTGTGTGTGTGTGTGAGCAAGTGCATATGTAAGAGTGTGTGTGTGTGTGTGTGTATCATGTCTATCCACTTATAAAACAAAGTGTATGTGCACACATGCATGTTGTGTTTATGGCTTATGATGTCATTTTATGTACTGCTTTTATCTTAATTTCCTAAATTTATAATTTATTGAGATAATATTTTAGCTAAAAAAACTAGTGTAATATAAATTTATGAGTACATCATTCATCTTTCTCTCTTTTCCCTTGTCTCACATATTTTAATTGCATATTCTTTAAGTGGATTATAGTTCTCCTTTTCGTCCTCAGGATAATAAAATTCTCTACTTTCAACTTCTATGATTTTTGTATACTGTCTCTAGACATATTTTTTTTTTTCTTCTTGGGAGGTTTTACTCATATTCAGGGAAGGAAACCAGCTGAAATTTTCTAATAATTGGAGAGTTCCCAAGGCAAGAAGACAAATACACGAAATCACCTGGAGGACACTGAAATCGTTCCCTTGGTGTTCACCCATCCAGGGGGTCAAGGTGGACTCTTTACCTTCTGCTAGCCTGAAGTCAACACTTCTTGCTCATTGCTGCTAGTTTTTGCAATGCCACCCCTTCAAGTACCTAGTAGCTCTGATGTCTTGGGAAATTGTTTCTTTTCCACCTTCATCTCATGCTTTTGTAACTAACTCATTGTTATCAAATAAAGTCCAACTCATGGGTAGACCAGCCCTATGGCATTTTCAAGACTGTAATCTTCATGGAAGCAGATTTTTCTCCTGCAAAGTTACTAATAGGTTCAAACTACTAAACTCTTAATTAGAAGCCAAGCACTTAAGTATTGTGCCACCAGAACTCTCCATTGCACTGTGAGTGTGTGTGTGTAGGGGTTTGGTCTGAGCCACGACGGAAACCAACCATCGATTTCCAAAATGCATGTGTCTATTTCTCTTTTTGGCATACCATATCCTTTATGATTTCTCCTAAATAAATAACTTTTCAATAGAGAAAACAATAATTCTTTTTTTTTCTCTCCCCCAGTGGTTTTGTTCACTTTCAAGATCATTTTGGAGTCTTCAAAACTTAATTTCATTAGAATAAATACATTTTTACCAAACTCATGATTTGCAGTAATCTTTTCAAATATTACTACATTCACCATCATAAAGGACAGTGAGAATTAGACTCCCTTATATATTTTTAAACCCATGTGTCTTAAAATTTCATGCACCTTATCTTGTTTTCTCTTATAACACATTTTAATATCCTCTTTATAATATAACTAGTTCACACAATTCTTTTCCTTCAGCACAGGAACCTTTCTATAGAAAAAAATAGTTGTATGTATTATTTCACAATCATTGAAAAAAATAATAGCTGTTGCTTGTAATATTATTTAAATTGAAAGTGATTTTGCACAGCCTCTTTGGATCACAAAAGTTATTTACTGAGACATATTGCACCAGAAATTCCTGCTGCTGACTTCATTCTGGCCTATAAGTGACTCTGTAGGACAGAGTAGAATTTCACTATGGGGTTCCCAGTACTATGGATCTTTCCAGAAGCAGACTGCACATCTTTCGCCTGTAGAGCTGCTAGTGGGTTCAAACCAGAAAACTTTGGTTTAATATTTGAATACTTTAACCACTTTGTTACCAAAGGACCTTATATCTATAGTGTGAAATACAATCAAAAGCAGCAATGCCATCCTCCCTATCTTTTATGACTAGGCTAAAACTCAAATTGGCTCAAGGACATCAATCACAGAGAAGACGCTTGACCCAAAATCTGTGCTGATTGATGCCAATGATCATGATTTTCCCATGAAGCCAAATGCCACTAAAGAAGAGGGTGTGATTAAAACAGAAATGACCCATGGAAAACAAAATTGAGCTGTGCAGGGCCATTTAGATACATTTTCCCCCTTCCTGGAGCAAATGAGAGCCTATCGCAAATATTGTCTGAAAATGCCATGTGCTGCTAATCATCTCTCCACGACCAGTTCTTTCTCCAGTGCAGTTGACCCTTGAACAACAAGATTAAGTGCACCAGCTTACTGCGCATTTGAAAATGTGTGTGTCTCTTACGAAAGAGAAGAGCTGCTAACACAAAGACTGTTAGTGCTACATCGTGTTTATAACGGAAACCCTTGCCATAACAACAGTGGGAAAAGAAATCGAGTATAAGTGGCTCTGTGCATTTTCCATCTGTGATGTTTTTAGGACTCACTGTAAATCATACATGGATTTTCTACTGTGCAGGATGTCAGTGGCTCTCTAGGTTCAGGAGTCTATCAGTTCCATCTGTTTAAGTTTTCACATTTGAACAAATCGTGATAGAAGTAGTGTGCTGTACAGGGTGTATGCACTTGTACACGTGCATGATGTGTGTGTGTGTGTGTGTGTGTGTGTGTGTGTGTGTGTGTGTGTGAAAGAGAGAGAGAGATTGATTGTATATAATGATGTATTGTTTAAAATAATTATTTTTGTAATTTGTGAGTGAGTTTCTCTTTTATTCGTTTTTTACATAACATAGCTCAATGGAGCTCTGGTGGCCTACTGGTAAGAATCTGCACTGCAATCCTGAAGGAATACACCAGCTTCTCTGTAAAAAGATGGGCAATCTTCTCCCGAGCGATTTAACGCTCTGAAAACCCACTGAAAGGTCAGTTATGGGTTGGTCTCATCTCAATGATACACAACCACAACAACATGCAGGGTAAATGCCCATCTGTTATTTTCATTCAGTTACCTTTCTTTTGGAATGTTACTCTTTTAAAATAATTGCACTTAAAGCTAAATGAAGTCATTATTTCCTCAGCAAATAGTGTCTACCTACTAGGTAAAATACCCTGAGCATGGAATTCAGGACTTAAAGAGAAATAACATACGATCCTTGGTGTGGAGAACTCAAAGTCAAATGAACCACTATGATTCTGTTTTCATACCATACAATGTCCTGGAAGCAGGAGCGGCATCCACTTCTGAAATGACTTGCCTCGGGAAACTCTATGTACGAACAGTGCTCAGGCCGTTCGTTCATAGGGTTGCTAGGAGTCGTCTACGACTCGACGGCACCAAGCAACAACAACCATACAATGTGTGCATTAAGTCAGAAGCTAATTCGACCCGTGGGAGTTGGGTTAGGTCTGATTGTGATGATGCTATTAGAGCTGTGTTTGGAAAAGTATGTACCTTCTGGGAACCAAGTCCATGTGTTTGATCAGACTCCATTAAGCTAAGATACATTTTAAGAAGTATTGGGTTTAGACACATAGAAGGAATGGTGGTAAACACTGAGGTTAATTGACAAGCTACCGAATTATATGCTTCCCATCATTGTCTAGATTATATCCTGCATATAGTGCATTACAATCATGGCCCTTTAAGAAAAAAATGCCATGACTGTGTTTGTGTTCTCAAAAGCTCAATTCTATTAATAATATGGGGGAAAAAATCCATATTTTCAATTTGTAATTGTGTTGTTGTCAGCTACTTTCAGTTTGGCCCCAAACTCATGGCAGCCCACTATGATAGAGCAGAATTTCCCCTCCAAACTCTTTGGGCTGTCATCTATATGAAAAGTGCCAGGGGGACAGGGTGCGAACCAGGCTGGACTGCTAACCGATACGCCAGCTGTTGGAATTGAGTGAGGAGTCATTGCAGAAGAGAAAGAAGAAGTAAGTTGCTGCAGCTAAGATTCAGTCTAGGGACAGCGTGGAAGCGTTCACTCCTAGAATAACCAACCATGTTAAGTCAAAAAAAAGCAGCTTTTGCTCAAGGAAAAAGCCGCAGAGGCAGAAAGGGGTCTACTAGAAAGGGTTTCTGGAGATGAGAATCACAGCAGAAAATGGGGGAAAATGTGGAAGGGTTGAATGAAAACTGTTTGCTTTATAAACGTTCACTCAAATCACACACACACAGAGACAGACAGACAGACACACACAGAGAGAGAGAGAGAAAGATTTCTAGTCTCTTTCACCTCAATGGAAGGTTGCCATGATGAGATGGAATTGGCTCAATAGCTGATAAGGAACATTTTTTGGTAATCAGTTACCAAACTTGTCTGTTTTTCAACTACTGATTTGAAGCTCCAACCTTTAGGTTATTAGCTAATTACTACCTGCTAGCCTCTCGGGCTTTTTTTGTATATGTTCAAACACACTAATGTAACTACTTCCATTTCCTCTAACAATATATGTTTCAGAGATGAGCGTCTGTGTTATTTCCATATTCTATGTACATTCAGAACTAGATACTTACTGACTTGTGATGTTTGACTCATTACATTGTGTTTGGATCACCACTTACAATCTACTTCTTTGCTTCACCGTTCACCGTAATAAATGTAATCACTTCACAGGAAGCCTTCTTGGTCCCATTTAAGCCCAGTAGGATCTCTCCGCTCCATGTTTCTAACAGCAGATTATTGTGCACCAGGCATTTGAATAACGAACACTTGTACCTAGTTCTTAGTAACCTCTGTAAGTCTTACAGGAGCTTTGGTGGCACAGTAGTAAGGAGTTTCACTTCCAACCGACTCTGCAGGATGTTGTGTTGCTATTGTTTCTGTTGTTAGGTGCCGTCATGTCAAGTATGACCGATAGGAGAGCAACCCTATGAACAACAGATCTGAATCCTGTCCTATCCTGTGACATCCTCCTCACACTTCGTGACTCTAGAGCCCATTGTGACAGTCAACGTGTCAATCCACCTGGTCCAGGGTCTTCTTTTCCTTCGCCAATCCTCTATTCTTCTTAGCATCATATCTATCTCCAAGGACTATGCCCTGAAACCAACATACATACAGTATGTGAGGCAAAGCCTCTCCATCCTTGCCTCCAAAGAGCATTCTGCCTGTACCTGCTCCTCGTCGTATTTGTTTGTTCTTTTGGCCGTCCATGGGGTGTTCAGTGCTCTTCTCCAACACCACAGCTCAAAGGCATCAATTATACTTCTGTCGTTCATATTTATTGTTCAGCTCTCAGATGCACAGCAATTGATTAGAAAGACCATGGCCTCAATCAGATACCCCTTAGGCCTCAGACTGACATCATTACTCCTCAATAATTTGGAGAGGTCCCTAACTGCAGACGTACCCAGTGCAATTTTTGTTGTTGCATGCCCTAGAGTCTGAACAGATCCACAGGGACCCTCCTGTGGGTTTTCAAAGGCAGTTAAAAGAACGGGCGGAGATTACCCATCCTCTTCCCTACAGAATAGGTGGTCGCTCCAAACTGCATGTCTTTCAAGATTGCAGCATAGCTTCTTGTTACAAGGCCACCAGAGCTTCTGATTTCCAGGCTGCAGGTACCAAGGGTGTTGATTATCCAAGTAAAATGAAGTTGTTGAAAGTTTTCATTTTTGCGTCTCAGTCTAGTGGTAAGAAGCTTTGTCTTCTTGACATTGAGGTGTAATCCATGTTGAAGGCTGTATTCTTTGATCCTCTGCAGTAAGTGCTTCAAATCCTCCTCACTCTCAGCAAGCAAGGTGTGTCATCTGCATAATGGAGGTTATTGACAAGTCTCTCTCTGATCCTGATGCCACATTCCTTTTTTGCAGGATAAAAATGAGATATTTCCTTCTGTGAGATTTATTGCTTAGAAAATCTGCTGAAGAGTCAGCTATGAGTTGGTACCAACTTCCTGTCCTACAACAAAAACATTATGCCTTTATTTAATCTTCATATATGAAAATTACCATATGTGAATGTAGACATAATTAAGATATTTTTATCATCTAAGTTAATGTTCATGAACTAATATTCACTAAGTGCTTGCTAAGTATATGATATATTAAGTACACTACTTGATTTGGAGGGGAAAATGCAGACAATAGATAGGCTTTTTGGAATAACAGTCAATGTATGTATAAAATTAAGGACATTTTCAATTAGGTATATATAATATATAATACTACTATTCTTAACAATAGAAGTCCTATCTTTTACTGATACTTTCAAAATTAATTAATGGGGGAAATGCCAACTTTTTAAATGAATATTTGGTGCATTCTGGTACTGAAGGTATTTGTACATAGAATGTTATTAAGACTCAAAATTTTACCAAATAAAAGTAATTTTTTCCCCTGGCTTCAATAAATGGTACCAACATGACTATGTAATGATGAATGTACAGTAAGGAAGGGAGAGGTAGTGAGAGATCATGAAGAACTTGCTAAATTGAGAAACTAACCTAGTTAAAACCTTATCTCTGAAAGAATAGAAACATCCTAGAAGTTTTCAAAAGAGAATCTGCAGTAATTCACACAGAACATCCAATATATATGTCCTTCTCTGCTCAGGTGACTTGTGGTTTAAATCCTACGTGTTAGGGATATTTGTACACAGTCACTGTGTGAAATGCAGAATCACGTGTGTCTATTGATGTTTTTGTTGTGTGACATTGAGATATATGAGAAGTTTCACTGCCAACCCACAGACAAGTGGTTCTATTGCACCAGCTGTTCCCCGGAACTCCTCAGAGCTGACCTTGTAGAACAGTTAATCTCACAGAACGTGGTTGTTCCAGAGCAGCTGGTGGACTTGAACGAACTTCATGATCTTAGGTTGACATCACAACTTCTTATCACCAGGACTCCAGAGCTCCCTAGCAAATATGACTTCTGCTGGATTAAGGTCCATGATAAAAATTAATAGAATTTATGTGAGTAATAGCACAAGAGTAAATTATTATAGCCTGTTACCAAGTTGCTTGATTCTGAGATAGGCCAGTTTCCGAGGGGTCAGAGTTTTCATTCTGCTCTTCCTTTATCTTTCCCATCTCTAAAGGGATAGAGAAAAGTTTTCTATTTTATTTTAAAGAATTAGTTAGGTGGAGGGAAAGCCCAACAGTTTTAATTTCCACAAAAGAGATCACAGTTAAGGAGAACAAAAGAACTGCCAATTTTTGTAGGAAAATTAATGTAAAACTCTTATACTAGGTAATTATATTTCTTCTAGAAATACTTGTCAGTGTTACTTATTTTTCTGGAGGTTATCTACAAAGCAATTCAAAAACCCTACCTCTGCCAAGACATCGAGCCTAGCTGCCATTGAGTTGATTCTCATTGCTCTTGTTATGTGCCATTTTTTTTTGTTTTTTTTATTTTTTTGGGTTTTTTTGTTATTTTTTTTTTTGTTATGTGCCATTGAGTTAATTGAGACTCATAATGACCCTATGGACAATAGCTCTGAAACTTGCCCTATCTCGAGCCAACCTCACTGAGTCCAACACACCTACCTCCATTAATCCAGTTATTGTGTAAATCCATTTTATCCAGGGTCTTCCTCTCCTGCCCTGGCCCTCCACCCTTCTAAGCATTATGTCCTCCTCCAAGGACTGGTCCCCCCTCAAAGTATGTGAGACAGAGTCTTTGAGCTCCCTCTCAAAGCATGTAAGGTGAAGTCTCAAAATTCTTTCATCCAAAAAAGAGCTTGGTTTCACCTTCTCCAAGACAAACCTATTTGCAGTCTTGGAAGTCCATGGTTTGTTCAGTGCCTTTCTCCAGCACCACAGCTCAAAGACATTAATTCTTCTTCTGTCATGCTTAGTCACTGTCTAACTCTTTGATGTGTAACAAGTAATGGCAAAAGACTGTGGTCTGAATCAGGCAAACTTTAGTCTCTACACTGACATCATTGCTCTTTAGCATTCTGGAGAGGTCCTTGACAACAGATTTTCCTCAGTGCAATTGGTCTTTTGATTCCCTGACTGCTGGTGCCAAGAGTGTTGATTGTGGACCTGAGCAAGCTGGAATTGTTAACAGCCTCAGTCTCTTCTCCATCTATCATGATGCTGTCCATTGGCCCTGTGGTGAGGATCTTTGTTTTCTTGATGTTGAGCTTCAATCTATATTGAAGATTACAGTCCTTGACTTTCTGCAGCGAAGGCTTCATTCAAAATACTCTCCGTCTTGGTGAGCAAGGTTGTGTCATCTCCATAACGCAGGTTATTGATGAGTCTTCCTCCAATCCTGGTGCCACATTTTCTCCTGATAAAGCCCAGGATCCTGAATGATCTTTTCTACATATAGATTGAAAAGGTAGGGAAGCAAGCCACATCCCGGACATACTGCTTTCCTGATTTTGAACCATTTTACTGTGTTCTGATGACTGCTTCCTGGTGTTCTGGGATTCCCAGTCTCAGAGGCAGCCACAATTTGTTGTGATACACGCAGTCAAATGTCTTTACATAGTTCATGAAACACAAATACACATTCCTCTGGTACTCTCTTGCTGCCAGCCAATGTCCATCTGACATTGGCTATGATGTCTCTAGTGCCATGGTCTCTTCTGAACCTAGCTTGCACTTCTGCCAGTTCTCTGCCAATGTAATGTTCCGGTCATTTCTGATAATCTTCAGCAGTATTTTGCTTGTGTGTGATAGTAATGATATTGTTTAATAATTTCCATTCTTTGTTGGATCACCTTTCCCCCATTTTTCTTCTCTGGAGCTGCTGGCAGACTAGAGCTGCTGGTGGATTTAAAGTGCAACTTCTTATCACTAGGCCAAAAGACGTGTGTGTGTGTGTGTGTGTGTGTGTGTGTGTGTTGTATTCTGGTGAACTGGTGAGTAAGGTGTTACACTACAAACCCAAAGGCACACGATTGAAACCCATCAGCACCTGTTGGAGAGAAAGATGGACAATATTCTCTTGTGAAATTTTCTGCTTCTGAAAACCTGCTACAGGGTCACAGCTATGAGTTGGTTCTGGGTACACAGCACAAAACAAAAAGAAAAACTATTTTTGTAACATATGTGTGTCTACTGTGTACTTCATATTAAAGGTTAAACAACTAATGTAATACTTCAATATTTATTTAAGAAATGTATGCAATATATAAGGGAGCTATGGTGGTCTAGTGATAAGAAGCTGCACTGCAATTCCAAAGGCATGCAGTTTGAAGCCACCAGTCGCTCTGTAGAAGAAGGATGGGCAATCTTCTCCTGTGCAATTAACTGCTGCCAGAGAGTCAGCAATGGGTCAGTTCCGACTGTGGTACATAACAACAACAACAAGCAATGTATATGGAAAGAGTCTTAGTAGCACAGTAGTTACGCACTAGGCCTCAGACCCAAGGATCAGCAGTTAGAATTCACCTACTATCCTGTGGCAGAAAGACAAAGTGGTCTGTTCCCACATTTTCAGCCTTGGGAACCTCATGGGACGTGTCTAACTGGTCCTTTATGACCTGGAATAGATTTGACACATTTAAGTTTTAAGTGAACTACACCTGTTCTTATAGAAGTTGTTGTTCTTTGTATTCACTCACATCAGTAAGGAAATGACTTGTCAGAAGTTAGCAAAATACTGTGCTAGTGATTTGAAATACAAATGCAAGTAAATGAAGATTTCTTTCTTTAAGGAAAGAAAGAAAGAAAGAGAGAGAGAAGAAAGAAAGAAAGAAAGAAAGAAAGAAAGAAAGAAAGAAAGAAAGAAAGAAAGAAAGAAAGAAAGAAAGAAAGAAAGAAAGATAGGTTTGGTCCATCTCAAGAGCACAAATATTCCTCTTTCATGAAAATGTGTTCACAGATTATTTAAAAAAATAATTATGATAGCAAAAGTAACAGTTTCCAAAGCTCAACTCTTTGCAGTAGGAAGAAAAAAAGAGTGATGTGGCAGGTAGGGGATTAGCACAGGGCCAGAGAGATTTATATCACCGTTTTGCTAAATTTGGATACAAGTTCAATAGGAATTAAACTCTTTTCCTCTGAGCACACCATGGGGAATTATGAAAGACAAGGCTTAAGCGATGCAGAACTTGGCAGCTGTTTATTATTTTATAGATTTCCATTCACAGAAGGACAAAACTAGTAACCCATTTGTGATAACATTCAATTAATTTGGTCTTATTTCTGTGTGTAGAAATCTTTCTTCATGCTATTTATTGAATTTAACTTTCATTGTCCACCAGATACAATAGAAACTTGAAAATAAAACAAAAGTAAAACACCCCAAAGATAAACACCTAACCTATAAGCTTACTTTCTACTAAGGAAGTAGGAGAGAATACCAGAGCTCAAGAGCTCCAGTCAAGAGCTATACGTCAAGAGCTGCACTGCCTTCCAAAGGTGGTTCGAATCCACCAGCTGCTCCGTGGGAGAAAGATGGGAAATCTCCTTCCGGAAGGTAGATTTACTGCGTCTGGAAACCCACTAGAACATTAGCTATGGGTACATTCCAAACTTGAGGGGCACAAAACAACCACCACCAAAAGGGTAGGGGGATTCAAAAAAAGGCCTCTAGGTGGTATAAAAGGTTACTATATTTGACCACTAGTCAAAAGATTGGAGATCTGTCTACCCACATGGCTGCATATGAAGAAAATATAATGCTAAGTGTTAGGTTCTAGAAACTGTAGGAGATGCATGTATAGGGCCGAACATCTGGAGAAAACTAGCAAGTTCCCTCCAGAGAAGGTTGCCATAGACAGACACAAAAACTATTAGCATTAGATTTATTAGTGAACTAAAAATAAAAACAAAAAGGCAATCATTGTACATTGTCTTAGAGAAAGAAAGAAGGCACCTCTGGAAAGTGAGAAGGAATGTTGGTTTACAGACCAAGTACTGATATTTATGAGTTCTTCTTCCTTACCTTAACTTTTTTCGCTTCTCCACTTACTGGCCTTTTCTTACTGATAGTGAGGGTAAACTCTTGTTTCCATGGTGACTGCAATTGTTTTCATAGGTGATGGGAGACTGTGGGCTTCTATAAGGTAACTATTGGGCCTTCTATAAGGCTTCTATAACGCCTCTAGTCCCAGGCCTGAAGCTGTGGAGTGGGGATGATGAGCTCACTGCTGCGACAGTTGTTGTTAGCCCTAACCTGAAGGACCTTTTTAAAGTGCTAAAGAGCAAGGACATCATTTTAAAGACTATGGTATGCTTGACCGAAGCTCTGGTATTTTCAATTCCTTCATATACATGTGAACCTTGGATAAGGGAATTGAAGGAGAATGAATGTTTCTAAATTCTAATATTGGCGAATAATATTGAGTATACCATGGATTGCCAAAAGGATAAGCAAATACTGTGGAAGACCTCTCTTATAAAAGAGGACTGACGTGAGGGGTTCAGGGTGAATAGGAAAAGATTGGCTAGGTAATGGACACTACATTGCAACAGGGAAGGGAAGAACTGTCTAAAAGGAACATATGGTAACGCATTACATATATGACAACATAGAACAAGAGATAAATTGTAAAGAGGACTGGGGGAGGGAGAAAGGAGAGAGAGAAGAAAAGGTGCAACAATGAATGAATGAATGTTTTTAAAAAATAAATAAAGCAATGAAAGAATAACTTGTGGCTAACTAACCCTCTACACTCTCACTATGAGAAATTAGAAAAGTTTAATAAAAAGAAATCTTTATGATAAATTAGAAAGCTAGTCAAGAAATCAGGGGTGCAGGAACAAAGACTTGGTAGGAAAGGAAATTCTCCTTTAGGGAGTCCTGCATTCTGTCTGCTGCATTTCTTTAGGGGGAATTGCTGAGTTGATGAGCAGAATGTTGTTGTGAGACTGGGAAGTCAACCAGCAGAACTGGTAGAACTTTCAGATTTGGAAAGGTAACATTGACGTTTGGAACCCTTAAGACCAATGGGAGTAAAACACAGGAATGTGGGTGAGGCTCTCAGAACACGCTTTTCAGTGAGCATTTTTTCAATACAGTTTGACCTTGTGGTAGCATAGTCTCTGGGCTCTCTCCTGAGTTGCTCCTGGATAGGTTAGAATCACTACACTTTCAGCTAGAGCAGCACTTAAGCATTTGTGCCGTCCAGAGACTTCGAGGGAGAGGTTGTTCTATGTGTTATTGAGTCAGCATTGATTCATAACAGGCTGTAATCACATGGGAAGAAATTGCCCATCTGTATTCAGACTGCATGCCTTCGGGTTGACAGCATTGTCTGTTACCACTAGGCCACTAGAGCTCCTTGAGAGGAGTTTGTTGTTATTATGTGCCGTCGAGTCGTTTGCCACTCACAGCGACCCTATATACAACAGCCCTAAACCCTACTCTATCCTGTGCCGCACTACCTCTGACACACCCATCCCGATTATCCCAGTCACTGAATCAATCCATCTCATAGAGGGTCTTCCCCTCCTGTGCTGTCCCTCCACCCTTCCAGGCATGATGTCCCTCTCCAAGGACCTGTCCCTCCTTGCAACATGCCCAAAGTATGTCAGAAAAAGCCCCAGAATCCTGAGCATTAAGTTCATTGTGGTGCATGAGATTTGTAAAACTATCCTAAGTGTTTAAAATAAAAGTTTCAAAACAGTTGACCATCAATGTGGATGGTCCTTCCACACCTCACTCCATACACAAAAACCAATTCAAAGTGGATTATGGACCTAGGACTAAAACTAAGAACTATAAACTTTATTAAAGAATGCCTTAGAAGAACTCTAGAAGTCCTAATCCACAACATAGTCTTCCAAGCATCCTGAAAAATCTACAACCAGTAGAAGATAAAGTAGATGAATGGGAGACCTTCTAAGAATCAAATTCCTGTGCACATCCAAAAACTTCTCCAACAGGGTAAAAAGGGAAGCCACAGATTGGGAAAAAAATATTTGATTATGACATGTCAGACAAGGGACTTATATCTAGAATTTATAAAATACTTGAGCACCACAAGAAGATAAAGGTAAATAACTCCATTAAAAAATGGGCACAGGATATAGACACTTGACCAAATAAGACATTCAGATGGCAAACAAACACATGAAGAAATGTTCAAAATTCCTAGCTCTAAAAGATCTTCAAATCAAAACAACTATGAGATAATCATCTCACCCCAGTAAGAATAGCAAAATTTGACAGAACAGCAAACATCAAATACTGGCAAGGTTGTGGAGAAACTTGAACCCTTATTCACCATTGGTGGGAGTGTAAGATAGTGCAACCACTATGGAAGGCTGTATGGCACTTTCTCAAAAAATTGCAAATAGAAATACCATTTGACCCAGCAATTCCACTATTGGGAATTTGCCCTAAAGAAACCATAACTGTCATCCAAGCAGATATATGCACACCCATATTTATCACGGCTTTGTTTACAATAGCAAAGAGCTGGAAACAACCCAAGTGCCCATCAACAAACAAATGGATAGAGAAGCTGTGGAAAATTCACACAATGGAATACTACGCTGCATTGAAAAACAAGGAACTCATGAAATATTATGCAAAATGGATGACCCCAGAGGACATTATCCTAAGTGAAATATCTCAGTCACAAAAGGAAAAATATTGCAAAGGGCCACTGTTGTAAAATAAGACTGACATTGGGGTTGAGGGAAGACAGAGAAGAAGGGGAGGAATGATGTATACTGCATTGAAAGAGAAGAAGGAGAGAACTGTTTAAAAGGGATATATAATTATTATTGCCATGACAGGAGTCCAGAAGGAAGGCCACACATGGGGGGAGGGATTGCATAACAATAAAATAATTTTTCTTTTCTTTTTTAAGGAAAAGAGTGAATTGGGGGGAAAGCGTGGGCAGGGAGAAAAGTGTAAGAATAAATGACTGAAAACCCTAAGTCTCTGTAAACTTTCATTAAAATTATTTTAGAAAATGTGAATGGTCTTCTACAGAGAAATATAAACTGTTAGAATAAGAAATTGTTCAGTCAAAGCTCAACTCCTTCAAAAATTTGGAAAGCCACACAGAAGGATCCTAAGGAAACATAACACATAATCTGTGTATCCCTTTCATCTACTTTGTAGGAAAGAGGAGTTGCACCGCCAGCCCAAAGGTGGTTCAAATCCACCAGCTGCTCCGCAGGAGAACGAGAAATGATGTGCAGCCCCTGCAACCCCACTGAGGCTCAGATGTGAGCTGATTTGGACTCACAGGGACATTAGCAAGCACCATCTAAGCAGAAAGGTGAGGATTTTCACTTGTTGGATGGTCTTCTCTCTTCTAACATCCATTTTGGTTTTCCTTTTCCCACTGTGTTTAGAATGACCTTGTGCTCTCTTCATGGATGGTGGCTTAGATGTTATCCCACAGCTCATCTAGTCTTCGATCATGGAAGATTTTTATGAAATCTTGCAGCTCAAAAATGCAAAACATGCAGTCAAGATGTGCCTGGAATAAAAATGTGGAGGACAGGGAAGAAGGGATGGTGGCTGGAAAGTATGAATTTAGTGACAGAAATGAAGCCAGAAATAGAATGATCCAATTTTGTATGTTCAATGATTTATTCATCGCAAACCCCTTTTTAAAAAAAAACAAAAACAATGACTTTACATGTAGACCTCACCTGATGGACACTAACAACTTGTCTTTGGATTGACAGGGCAGCTTTGTACCCCCAGTGTGTCTAATGAGGGGGCATAGAACACACATTAAAAAGATGAATCCTCATAATCATCTGTAGAAAGTCAGTAGGTGATTTTTAAAAGAGGAAAAAGCAGTAAAATATATAATGAGCTCAGGGGGCCTAAAAATGAGGAAAGGTACTGCCAACACACAGGCAAGCGATTTCAACCTGTCAGCTGTTCTGCAGGAGAAAAAGGAGCCATCTCCTACCTGGGGATTCGCAGGCTCTGAAAATCTACTGGAGCCTCAGCTAGGAGTCAGTTCTGACCTGAAGGCACACAAAAGAAATTAGAACTAAAAGAAACAAGTAAAATTTCAAGATGTAGTTAAGTAAATTTCTCCAAATGTGTTGCTAAAAGAAACAAAATAGAGATAAAATTATGGAAATATTCCCTTTCCCCCTTTCTTTTTTTTCTCCTTTCTTGCATCTGTCTGTGTCTTCCTTGTTTTCGTTGTCTTTTCTTCTTTTTCTTTATTCTTAAACAGTTTGGAACCCCTAATTCTACCAGATGTTAAAATAAATTAGGACCTTCAAGAAATAAAACATGATTCAACAAATAAACTAATACATGAATAAGACTGTATCCTTGGTGCCTAATGTGCTGTTTACTACATAGTACTTATTCAATAAATATTTGTTCAACTACATGCATATGCTAAATAGATCTCTCCTTTTTAGGAAAACATTTCCGTAAGCATCTCTCTCTCCAATAAGTTTCCTGTGACAATACATTGCATAGAAGAAGGTTCATCCATCTTTCTTTCTTGGAGTTGTTGGTGGATTCGAACTCCTCAAGGGTGTGCACACTTTGGGGTGGTAGCACAATTCTTTATGAATTAAGCCACCAGAAATTGCTCCTAAACCATCAAGTTGAGACAATCTCAGTAAGTCGCATGTATCCATCAAAGGGTTAAGCTTCTAATTTTGCTGAACATTACTGATTTTAAAGTCTGTGTAAGCCTTCCATGCTGTTGTTTATAGAATATGCTTTTAGCAGAATGCACAACAATTTCAAACAATTTTGCTACTGCCATTTTTTTTTCCTTGACCAGTGGAGATGAGAAGCACAGATGATTAATTCCTGGTAAAGATTGCTTTCAACCTGTTTTGCAATTTTCAACTTTCACGAGCAAGCTGCAATCCAGCCATAAGACTGGAGGGCTGACGAAGTCATGCCCAGTTTAACAGTAGATAGATAAATGTGATTAAATAGCCATCTAAACATAAGTGCATCATTGTGGGAAATTTGGTAGTAAAGCAGATTATCATTATTACATAATGTGCTAGCAAGTTTTAGATGCATGGTTTCTGTTTACACAATTTTCAGACATTAACTTTTTTCTGCATATTTAAAATACAGAGCTGCCAAATATTTTGTTTCATCAGATTTCACTAACCTTTCCTTCCAGCAGGCATGAAAGGTATAAACAGGAAAGATTTACTACCTAAATTTAAGAAGTTGGAATCAACAAATTCTTCATGCTAATTAACTTTTATTGGTAACTTTACTATTCTTTGGCATTGACAATGAAGTGCACCTAATTAGTTTTGAATTTTGTGGTGTGTGCTCTTCGAAAATAGCAAAGAGTTTCTTCTTTGAACAAAGACAGTAAAAACAAAAAGGAAATCAGGTAAAGTGGTTTAGTTTTATAATTGTCTTTGTTTTGACACTGTGGAATTGGAAAAGAAAAACAAATTATTTTGATGTATTTCCCTCCGGGTGCCAAAAATGAGTAAAAATGCTCATTTTGATTTTCATCACCTGGAAGTTCTCAGTAATTTTTGCATTCAAATTTCAAGCTATTTTGTTTAAAGTTTGTGTGAAAAGCTTAATTTCTCCAGATATCAAATCAGCTACTTGTGCATTCTCTATACAAGCAGATAAGGTGGAATTAAGTAACATTCTGTAGTTTTTTAGTCATAATGTTTTTATTCTATTTATTTTTTATTCTTTTTACTGAACTTCTCGCCTTCTTTTCTTAAATTCTGCTCTCAAGATTCTTCAGAATAATTTCCAGTTCTGTTAAAGATCCACGTTTAATCTCACTTTGAACATATTTTCATTCTTCTGTTGTTATTTGTGCTACCAAGTTGGAATAGACTTCTCGCTGATCCTCTCCTGGGTTTCAGAGCCAGTAAATTGCACAGGAGGAGATGACCCATCTTTTCCCCACGGAGCAGCTGGTGAATTCGAACTGTGTGCCTTCAGGTTGGCAGTGCAGCTCCTTACCATTAGGCCACCAGAGCAGCCTTTCATTCCCCTAGTTGTCGCCCCAAAAGAAGAACCAAATCTAATTCCAACTTATGGCAGTCTTTCATCGAGTTCTCAAGTTTGTAAAAAAAAAAAAAACAAGAGTGGGATGCCCCATCTTTATTTCATAGAGTGGATTTAACCACCAATATTTCAGTTTGTTGTTATTATGTACTACTGAGTTGCTTGTCATCCCATAGTGACTGTGAACCCTGCCCTGACCTGAGCCAGCATCACTAATACTAACACACCAACCTCCGTTACCCCAGTTACTGTATCAATCCATCTCATCCAGAGTCTTCCTCTCCCACTCTGTACCTTCACTCTTCCAAGCATGCATGATGTTCTTCTCCAAGGACTGATCTCTCCTGGTCACGTGTCCAAAGTTTGAGTGATAATTTAAAAATCATAACCTCCAAGGAGAAACTTGGTTTCACCCTTTCCAAGACAGACGTGTTTGTTTTCTTGGCAATCCATGGTATGTTCAAGATTTCTCCAACACTACAATTCAAAGGCATCGATTCATCTTCTGTCTTCCTTAGTCATCGTCCAACTCTCTGAAGCATAACAAGTAATTGCAAAGACCGTGGCCTGTATTGGGCACAACTTAATCGCTAGACTGACGTAGTTGCTTTTCAACTCTCTGGAGAGTTGTATCCCTGGCAACAGATTTTCCCAATGCAATTTTTCTTTTGATTTTCTGACTGCTTGTGTTAAGAGTGTTGATTGTGGAACCGAGTAAGCTGTAATTGCAAACAACAGTCAGTCTCTTCTCCATTTATCATGATGCTGCCAATTGACCCAGTGGTGAGAATCCTTGTCTTCTTGACAAGCCATATTGAAGACTACAGTTCTTGACCTTCTACAGCAAGCGCTCCAGGTCTTCTTCTGTTTCAGCATGCACGGTTGTGTCATCTTCATATCATAGGTTGTTGATGTCTCTACTTCACAATTCAAAGGTATCTTTAAGTTTAGCAACTCAATTAAAAAAACACACATTATGTCACCAGAGCTCATTATACCTCCTTTAGTTTCTCTTTCAAGAACTCTCTAGAGGTCCTGATTGTTTTCTATGGATGGTGAAGAAATTGACATAGTTAACAGTTGTAGTTTACTTGGCTCCACAGTCAACACTCTTGGTAAAAGCAGCCAGGAAATCAAGAGACAAATTGCATTGGAAAGTCAGCTGTGAGAAACATCTCAAGAGTACTGAAGAGCAACAAAGTCAGGTTGGAAACGAACGTGCGCGTGATCCAGGCTATAGTCTTCGCAATTGTGTGCTATGCATCACAGAGTTGGACAGTGACTAGGAATGATAGATACAAAGAGAATTGATGCCTTTGAGCTGTGGTGCTGGAGAAGAGTGTTGAATATACCATGGCCTGCTAGGAGAACAAACAGGTTTGACCTGGAGAAGGTGAAGCCAGAATGCTCCTTGGAGTCAAGGATTCTGAAGCTACGTCTGACATACTTTGGGCATGTTGCAAGGAGGGACTGGTCCTTGGAGAGGGACATCGTGTTTGGGAGAGTGGAGGGACGGCACAGGAGAGGAAGACCCTTGATGAAATGGATCAATTCTGTGATTGGGGTGGTGGGAATAAGTGTGTGTTGTAGACGGCAAGGTTGGCACAGAATAGAATGGAGTTTAGAGCTCTTTTACATAGGGTCGCTATGAGTTGCAAGCAACTTGACTGTGCATAACAGCATCAATAACAATATTTTCAGTGTTTTTTTTGCCTTCATTAAGCTGAAAATTTCTTGGAATGAGAAGTTCTATTTAGCTCACTTTTTTACTCTAAGCACAAAATTTATTTCTGGCATATAAAAAAGCTCTCAGAACACAGTTATCGAATAACTGCTCAAAGCAAATAGCTATCCAAATGATCTATTAGGCTAAATCCAAATATTTTGGTAATATATTTTTTTTACTATGATAACAATTTCAGCATTGAAAAGTTATTTTACAGAGATTGGCAAGACCAATCAGTAAATCTGATTACAATGGTTACACGAATCAGTAGCTTGGATTGCCTGGTGAGTGCTGAGTACCAAGCTCAAAATTCCATTTGCGACTCTAGCCCATCTCACCAAGATTACGATGGCAGACTTTGGAACAAATACGATTTTTTGTAGTCAAGTAAATGTGAAGCAATCTGACCCTTTCAGGTGTGTAAGATCCTGTTCTTCATTTGAAAAGGTTGTCTTTGGTAACTTAACATGGCATTAAAATAAAAGAACATGAAAAGGTTGTGGGACTACGGCAAGAACAGTTTAGCTGTCAGGCGTCACATTTTCACTGTGAAGAAGTTCTTGATGGTTAGCTACAGAGCATCAAGAAGTTAAGGAAGGATTAAGAGGTTAGTGACCAAAAAATTGTCTTACAAAGAGTATATGCCGTAAGACTAGTGTCATGTTGTCTTTGTGGCTCCAGAGTCCCTCGTTGTCCTCAAACTCCAAATACAGTTGTGCTCTCTTATGTATAGCTGAGGGGTTTTCTTGTTGCTGAATGGTTTGTATTGAACTTTTTGATGTGTAATCCCTCAATTTCTCCTCTTCAGTTTCACCTACAATAAATTCAGGTTCTAGAACTCATTCTATAGTGTTGGTAGATGCCATTAGTTTCTGTTCAATTTGTTTTGTTGTTGTGTTGTTAAGTGCTGTCAAGTCTTAGACGACTCATAGCGACCCTATGAATGAAAGTCCTCGACCCTTGTGTGACTTTCATCCTTTCTCCAGGTTCACAGGGTTTCCAGAGGCAAGCTTTTTACAGAAGTGGATGCCATTCCTGCTTCCAATCTTGTTTTAACCAGGGAGCTCCACCAACCACTGTCCACCATGGTTAACCATTATCGCATTTGGCACGTCAGTGTCACAGTGTTCAGTTTCACAACAACCCCAAGTTACCTCTGTATGGCAAGTGGACACACCAGGGCTATATGACCTACACGAATGTTTGACCCAAAACAGTTAAGAACTGGCCTGAGGGCTGCGGATTAGCCCACCTTTGGCTTGCTAGCATCACTTTTGGCCCACTGGGCCACCTGGTCTCTGTGTTGTTAAGTGCTGTCAAGTTGTAGGCAACTCATAGTGACCTTATGAACAAAAGTCCTCAACTCTTGCGTGACTTTCATCTTTCTCCAGGTTCATAGAGTTTCCAGAGGCAAGCTATTCGTGGAAGTGGGTGCCACTCCTGGTTCCAAGCTTGTTTAGTGACCCCAAATTATAGAGGAATTATAGTCTCACAGTTGCTGTATTTAGAGGACAGGTTACAATCATTAGGGCACCAGATTGCCAAGTCTTTTTCCTATGGGTTCAAAGCATTTATCATTCGGTTATCAGTATAACACATAATCATTATATCACCAGTGTTCCTGATTGAAAGGTTAACATAAATAGGATACATTAATATACAAGCCTATCAGTTGGACTGATTTTGAGTCAATTGCTATCCGTCAAATGCAAGCTCCACGGGATCTCTGAAGCTGTAAATCATCATAGGAAAAGACTGCCCATCTATTTCCCACAGAGAGAGTGGTGAATTCCAACTGCTGACCTTCTGCCTAACATCTGGCATATGTCATCCAGTAGCAACTGACTCCAAGCTGACCTTCCAGTGAGTTTTCAGAGGCAGTAATCACACAGGAGGAAATTGTCCATCCTTCTCTAGCAGAGCAGCTGGTGAATTTGAATCACATGTTTTGGGATGATAGCACCACTTCTTACCACTAGACCACCCGAGCTCCCCAACAACAAAATATTTAAAAGAAAGTAAATGTTTATATTATAAAGCTGGGAAGATAAAAGTTGGAATATCTGTGTAACAAGATTTACTATATCTTTCTCTCTCATTGCCATCAAGACAGAACCTCCTCGGAGCTGGCCCTCCAACACGTTTTCAGAGGCTTTACATCACTTGGAAGACGATTGTTCATCTTTCTTCTAGGGAGCAGATAGTGGATTTGAATCACCTTCCTTTGGGTTGGCAGTGCAACTTCTTACCCACTAGGCCACAAGAACTTTTTATATAGAGTTATTAAAAAGATATTGAGAAAAAAATTAAATGTTGAGGTATATGTCTAATTGAAGAGTCACAGCAAAGAAAGCAAATAAAGAGCAGTGCATGTACTATGATTTTGTTTGCATTAAATATTAATAAATTATGTTTTACTGATGAATGTCTAAAAAATGCAGAAGAGATAGCAACATTTCATCAGCTGCCATCTATGAGAAGATGACTCAATTTAGGAATAATTTCATTTTCTCTTCTTAATAGCCTGATACAGGCCATGGTTTTTGCAATCACTTGTTATGCATCAGAGAGTTGGACAGTGACTAGGGAGGATAGAAGGAGAATTGACGCCTTTGAGTTGTGGTGCTGGAGAAGAGTATTGAATGTATCATGGACTGCCAGGAAAACAGATTCATCCTAGAGAGGGTTAAACCAGGCTGCTCCTTGGAGGCAAGGATTCTGGGGTTTCGCCTGACATACTTTGGACATGTAAGGAGAGACAGGTCTTTAGAGAGGGACATCATGCTGGGTAGAGTGGAGGGACGGCACAGAAGGAGAAGACCCTCTATGAGGTGGATTGATTCAGTGACTGGGGTAATCGGAATGGGTGTGTCAGAGGCAGTGCGATTGGCACAGGATAGAGCAGGGTTTAGGGCTGTTGTACATAGGGTCGCTATGAGTCGCAAACGACTTGACGGCACATAACAACAACAACAACAATATCTATGGAGTACAATTATTTTAATTGTAAAGAAATGAACATGTATGCAGGAAAATGATATATATATATTAAAATGCTATACAGTCATCTCTCTCTTCTCTGTTTTTCAAACTTCTCTCATTGGTAGATTAATGTAACACTTACAGAAGCTAGTTGTTTTACTAACATTTGTTGTCTCATCCCATTTTGATGAATCCATAGCTTTATTTCCTCAGTTAACTTATAATTTGTATGTTAAGAAACTCTTGCTTATAATCTGGACATTGTGGATAATGTGTTGCTTATTCTATTTCTATAAAGAGGATAATTAATTTTTTTCATAGTATGCAGTGAAAGTTGAATGGACCCAACGTATAAACTTTGTCTCTTGGATAATAGTTCATATCTTTATTTAGCTCTTTTTCCCTTTTCAATTTGCATGGTGAATTTTATCCCATATAAGCCTAGTTCAGAGGTTAATGAAGTATTTGGCAGAGTTTGTGCGTATAAAGTGGCTCATCTTCTCTGACTCCTTCCTTGAATTCTTCCTCTACAGTCAAGAAAATACAGCCTTTATTTTTAAGAAATTTCACTAATTTGTTTTTGCTGATCAATTAATTTTTACCACATTTATTGTGTTCTTATGTTAAAAGTAATGTTTTGCTAACACACATTGGCAAACACCTAAAATGTTCCTGAGTTTACAAATTCTGTTTATCTTAGAAAAAAGAAAAAAGTTGATGTGCGAATAGATGACTATGTGACAATACATAAATTGACGATATCTTCTAGAGTAAATGGGAGAATTCAAAAAGTTCCTCACATAACAACACATTGAATCACTCAAGATGCTATCCTTGAATTCTCTGTGCTGTTATTTGATTAAATTTGGGATTATCCTGAGAACAGGTAATATGAACTAGAAATGTCAGAGACTACATCATAAAATGAAGAGAAAGGAGCTCAAAAAATCAGTATATAGAAATATTGGCACCTATTTATTATAAATTACCTATGTAAACTTTTTTGGAAAGTACTTTAGTTGTTGTTCCTGAGGTACATAAAAATGCATGGATCTCAGGAATGCTTTGATCTATAGGAGATAACCCAGCTACAGTGACTTAAAAAAAAAAGCCTAGCATTTTGCTTTTGAAAAATTATTATTCAATCCCCCCCAGTCCACTCCACTATGCAGCATTCATTCTAGTTTCTTGTCATGACAATAATACCTAATCATATATTCCTCCTAATCAGTTCTCTCCCTCATCTGTTTCCATGCAGTATACATTATTTTTCCCCTCTTAGTTTCCCCCCCAACTCTGATGTAAGACCCGATTTACAACAGTGGCACTATGTAGTATTTGTCCTTTTGTGACTAAGATATTTCACTCAGCACAATGTTCTCCATGGTCACCCATTTTATATAATAATTCATTAGGTCCTTCCTTTTCAGTGCTGCGTAATATTCCATTGTGTGAATATATTCGCTTCTTTACTAATTCATTTGTTTATGGGCACTTGGGTTGTTTCCAGATCTTTGCTATTGTGAACAAAGCCACAATAAACATGAGTGTGCATATATCTGCTTGCGTGGCAGTTCTGGTTTCTTTAGGGTATATTCCCAGTAGTGGAATTGCTGGGTCAAATGGTATTTCTATTTCAAACTTTTTGAGAAAGAGCCATACTACCTTCCATAGTGGTTGCACTACTTTACACTTTTTTTTTTAACTTTTCAAAGAGAAAAGCGAACTGAGGGGAGGGTTGGGCAGGGGGAAAAGTGTGCAACAATGCATGAATGGAAATTGAAAGTCACTGTAAACTTTCATTAAGAGAAAAAAATATAAAAAATAAAAAATAATAGTAGTTATTATTATTAATTATTATTTACTATTCTAGAAATGGAAATTTACTGGTACTGTGTAAAAAAATGCCAGGCATAACATTTCTATGATTCATTTGATTTTCCCCACTCATGGTCACAGATAACTGTTGTAGTTTACTCTTGAATATTTTTTTCAAGGAAGGAAGAAGAGGGCATAGGGACAATAATTTAATCCTTTTTGTCTGAATTGAATAGACTAAAGAATAATAGACTGTCATGATTGGCTTAAACTAATACATTTCTTTTCACTGACTTAGTGGCATTCCAGTTTTGTAGATCTGTAATCTTCACTTAAATAAATTGATATTGATAGTGAATAAAAACCTGAGAATATCTGGCAAAGAATCAGAAGATTTAAAATTATGTTGCTGTAATAAGTGGCAAAGCCTAAGTAGTAATGAGAGTGGACTGACCTACAAAATATTTCCTCTTGACTAATTTACAGTGTGATTTTCAGGACTAAAATAAATTGGGCAGCACATTTTCAATTGCTTCCTACGCATCTGAAAATTGAACAATGGGAAAGGATGACAGAAGAAGAATAAATACCTTTGAATTGTTGTGTTAGAGAAGAGAACTGAATATGAAATGGACTTCCAAAAGAACAAGCAAATCTGTCTTGAAGGATATGCAGCCAGAGGGCTCCCATGAGAAAACGATGGTGAAACTTTGTGTATATTTTCAAGACGAAGCAGTCCTTGGGGAGAGACATCATGTTGAGAAGAAAGATAGTCAGTGAAAGAGAGAAAGACCTTCAATGAGATGAATTGACACAGTGACTATCAATGGATTTGAGCATGACAGATCTCATAAGGATGGCATAGCATAGGACAAGGTTCAGATTTATAGAGCTATAACCAACTTGATGGCACCTAACAACAACATCAGCATTTACTACCACACTTGACATTACATATTATGGCTATTAATGAGAAGAATGGGATTCCAAAGCACTTAATCATGCTTATATGAAACCTAAAATGAGAAACTGTTGCCCAAACAGAAGAGGAAACACAGTATGGTTTAAAATCAGGAAATGTGTACATTAGAACAGTTTCCTTTCTCCATACCTATTAAATCAGAACAAATCATTTGAGAAGCTGAACTACATGAAGAACAAGGTGACATCAGGCTTGGAGGAAGACTCATCAACAAGTAGCATTATGCAAATAGCACAGCCTTGCTTGCTGAAAATGAAGAGGACAAGATATTAAAGACGTGTTACATTGGGGAAATTGGCTGTCAAGGACCCTTAAAACATGATAAAAAGCAGGGCTATCAGCTTAAAGACTAAAGGGCACTTGATCTTTTTCAATTTCACCTTATGCATTTGAACATTGGACAATGACTAAAGATAACAGAAGAAGGATCAATGTGTTGTGTTAGAGAAGAGTACTATCTCATAGGCTGTCAAAAGAACAACAACAAAATTTTGTTTTGGAAGGTGATCCTTAGAGGAAATATTAGTGAAATTTTATCTTGTATCTTTGGGCAGGTTGTCAGGAGTGGCTAATGATTTGAAAATGGCATCACGCTGAAAAATATGGAGGATGAGAGGAAGCTACCTCACAAGATGGATTGAGACAGTAATCGTAATAATGGGCTTGAGCAGATCAGAGATGCTTAGGGTGGGGTAGGACCGAGCAAGGATTCAATGAGGCAATACATATGAAGTGCTTAGGACAAAACTCAGTGCATAGTTTATAAGGTCAACGTGACTCATACTCAACCTCATGGTACCTAACAATAACAACATCCAATGGATAATACCAGGGTAGAGTAGAGGGACAGCACAGGAGGGGAAGACCCTCTATGAGGCGAATTGATTCAGTGACTGGAGTAATCGGGATGGGTGTGTCAGAGGCAATGCGATTGGCACAGGATAGAGCAGGGTTTACGGCTGTTGTACATAGGGTCGCTATGAGTCACAAACGACTCAACGGCACATAACAACAACAACAACAGAGCATCCCAGGCTAACAAATATATCAGATGAAAAAGAGAGGTCTTTTTACTCATCTTCATAATGGAATCATTCAAATGAATGTCCAAAATGGACTCATTTCCCTAGGAACTAGCAGAACAACCATAATAGCACATTGACATACCAAATAAGGATTGTTATTGGTGAAAAGGACATTTAAAGACAAAGCAGAGCAGTATCTTGGGTAACGATTAAGATAATGATATTTTCCAGATATTATTTTTACTATGGAAACAAATGGTTTGACAAACAACTGTTTGTTGTTATTGTTAGGTGTCCTCGAATCAACTATGATTCATAGTGACACTATGAACAGCAGCTCTGAGCTTTGACTTATCCCGTACCATCCTCCCAATCTCTCATATGCTTGAGCCTATTATTCCAGTCTCTATGGTAATACATGTTGTGGAGGAGCTTCCTGTCTTTCTCTGACCCTCCAGCTTTCCTAGTATGATGTCTTTTTCCAAAGACTGGCCCCTTCTGATATGTCCAAAGTATGTAAGACAAAACTTCACCAACCTTGCCTCTAAGGAGCTCCCTTGTTGAACTTCCCCCAAAATAAACTTCTTTGTTCTTTTGAAAGTATATACAACATTCTGTATTCCCTGCAATACCAAAACTCAAAGTCATCAATTCTTGTCTGTCATCCTTAGTCTTGTCCAACTTTCAGATGTATAGGATGTGGTTGAAAAGACCATGCTTAGATCAGCCACACCTTAGTCTTCAAACTGACATCCTTGCTCTTTACCTTTTTTTGAAGGTCCTTGACAGTAAATTTTCACCTTCAAAAACTCTATGAAATTGGAGAAAAATGAAAGCTTTGTATTCAAGACTTTTGTGTATAGGGTCATTAAGGGTCGTCTACAACTCCATGGCACTTAACAACAACACCACTACCACACATCTTTTAATTTATTGACTGCTGCCACAATGGATGTTGATTTTGTAGTCAAGAAAAATTAAATTCTTGGTAGATTGCAGTTGTCTAAATAGAGCAAAGGAACATCACATGGAGAAAAACTTCAATCTTTTCTCCATCTGTCTTGCTGTTGTCTAGTAGTCCAGTGGTGAGGATTTTTGTCTTCTTGATGTTGAGATGTAATCCATATTGAAGGCTGCAACCCTTGATCTTCTGCAGTAAGTGCTTTATGTCCTCTTCACTTTCAGCAAGCAAGGCTACGTCATCTGCATGGTGCTAGTTTTGATGGGTCTTCCTTCAAATCCTAATGCCACACTCTTCTTCCTAGAGTCCACATTCTTGGATGATTGACTAGGTATGGAGAAAAAAACCAACCATGACACATACCTTTCCCCACTTTCAACCATGCAATGTTTATTTGTTCTGTTCAGACAACTGCTTCTTGGTCTATGTATAAGTTTCTCATGGGCACAGTTTTAGGAATCATATTCTTCTCATGTTATTCATAATTTGTTGTGATCACAACCATTTGGCTTATTTTCTACTGTTTTATTAATTAGTAATGCATATTTGGGAGGGTGGAAGGACACAGCGCAAGAGAGGAGGACCCTCAATGAAATGGATTGATTCAGTAACTAAGGTAATGGAGGTAGGTGTGTCAGAGACAGTAAGTTTGGCACAGAGTAGAGCAGTGTTTAGGGCTCTTATACATAGGGTCACTGATTTACAAGGGATTTGACAGCACATAACAACAACAATAATGCAATAATTAGCATTGTTATCTAACTTATTACAATCATTGTTAGGAAGTATCACTAATTCTGGAAGGTATAGAGTTTCTTATTATAGTCTCATATAAGTCCCCACCTTGATACGTGCAAACGACAGTTGTAAAATTTAGGAGAATATCTTGTGTAATCTATAACAATACCAAAGGAACTGTTTCACCAGATAATATTTTTACTTCAGGAACAAATGAATTTTATTGACAAACAGCTGTCGATATGACAAATAATTTTTTCTCCCTTCTAGTGAGATCAACCATCACCAGAAATTGGCTTTATTAATTGCAGACCCAGCAGTCTAACATCCTCATTGCTTCTAGACTACTAATCTCTATACAGTGCAAATGATAGCCTTGTTGTTGTTGTTGTGTGCCATCGAGTCAGAAGTGACTAATAGTAGATCCCCAAGCAGGTTCTCATAGCAGCTAATCCCGCAGGAGAAATGCCCATCCTACTCCCGGAAACAGCTGGCAGATTCAAACTGTGTGTCTTTGCAATTGCAGCCCAGCTTCTTTCTTTCTTCATATATGTGCAGACACACAGGCACACACAGCTCCTTGGGCAGAACAAGGAGGAAACAACTATCCTGTGCAAGTGAGGAGAGCAAATAAAATACTATTTTTGCATATCTTTCTCCCAATGCCAGGGCCTAGAGCTCTGTAAACTGCATGTAGATTTTATTTCATTTCCCAGTTATTCTCAGTCGAATGACTTTGGGTAATACACAAACTATAGAACCACAGAGACAGTATTTATTTTTTTTAAATGTGTGTTTATTTTCATTTATACTGATTTATATACAAAGTTTGAATATATTGTTTTTCACACTGGATCTTTCCCACTTCCTTAATCCCACCCATCCATCGAATTGTGCTATCCTATGACTAAACTCCCCACCACCATCGCTGCCCATCCTTACCCCTCTGCTTCCATTCCATTCCACTCCCCTCCCCCCACCCCAGGATCCTCATAATCATTCTACGGTAATAGTTTTTATAACACAATTAAAACATCAAATATTTGTAACATTTAGCTGGTCAATATCATTATCTACTTCCTTAGGATATCATATTTGAGAAACTGGATTACAGGAAGTAGTACGTAAACAAACTAGTAGATGCTTTGATAATATGAATGTGTTCCAACATGAGAGAGATAAATCACATGTACAGTTATCTTTGCGAGTTATAGCAATGATCAGGGATGCATGAAGCTCTTCCATATTAAGTAAAATACAGTAAACTTGTCTCCCACCCATCAAACACGAGACCTCCTGATTAATTTTGGAGGAGACACATATCCTATTTGAGGGAATTTCTCAACCACTATTTCTAGATCATCTCCAAAGTGACCTTCTTGTAATGGAGGTCAGCAAAATGGACAATATTTGAGCTTGGCCAGAGTGCATTTCTTTTGTTTTGCACTTAGAATGCAGAAAGTTTACATTAGTCAGAACTACCTATAGCATATTGAGATGTTAACTGATGGTTCGTAACTTATGATAATCCAACTGAAGGTCTTACCCTATGAACCTGGAGAGAGGATGAAAGGCACCCAAGCGTCGAGGACTCTCCTTCATAGGGTCGCTATGAGTCGCCTGCGACTCTACGGCACTTAACAACAACAATATAAACAGAGAGAGAGAGAGAGAGAGAGAGAGATCAGCTGTTCCCAGTGAAGAGAAAACGATGTGACCAAGACAAAGGTGGGTGACTTTTGTTTGCGGCCCTCAGGCCAGTCTTTCATTGTTTTTGTTCAGACATTCCCCTAGGTCATATAGCCCTGGTGTACAAGTTGCCGTCCCACGGTCACTTGTGGTTGCTAAGAGGCTGAACACAGTGACGCGGATGTGTCAAATGCGTTAATTGTTGGCTACCCAATGCTGACTGAGAGTGGGGTGGAGCTCCCCGATTAAACAAGCGTGGAAGGAGGAGTGGCGTCCACTTCCAAAATAGCTTGCCTTCGGAAACCCTATGAACCTGGAGAGAAGATGAAAGGCACCCAAGCATCTAGGACTCTCCTTCATAGGGTCGCTATGGGTCGCCTGCAACTCCATGGCACTGAACAGCAACAACAACAGTGCTCTGGTGGTTTAGTGGTAAAGAGCTGTGCTGCATCCCAAAAGCATGTAGTTCAAATCCAGCAGCTGCTCAATGGGAGAAAGATGGGCTTATCTCCTCCCATGTGGAACTGCCTCTGGAAACTTGTTGAAGGGTCAGCTATAAGTCAGTGCTAACCCAATGGTACATAACAACAACAGCAGTTCTCTCTTTAGGAATCAACATAAAATTATCCCTTGAAGAACAAGTCTCTGCTATGTCCAGGCGGTTTAGGGCATGGATCATTGGGGTATCCACTGGCTGTTTTTCCAATAAACCACCTCACATTGACAATAAGCCAGATCACGCCACTCTTAGTACTTCATTAAATGGATGACATGTATAAGAGACTGAGCCCAGGTATCTCTTAAAATCACAATGTTTAGTGAGTAAAATACATTCTTAGTGCCCCACCTTCTTCTGAGCTGCGGGCCTTCTTCCAACCTGCTCATAAGGTTCCATGCAGATTTCCTAAGGATTATTTGGCTTAAGGGTAAGATCTCGATCTTGGTTTGATTTATAAGGTTCCATATGTTATACTGACACGAACTGAATGTTTCTGCTCTGGTGCTCTAGATCCTCTATGAGTAGTTCTATGTAGCAATGGTGATGAGGAATTTATTTAGAGCACAGAACTCTCAGCTAGCTATTTTTGTGTTATTCTTTCATAGAAAGGAGAGAAGGTCTGAGGCAGACTGCTCTGGCTCTGGGCTCCACTAATGATTTGTCTATGAGGATGTTTTCTGAGAATGATAAGCACATATAATATGATTGACAGTTGTTGTTGTTGTTGTTATGTACCACCTAGTTGCCTGCAACTCCTAGTGACGCTGTGTACAACAGCTCTGAAGCCCGCCCTATCCTGAGCTAGTCTCATTGACTCCAACACACTTATTACCATTACCCTAGTTATTGTATCAATCTATTTCATCTGGGGTCTTCTTTTCCTGGGCTGTCCCTCCACCCTCCCAAGCATGATGTCCTTCTCCAAGGATCGGCCTCTCCTGGCCACATGCCCAAAATATGTGAGACAGACTTCAAAATCCTAGCCTCCAAGAAGAAATTTAGTTTTACCCTCTCCAAAACAGACCTATTTGTTTTCTTGGTGATCTATGGTATGTTCAATTCTCTTCTCCAGCACCGCAACTCAAAGGTATTAATTCTTCTTCTGCTATCCTTAATCATTGTCCAGCTCTCTGATGCACAGCCAGGAATTATGAAGACCATGGCTTGTATCAGGCACACCTTAGTTTCCAGACTGGCATTTTTATTTCTCAGGACTCTGGAGAAATCCCTGACAGCAGATTTACCTAATGCAATTTGTCTTTTGATTTCCTGACCACTGGTGCCAAGAGTGTTGATTATGGAGCTGAGCAAGCTGTAACTATTAACAATCTCAATCTTTTCTCCATCCATCATGGTTCTGCCAGTCGGCCCAATGGTGAGAATCGTTGTCTTCTTGATTTTGAGTTTCAATCCATATTGCAGACTACAATCCTTGACCTTCTGCAGCAAGCACTTCAGGTCCTCCTCAGTTTCAGCAAGCAAGGTTGTGTCATCTGCGTAGTGTCAGATGTCGATAAGTCTTCCCCCAGTCCTGATGCCACATGTCTCCTCATAAAGCCTGGCCTCCTGAAAGATCTGTTCTGCATACAGAGGTGTCATATATCTTAAACAATTCTCCTCATGTTCATTCCTTCTCCTTCAATATTTTTATATCTTTTGATGGCTAATTTTATAACTAACAATGCAATTGCTCTGTGATCTGAGGAATAAAAAAAAAAGACAATTTAGACAGAAAATGTATGAGCTAGAAAATCTGAGCTTAAGCTGCATAGAGTAAATTATCAAATTCTGTCTGTCCCCTTGGAGGATGGTGTAAACATATTCAACTGGAAAAGGGGTAGTTGTGTTATAAAAATTGGTAACTTGTTTCTGTTGTGAGACATGCAAAGTATTAAAAGTATTCTTATGTCAAATAACCAAAGGAATTTTTCTTCATATACACATCAGCATCTGTTTTTTTAGTTATGCTATCTGTATTTGTAGTTATGCTATCTGTGTTTTGAGCTGTGGTGTTGGAGAAGAGTGTTGAATATACTATGGGCTGCTAAGAAAATGAACAGGATTTTCCTAAAGAGGGTTAATTAAACCAGGCTGCTCCTTGGAGGCAAGGATTCTGAGGCTCCGACTGACATACTTTGAACATGTTGCAAGGAGGAACCAGTCCTTAGAGAAGGATGTTTTGCTTGGGAGGGTGGAGGGACAGTGCAGGAGAGGAAGACCCTCTGTGAGGTGGATTGATTCAGTGACTGGAGCAATCTGTGTAGATGTGTCGGAGAAAGTGAGCTTGGCACAGGATAGAGTAGGGTTTAGGGCTGTTGTACATAGGGTCGCTATGAGTCACAGGTGACCCAACAGCACATAACAACAACAATATCTGTATTTTAATGTTATATTCTGATCCCAATGAGAACACAATACCTTTTGTTGTTGTTATGTGTCGTTGAGTCACTTGTGACTCATAACAACCTTATGCACAACAGCCTTAAACTCTGCTCTGTCCTGTACCAATCACACTGTCTCTGACACACCCATCCCTATTACCCCAGTCACTGAATCAATCCACCTCATAAAGGGCCTTCCTCTCCTGCACTGTCTCTCCACACTCCCAAGCATGATGTCCCTTTCCAAGGATAGGTCCCTCCTTACAACATGTCCAAAGTATGTCAGACAAAGTCTCAGAATCCTTGCCTCCAAGGAGCAGCCTGGTTTAATCCTCTCTAGGATGAACCTGTTTGTCTTCTTAGCAGTCCATGGTACCCTCAATACTCTTCTCCAGCAACACAGCGCAAAGGCATCAATTCTCCTTCTATCCTCCCTAGTCATTGTCCAACTCTCTGATGCATAACAAGTGATTGGAAAGACCATGGCCTATATCAGACGCACCTTAGTCTCCAGAGAGACACAATTACTCCTCAGTACTTTGGAGAGGTCCCTAACAGCAGACTTTCCCATCACAATATGCCCTTTAATTTCCTGGCTGCTGTTGCCATGACTGTGGAGCCAAGCAAACTAAATACCTTTTCAATTTAAACAATTATTTTTCCACTCAAAAAGTAAAAACAAAAGAAATGCCCCAGCAAATTTAACAAGAAACTTTTCTCTGCTCTAAACCGTTTATCGTCATTGGTATTACCCAGTAGAAAAGGACAGAGAGTAGCCATCAATTTGCCACATGGTTAAACATTTTCTTTAAATACTAGAATTCTTTGCATCACCATTTAATACCCAATTTTATGAAATATTGTGGTAACATTTTTCACCTTTATGGATTTTCAATAGCAGATTAACTTATTCTTGGTGGTAAATTTGCTTAAAAAATTAAGTTGATTAAAATTATGAAGATAAAATTTAAAACCATTTTTCCAGGTTGAGACTTATACTTTATTTTTCCTAATGACTTGTTCATTCCAACAAATAATGACCCAATTCTCTTTGACAGAAATCCCTTTAAGTGTTTCTACTATCATATGGATAAATCACGCTCATTCTTCTCATAGAAAACATTACGCTGTGGTGTAAATGAACTTATTGCAGGTAATTTGTAACTGCTGCAAGTTCCTGTCGGAACACTGTCAAGATGCATTTGGCAAATTTTCCCGGGTAATTGGTAAACAGAAAAGGCTAATTACATTTGGGATAATCAAAAAGTGAACACATGCAAATCTAATCAGAGGGTGAAATGCTTTATAAATCTTGAACTGGTTTCTACCGAGTTCTATGTTATACTCAGGGAGAATCAACATGAAAGTTTTCATATTACAACATGTGACTTTGAAGAGGAAAACTCTTGTTTGGGAAACAAGTCAGAGATACTGAAAATCACTACAAGAAGTAAGAAATTGCTCTTTCTTGATTAAATAGAATGTCTTTTAAACAAGACAGGTGGCTTGCGGGAAAGCTGATGCTTATTTTTCTCAAGACCTTGAGATGATCATGTGTGACCTTTTTAGTTCTCAGGGAACAGTACCAGTCAGTAGGAGCAGTGTTACTCGCTCCAACTCATAGTAACCCCATAGATAGAGGGAAATTCTTCTATGTCTGTGCTATCATCACCATCTCTATCTTGCTTAGGCTTGTTGTTGCAATCACTGCAATAATCCATCTCCTTTAAGGCCTTCTCTCATTCACTGATGCTCGATTTCTCCATTATTTCAGAAGGTATTATTGCAGTACCCTTTCATATCCCAATCAGGCTCAAAACCTGTACATCAGATAAATGAAATATTGTATAATAAGTTAAAAAAACCAATATAATCCCCATCAAAAATTCTAGACATATTGTGAGCTTCAGAAAGATACACCCGCCATAAAATGATTAATGTCAACAGTGCAAGATCAGAAAAGGCAGCATTTGCTGAGGTATAAAGTTGGGCAGGCAGGACAGGTGAGGATAAAAGGATGAACGGGAATGGAAACTGCAGCAAGAAAGGGGGAAGAGCGACATGACAGGTGTAATTAATGTCATAAAATGTGCATCAATGATTAAATGGAAAACCAATCTGCTCGGTAAACTTTTACTCAAATCAATAAAAGGTTTAAAAATGCGAGCTGATTTAAACACTAAGAAATTCTGAATCAATGCATAAATAAAATTTTGAAGTATATTGTCCTTTGAATAAACATGTTGGAAGCCAAGATCAATGTAGGAAATGTTTAAACTCAGAGTGAATCACAAGTATGTACCACCACTATTCCATTGATCAAATAGTTTCATGAAGTTGAAACATTTTAAATTAAACATTCTTTTTGTTCATCTCTTGGCCCTAAAATAACATCAGAAGAGCCATAAATACCTACATTTTTACTCCTTATGTGCCCTGTGATTGCTATCAGAAGTTCAATGTGGTCATCAAAATATAAGAATTAAGTTTAAAATAACTCATTATTTTTAGTCTTCAAGAAAAAAAAGATCCCAAGAAAGTAACAGTAATAGTGCTATATACGATTGTTAAAGGATTTTTACAAACAGTAGCCTTAATAACTCTCCCAAATTTTCCACAGAATTTGTCGTATATGTAAATTTACATATTGGATGTTGAAATGTAGAGTTAGATAGCTGAAGTGATGATGTTATAAAGCTTATTATTGTTTATTGTTATTATTGCTTATTATTGTCTATCAAGTTGGTGCCAGTTTACAGCAATCCCATGTATAATGTTACTATGTGCTGTCCAGTCACTTGTAACTCATAGTGGCCCTATATGTACGACAGCTCTGAGCCCTGCTCTATCCTGAGCCAACCTTATTGTCTCTGACACACCTACTGCCGTAACCCCAGTCACTGAGTCAATCCATTTCATCAAGGGTCTTCCTCCCCTGTGCTGTCCCTCCACTCTCCCAAGCATGGTGTCCCTCTCCAAGGACTGGTCCCTCTTCGCAACATACCCAAAATATGTCAGACTGAGCTTCAGAATCATGCCTCCAAGGAGCAGCCTGTTTTCACCTTCTCCAGAATGAAAATACTATCAAGTCTTTTGCCATTCTCATAATCATATCTGTGTTTGAATCCATGGTTGTTGCCACTGGATCAATCCTTGACGGCTGACGTTGATAACTTGACTGTGGTAAGGTCTGTCAGGCATCTTTTGTGCATAGTTACTTATTTCCCACTCTAAAACCTGTACACATTGGAAGAAGTTCACTAAGAGCAGCCCACATTTAAGAAGCAAGACGTATGTGTCACTTCCATGACAGAAGAGTATCTACATACTTTTTTAAGAAAAATTCTTCTGCATAAAGAAGTTTGTTATTTTGCCTTTTATTTCTTTACTAAGTGTTATCAGTGTTGACTCTAGAATATTTCCTTTTAATATTTGGATTGAAATTCAGTACTACTTGATACTTTTTTTTTGCTCACGTTTCTGGATTTCGTCATTGAGACTTCACTCAGCTGACTTCATTGCTACTGTGACACATTTCTATCACAGTTACCATTGAACCATACTACTGAGTAACCATTGAGCTCTAAGTCCCTTATTTCTCCAATAGCATGTTGTCTTATAGCTTTATTAAAAGTCCTGAAAATGGATAATATGAGTCACCTACCTTGACTCTTCTTTTTTAGTATTGTGTTCACTATTTTTTTTACCTTTCCAAACACT
Organism: Elephantulus edwardii; assembly: GCF_000299155.1. Taxonomy (NCBI): domain Eukaryota; kingdom Metazoa; phylum Chordata; class Mammalia; order Macroscelidea; family Macroscelididae; genus Elephantulus; species Elephantulus edwardii. The sequence goes on from NW_006399827.1 coordinate 5,746,559, forward strand.
TTAAAATGAGTTTATCAATACCTGAAAAAATAGTATTCTGTTATTTTAGTTGGTATTGCTTTGCATCTAAAGATTAAGTTAGAAATAATTGACACATTAAAAATATTTAATCTTATCAGACCACCTCAGTGTGTAAAAGAAGTAAAACAAAGGCAGCATGAGGATGACCAAGTGTGACATTTGCTAACTCCACGGAGGGGAACTGTCTCCGTTAGCAATACCCAGAGTCTAGAACTGATCCCTGTAAGGTCAGACAAGGCTCCCCACACTGCTGCAGCTACTCCTACTACTCACTGGGTTTGAGAGTCACTGCAAGTGACTCTCAGACTTGACTGCACTCACAGTTGTGGAGTTTATTAAGGAAATAGACTAGGATGTGGAAGAGGCAAAATATAACAGTGAAAATAATAAAAAGAAATAACAAAAATATAACAAAAAATTAAAAAAATAGAAAAATAAAAATAAAAAATAAAATAAAAAAAATAACGGTGACATTCCAGGTTTAGCAAACAGCAGTCTCAGGCCAGGTTAACAGCAAAATACAATTTCTCAGCAAGTTCAGACAGCTTTTCAGCCAACAAGTGAAAGTCTAGGTTGGGTTCAACAACACAATAGCAAGAAGCCTCTGCTTTTCCCAATCATCCAGCAAGCTTTGTTTCCTAGCGGTTACAAATCAGCTCTCTTTCATTTGTCCATCAATCAAAACCTTTAACTCTGTCTTCATCTCCATGGCTTCATCAGGCTATTCCTCGCCACAGTCCCTCTAATGTCTGATTAGCTCTGTTTCTTAAGTTGATCTCACAGCTGTTGATGGTGTTGAAGACACTGATCAGCTGTGAGCCATGTGTATGCGGTTAAAGCAGCTGGACCATTCCCTCCTCCCCCAACCCCGCCACCATGGGGAGAGGTCAAAGAGAGGCTAAAGCAAAGGAAGAAAAGTCATTCTTAAAAAGTCCTAATACCATATGATGAAACAAAAAATACTGGAAATCAATAAATTTTAATAAAATATTTACTATGAAATCACATTATTTACCATGAAATTGTATTTCTATAACTGATTACCTAGGATATGGACACTTAGGTGTCTAGCTTATGAACATAAGCTCTCTAGAATCTTTTCTTACATTCCTTCAAATTTAACAGTTACCTCATTGTTTCTTTTACTTGTCTATAAACATTTGGTTGGCCTATGAATGTCTCAAGTGTATAAGGTAGTCTCAATCTTCTTCCATTTTGTTCCCCCAATATTTAAGCCAAGGATATGGTATATATTACAAAAAATCACTGTTTGTTACTTCTGCCACCTCTGTCATTTCTCCTCTAGACAGCACAGCTCCGACTTAACAAGTCTCTGGGAGGCACTCAACCTCCCTACCTTCCATTCTAAATCTGGCTGCAGTTGGTTTGATCATAAAACTCAAGATGTTAGATACATACATAGATAAATAAATAGATAGGATAGCAATAAAATCTTTGCATTCCTCTGCATATCAAAGCTCAAAATCCCCTATTAAAATGAAGGTTAAACCCAGATATATACATTTATTTATGAGACATTGTAAAATGTGATTTCTTCTCCTCACCTCAATCGTCTTGCCTTCATTAGCTTCCAACCATATCAGTCCTCTTTCCAGTTCTTCAATTTGTCAAGTCCACCCTTCAGTAGAATTTCATATTGAGACTGTCTGGACGGTTTCCCGAAGTATGTACAGAGTATGCCCCTTCTAATGCAAATCTCAGTCCTACAGTTATTCAATATGATAGCTGGCTCTGACTATTTACCCAAAGCAGCTGTTAATATTCTCACTGTCTGCTATCCTATCCAGGTCGTCTTTGTTGATCTTGAAGGTTGTTTTGTTTATTTGTGTGTTTGTTTTTTTAAAATCTTTATAACACTTAATTGTCTCATACTTACTCATGTCCTTCTTCCCATATTTACTGTTTGGATAACTCATTTTAATAAAAAATTCATACAAAAGTAAGAACCTTGGATAACAAAGCCAGGCTTGCACAGAGGAAAGAGAGCTTCACAAAGATAAGGCTGAAACTGGATTTATGCTGCCCAAAATGCAGGAATAGCCGGAGATGCTAGAAATGAGAAGAAACAACAGAAGTTTCTTCTCCTAGAGCCGTTAGAAGAAGCACAACCTTACCACAACCTTGAATTTGGGCTACCAGCTTCCAGAAGTGTTAAAAAAAATGCACTTCTGCTGTTTGAAGCAATCCAGTTAATGCTACTTTATTATGTCATCCCTAGAAAATTAATACAGTGAGTGAACAAATAAGAAGATAACTAATAAACACTAATTGTTTGATGAATGCTGAGTGCATTAGATGTTAATCAAATACTATTTCAGTTCACAGTAAATTGTATACTTACTGTATATTTAATGCACATTACAGTAAATGTTTTAAGTATCTTATGTGTCGGGCTTTGTGTCAAAGTTCTCAACAAATGCAACATGAGTACTTATTTTCTTTCTATAATTTTTAAAGATCTAGCTCTTTAAAACAATGGAGCTAATTTAGTTGCTCATAACTCTTCTTTTCTCTACACACTAACTTTAGGTAACCACATCTAACGTTTCCATTTCCTCCTGTCGCTTGAACATAAACACATCTGGTTTTGCTCGAGTCCTTTTTCTCAAGTCTAAGACTGAAATAATCCTGTGTCTGTCAGATAGACCTTATGAGTTCTTTCATACGTATTTCTAATTCAGCAAGTCATTTGCCTCAACTTCTTTTTAACAGTATTTTGTGTGAGTGAAAAGTCAATATGTGTTTTTAAATAGCAAACACATGAACAATGCTTTTTAAGATTATTTGCACACTTTTGTTTTTCTATTAAGGTTATAGAGCCTTCTTAAAATTTGAAGAGATGGTTCATTCATATCTCTGAAGACTCAACATTCAGTTTGCACATTTTAATGACACTTGTGCTCAAACAGTTTTGGAGTACTTTGTCATAACATGCTAACTGCTTTTAAATTCAGAATAATAAAGTACACAGCATTCCCTTGTGAAAAATAGCTTTGGAATAAATCTACAATATAATGGAAAAATCTCCCCAGAAGATTATGGTAAAATTCTTAGGAGAAAACAAACAAACAAGTCTCCTTATGTTATTATTCGAGGAAACAGAGGAATTTATAATATAAAATGTATAGATATGTGATACCCCTTCTTTTGTCCTTTCATGATTTTAAAAAGTAGCCTATCAGTATTCTAAGATTTTTGGTCAAGATGCATAGCAAATTTAGTTAATATATGATTTGTTTCCCTTTTGTTGTTGGTTTTATTTTTGGTTTTGTTTTGTTTTGTTTTCTGTACCTAAATAAGAGCATTCTATAGTAGAGTCCTTCATACACAAAAGAATTCTAAGACTTGAAATAGCTGACAAATAGGGACAGTTCTTTCTTTCTTTTTTTTTTTTTTACAATCTCTTGTACATGTTTGTACCTATATTGTGTCAAGTAATCTTTTCAACATACCAAGTATGTTGAATCTTTTCAACCTACCAAGTATGTTGGAATCTCTGAGTTGGACAAATGATTTCATTAGTAACTAAAAATGTGTCTGTTTGAATGCTTGAAAGAAAACTCTATGAAGCTAGGTCACTGGCATTAAAGACTCTGTGGAATTCAGTTTTACATATATGGGCTAGTGATGTTTTGAAATTAACTCCATGGCAACTAGGTGTGATATCAAATTCCACACACTGGGAATACAAAAAGAAGAAAGTTCCTGATATGTGCCTTTGAGCTGGCACCAACTCACACTGTCTCTACGTACAACATAATGAAAAGCTCCTCAATCACAGACCAGCCTCTCACTCTCTGCCATGATTCACCCCACTGTTGCAGCTACTGTGGAAACTTTCTTGTTGAGGGTCTTCCGTTTCATCCTGCTTTACTGATGCACTGTTTTACGAAGCATCGTGTCTTTCTCCAGAAACTTCCTCTCCTGATGATATGTCCAAAGTGTGGGAGACAAAAGACTCATATCCTCATCTACAAGTACCATGCTGGCTTGTCTTCTTCCAAGAGATGTTTGAGGTTTTTACAACATCTGATATATTCAATATTTTTTGCCACCATCACAATTCAAAATCACCAGTTATCAAGTACAACTTTATTTTTCAAAATTACATAGTTGCTTTTTAGCACTTTAAATAAGCCCAATGCAGTAAGTTTGTCCAATGAAATATCCCATTTGATTTCTTGACTGGTGAGGTATTTGACTAAGTAAAATGAAATCCAGAACAATTTTAGTCTTTTCGCTGCCTATTAGGATGTTACTTATTAGCCCAGTTTTGAAGATTTTTGTTTGCTTTTTGTTGAGCAGAAATTCACACTGAAAACTACAGTCTTTCATTTTCATTGGTAATTACTTCGAGTCTTCACGTTGAGCAAACAAGCTTGTGATATCTCATGTTGCAGCTTGCTAATGAGTATTCTGTAATCCTTATAGAGTTCTTCATATTACCCAGCTTCTTAGATTCTTTGCTCAGCATGATTGAATAAGTAGCATGAAAATATATATTCTTGACATATCACTTCCTGATTTTCAACCGTGTAGTTCCTTTTAAATTATCCTTTAATAATACAATCCAAGAAAGAAGTTTCCAATCACTTTCACATTATATAGTGTTATATATGGAGTTGTGTTTCCCCCAAAATAAGTTTCGTTCTCAATTCCTGGGACCTGTACAGATGATCTTGTTTGGAAATGAGAGATTTGAAGATGGTATCAGTTAAGTTAATAGAAGATCATGTTATAGTATGGTAAGTGCAGTGAGTGCTGGCCTATAAAGAGAGAAAACATGCTGAGATGTGTGGAAAACTACAAATCAAGGAAGCTAGGAGAAGGTCGTCAATGACACCCACAACCTATTCTCAAACTGTCAGCTACCAAAATTATAAGACAACAATTTTTAATTCTCTAAAATCATGCTCAGTTGTGACACATTGTTAACTTGCTAAAACAGCGATAGGAAACTAATTCATTGCAGAGGGGTTTTAGCTTATCTTTGGGGAAATTTGAAAGCTTATCAGTGATGATAACTTTTAATCTAAGAGTGAGAGCAAGAGTTAACGTGTTCAGTGTAAAATCAAGTGAAGTCATTAATGCTCAGCAAACACAAGGAAATAAAGGTGTTTTTTTTGGCATAAACATGGAACTATGAGGACCTTGGTGTTACTCATCTCCAAAGCATTTCCCAATTCCATTGCCTCCTCTACTGCAAAAACTCTTCTTAAAATTATGTAGCCCAGGTCTTAAAAATCATAGAAATACTTTCCCTTGACGTCCTTCTTCTGAGACAAAAATTAAGATCACCAAGTTTATGCTCTTCTTTTCTGCAACAAGTTTAATAAACTTAGCTTTACCTGACACCCCTCCCCCCAAAAAAAATAAAATGGAGATAAAGGGGAATACATGACACTCAATAGTGTAGTGTCCTATGAGCATAAGAATTTTCTATCAAATTTGAGCATGGTTACTTTGAGGATAGTATGAGGTAAATGAGAGTGTGGAGGGAAGGTGGGGAAGAAAATGGTAAAGTTTGTTGGTATGAGTCATCAAGTCTGCGCCAACGTGTAGTTGACCCTCCTGTGGGTTTTCTGTGGCTGTAGACACTCCATTTTACAGAGGCTCTGTCGTCCTCACACAGGAAGAGAGTGCCCATCTTTTCCAGAGCAGCTGGTAAATTTGGGCCACCTGCCTTGGATTGGCAGCACAGTTTCTTACCCAATATAGAGCGCTGTTGTTGTTGTTCTGGTTGTTGTTCTTGTTGTTGTTGAGTAACATCGAGTTGCAACTAACTCATAGCTAACCCTCCAGAGGGCTTCCAGGGGCGGTTAATCACACAGGAGATTACCCATCATTCTCCTGTGGAGCCGCTAGCAAACTCCCACCATGTGCATTTGGGATTGCAGCGCAGGCTCATACCAATAGACCATCGGAGTTCCCTAAATGGTAAGAATTCTACTGTTGGAGAGGGGCATCATGCTTGGGAGGATGAAGGGACAGTGCAAGAGAGGAAGACACTCGAGGAGATGGATTGACTCAGTGACTGGGGTAATGGGGGTGGGTATGTCAGAGACAATAAGATTGACACAGGATAGAGCAAGTTTTAGGGCTGTTGTACATAGAGTCTCTATGAGTCGCAGGCAATTTGACAACACACTACCACAAATTTCAGGTTCAAAATTTGACGTTAAACGACTGTCAGCTGGACAATATGATTTTTTTTTAAAGTATACCTAAGGAGAATATTAAGATATCAAAAACTTTGTACGTGTATGTCTACCACATTAAAAGAATATGTGAAAGTGAAGTTGACTGAGTGTATGCTGACAGAAAAGAAGTCAACCACCACCGTCTTGTGAGGTAGAAACTTGAAGGCATAAAAAGAGGATGACAGAGATTGATACTTTAAAAATGGAAAAGTTTGGGGATTTCTCTGATTAGAATTCTCTGCATGAGGCTCACTTGAAAGAAGGCATTGCAGTGGTTGGTCTGGGAAGATAGCTGGCTTTCTCTGGTTGTTCTTAAGTTGGAAGCTTGTATTGCAGCTGTTAACTAAGCTCTTACTCTTCTGGGCCAATTGTAGAAAACGTTGAGCTTTGGGTTCCTGACCTGCTTGCTGCTGGTCTGGTCATTGTCCTTTTGTAAATTTTGTCTCTCAGATAAAAAAAAAATAAAAATAGGCTACAACCTGACAGGAATTGAGCACTGATGGTATATGAGGTAGAACATTCAGGACAATAGAAAAAGGAAACAGTTATGAAAAATAAGAACAAAGAATTTTTTTAAATTTCTTTTACAATTCTACTTGACAACCAATTGGCCAGATAAATTATATGCCCATCTAATATAACCCTCCCTTACTGCAAGTCTGAAGATAGATATTTATGACTAAAATAGGCTACTCACTGTATAAAGGAACTCTTGAAAATAATATAGAAGTAATTTATTTCTGAAAATAAAAATGCAAATATAGACTGAATTAGTGTGTGTGTGTGTATACCATCAAACCGGATCTGACTGGTACAGGAGGAGATTGTCCCTCCTTCTACAGCAGAGCATCTGGTGGATTTGAACCATGTGCCTCTGGAATTACAGTGCAGCTTCTTGCCACTAGGCCACCAGATCTCCCTTGAAAATATGATTATTATGGTTAACATAGGAATCCAGAGTTAAGGTTGCATAGAGAAGTGTACTCGGGGTGGGGGGTGGGGAGGAAGGGATGTTGGAATTGTATACTAATGAAGGAATTTTTTTTTCTTTTTGGAGAGGGGAGCGAACTGGTGGGGAGGGGTGGGCAGGAAGAAAAGTGCGGCAATGAATGAATGCAAATCCAAAACCTCTATAAATGTCTATTAAAATTAATTTTAAAATTTTTAAAAAACTAATAAAGTTTCTATTTTTTCAACACAGCCTATGCAAACTGTATGTTCAGAAGCATGATAACTTTACAAAAGCAGATTTGAAGTGTGTGAAAATAAAGATACAACATCTTTCTTCCAATTTCGTTTGTTTTCTATTAAAAAGGTTTCTTTGGATTTTTAATAGGAGAGCTCAAGGGAACATAGAGTGCTCTATTCTTTGTAAAAGACCATTCCTCATCTCCTAAGCACAGAGTAGAATTAGATTAGGCAAGAAAGAAAAATGAGCTGGCTGCCCTTTCCAACGGGTCAGCCTGTCTTAACTCTGCACAAATTCATCCTGTGGAGAGAATTTAAACATTATATTGAGCACAGGTGAAACTCCTTGGATATGCTTACTAAGTGATATTAAACATGAGATAATCTAGCTGCAGTTTGGAACGCCTTTAAAAGTAATGATTGAGATAGAAGACTCTATGCTTTTGAGTTGTGGTGCTGGAGAAGAGAATTAGACATATAGCATGGACCACCAAGAGAACAAGCAGGTCTGTACTGGAGAGGGTGAAAGCAAGCTGTCCCTTGGAGGCAAGGATTTTGAAGGTCCATCTCACATATTTTGGGTGTTTGGCCAGGAAAGACCAGTCCTTGGAGAAGGATATCATGCTTAAAAGTGTGGAGGAGCACCCAGCACAGGAGAGGAAGACACCTGGTAATATTGATTGACACAGTAACTGAGGTAATGGAGCCAGGTGTGTTGGAGACAGTGAAACAGGCTCAGGATAGGGCAGGGTTCAGGACTATTGTACTTAAGGTTGATATGAGTCCCAGGTGACTCAATGGCACATAACTACTAGATGATAATGATAGATAGATAGATAGATAGATAGATAGATAGATAGACAGACAGATAGATGATACATACATACATCCCTCTGGTGGTCTAATGGCAAGAAGCTTTATATTAATGTTCATCCAACATTTCTAGAGGTTTGAGTTTATCTATACAAATGTAAAATCTTGAGTGATTTAGGAAGCAGTAAAAGAAGATGAAGGAAATACAGAGAGAGCCACTGTATCAAAAGTAATTGGCTGGTTTGAATCCACCAGATGCTCTGCTGGAGAAGTAGGGGCTTTCTCCTCCTGTGCTTGTCAAATCTGATTTGACAGTACACAACAAGAAAATGAATAAATAACTACCAAAAAAGGCAAAAGAAAGAGAATTGTCTGACACTAAACATTTTAGGAAATACCATGTAATTGAGAACCAATGATAATTAAGGAAGACGGTAAAGCTGTGCTGAAGGATTTGGAGGGGATGAATTGAGGCCCCAGGGGTTGATAGGATACCAACTATCATGTTTCAACTAACAGATGCAGCCTTGGACATGCTCACCACACCACACTAAGCCACGAAATTTGGAAGACAGCTGCCTGGACAAAAGACTGGAAGAAATTAATATTTATTCCCATTCCCAAGAAAAGTGATCCAGTAGAATGTGGAAATTATAGAACAATATAGTCAATAACACATGCAAACAACTTATTACTGAAAATCACCCACCCCAAAATGGCAAAAAAGTACATTGGGAGAGAAATTCTGGAAGTTCAAGCTGAGTTTAGAAAAAGCCAAGGCACCAGGGATATCAGTGCTGATGTCACATGGATTCTAACTGAAAGCAGAGAATAGAAGAATATGTTTATTCTTTATTGACTGGACAAAGACATTTGATTATATATATCCTAACAAATTATGGCCAACATTGAGAAGAATGAGAATCACAGAAAACTTAATTGTGCTCATGTAAAACCTATATTTAAACCAAGACATTACTGTGCAAACAGAAACAAGGAACAATATATAGTTTAAGAAAGATGTATGTCAGGGCTGGAGGCTATTCTGTATTGTTGTTGTGGAGTGTTGAGTCAGAACCTGCCTGTATCTGACCCTTTGGTAGGTTTTCAGAGGCACCTAATTGCATTGGAGGAGATTGCTTATCCTTTTCTGCACAGCAGCTGGCAGATTTGAACTGTCTGCTGTCAAGATTGCAGCAAAGCATTTTGCCACAACGCCACCAGTGCTCTCTATCTGTATGGTGAGCAAATTATTTAAGAAACTGGACTCTATGAAGAAAAATATGTACCATCAGGATCAGGGGAAGATTCATCAATAACTAGTATTATGCAGATAACACAACTTCACTTGGGGAAAATGAGGGGGACTTGAAGCACGTGCTGCAGAAGATCAAAGACTAAGCTTTTAATATGGCAGTATCAAGAAAACAAACATTCTCCTCAGTGGGCTTATAAGCATCATCAGGATAGGTAGATAAGAGATTGAAATTATAAATTACTTATCTTACTTAGATCCACAATGATCAACATTAGTAACAAGAGTTCATAGATCAGGAGACAATGAACAAAGTTGACAGAAGAATTGATCCTTTGAGATGTGATGTTGGTGGAGAGTACTCAATATTACATGGACTGCCAAAGGAACAAACAGATATATCTTGGAGAAAGTATAGGCAAACAGAACGCTCCTTAGAGAAAAAGATAGCAAAGCTTTATCTCACATACTTTGTTGTTAGAAGAGATTATTATTTGTTGAGTGACATCATTCTTGAAAAATTTGAGTGTAAGAGAAAGAAAGGAAGACACTTGATAATACAAATTGATACAGTGATGACTGCAATGAGCTTATGTATATCAGAAATGACGAGGATGGTAGGAGCAGATTATTACAACTCAAAAGCTAATAATTAATTCTAACATGTATCTGAATTTGTTGTATTGTAGTGACTTGTGTTATATGATGATGTTGGGATCATCTATGTCCTAGAAACCCAAGTCTGAGAGCAAAGCTTTATTTTTTTTATTGGGAAAAACATATTGGGGGTACAAGGAGGTGAGGGTTGGGGCAGAAGGGTGAGGATGGGCCAGGATGCAGTTGCAGAGCTGCACAGTTTGGTCGGTGGGGGGAGCAGGTGAAGGAAATGATGAGGATCCAGTGGGGACCAGATGCTACAGAGGAATGACAAGCATTTTCCGATAGTAATTAAACCAACTGTCTTATTGATTTGGGAATTGGATGCCGACTCTCTGGCTTCTTCATGCTGAACAGGGGCGTAGATATAAAGGGGAGAAGGGAGGACGCTTTATCACCTTACTTGGGTTACAGCTGCTTGCCTTCTTGCTCTGTTAGAAGATATTTTCCTGTCATTTGCTCCCCTCTGGACTGCAAAGTGTTTTCCCAGGTGGGTCCAGTGGGGATGGCTGGTTGAACCCAGAGGCTCCATCCTCCTTTGCTTCCTTAACTGTCAGTTGTATTTCCTTTTTTGTCACGGGCACTGGGTTCAGGGTCAATTCTGGAGTAAAACTCAGTGAGAGCAAAGCTTTTATAATTTGGTGTGATGTTATGATTAATAATTGAATGTATATACCTATTCTAAAAAGTTATTTTTTTATATAAACAGAAGAATAACCATTATTGAAAATTGCATATTATATCACTGGCAGAGTGATCCAGGGTTTCAGTCAAACTTTCCCCACTATGACAGACCAGGAACAAAGAGCTGACCTAATACATCTGGAAATCAATATGTGAAAACACGATAGTTATGACTGAACAATGACTCGTTTCTTTTGGACACAAGATCAGAAAGAATCAATCTTTAGATGAGCACACCATATTTAGAGTAGTAGATGGCCAATACAAGTAAGAATGACATTCAGTAAGACGGATTGGCCATTGCTCACAACAGAGCACTTGAACACATCAACGATTGAGAGAATGATTTAGTTCTGTTGCACATACTGTTGATATGCATCATAGTTCACTTTTCCACAGCTATCTAATACCTCTTTGGAAGAGTCAAGTCTCAAGAGAAGTTTCTTGTACTAAAATACCTCATTTAATTTCCATTGTTAATACTTAGGGTACTACTTCACTCCTCTTGACCCTGAGGTGTTGTGTTTGCTGTTTGCTCTTGACTCAAAATCGATTCATAGGTGACCCTTCAGTAGGTTTTCAGAGGCAGTTAATTGCATGGAAGGAGATTGCCCATTCTTATTTCACCACTTATCCCTACTACAATGGACCTTTATGTTTAATTCTACATCCAAAGACCTTAATCTGAGACTTTTCAGTGCCATGTCACAATTAATCCTTTTATTAGCATAATTAATTTTTGCCTTTTAAAAAATATTTTCCTAAAGACAAAAGAGACCATGATTGAACTAATGAATAAATCTTTTCAAACATCCATAAGAATATTCATGAGAAAGGCAACCAAAAAAAATTAAAAATGTTTGATGTCAGACTATTGCATAATCTAAAGTCTTATTATATTTGGAAAATTATATGTGAGGTTAACAGTAAAATTGTCTTCATCAGCAGAAAAGAAAGAAAGTGACTTTTTAGTGACAGCTTCTCAGTAATTTGAAGAACAGTAAAGTTGGAAACCTAAGCGTCCCCTAGGTGTTACTGAGAAACTCATCGCAGACTGTCAATCAATGTAATTGACATAAAGAGAAAATAAAATCTATTCTAATATAATGCTGGGAGTCACTGTTAATAAAACATGGCAGAGAAGTCCAGAGAGCTTCTGATCTATTTCAAATTCAAGCCTATTGAGAACTGAGAAGTTCTTACTTTTCTTAATGCCTGCATTTGAATATGAAAGGAGCTTTTCTGAAGAATTTTTAGGAAGATGGTAATATTGATTCCATTGAAGAAGAAATGCTTATATGTATTGATATAGAAAGAGGTGTTTGATTGTTATATAAACAAGAAGGACATTTTACTATTACATTCCATGAAATATGTATTAGTCAAGACAGCAATAGCAGTATAAAGAAATTCTATGCCTTTCTCTCAAAGAAAATTATATAGATATGGTTTTTTTTTAATCTAGCTAATTCCCTATTACATTTGATGATATGTGTCACTAGCTGTTTGTGCAAAAATGGTGCCTTTCTACCAGTTCAAATTCACTGCTGCTCTAAAGGAGAAAGATACGCAATCTCTCCCTCTGCAATTGGAAAAATGATGGAAGGTTGTTACGAGTCAGAAACAATCGCTAACAGTGAACAAAACAAAAGAAAAAACACTATATAAATAAACGTAAAGCAGTGCAAGTACTGGCATCAAGCCTTGTTCTAAAACCTTTCTTTTCTCATTTCTTTCTTATTGCAACCCCTGTTTTTCTGTTAGCATCTCACCTTGCTCTGTCATCAGAGTTTTTCCCCCCTGCATCATATTGCGTAAGTAAGCATAGCTTCCTTGTGCTCACATACTAATCTGTAGTGAACAATTTCACTTTTTTCTTCTTTGCTTGCATTGTTTTGATTTGGGTTTTTACAACATCAAAGATTTTGGTCCTGGGTGCAGTATACATTTGTCTTTTCCAACACCAAGGTACCTTCTTACAGAATCAAAGCCCCTTTTCAAATCAATCCCTGACAGGAACAGAATTCGCACTAAACTAATTGACCATGGGATCACTTGTGTTTACTTACAAATGTGTAGCGAACAGTTTCTCAAGTTTCCACCCACATTTGAAATAAGAAAAGTTATGTCTTAATATTTTCCACTCAATATCCATGTGATCCTGATGGAATTACTATTTCCATTCTTTTGTTTTAATCACCTGTACATGGCAATCACTACAGTAATTTCAGATATAGTCCACTTCATTGGACTGTGGTGAGGATTAAGTGCACTTTCAGTGCTTAGAAAAGTCTTCACTAACAGAAGGGTCTCAATCATGATGTCCTTCTCCAAGGACTATCCTTGGCAACATGTTCAAGGTATGTGAGACAGAGTATCAAAATTCTAGCTTCCAAGGAGCAGCTTGATTTCACCCTCTCCGGACAGACCTGTTTATTCTTTTGGCAGTCAATGATATGTTCAGTACTCTTCTCCAGCACCATAACTAAAAAGCATCAATGATTCTTCTGTCATCCTTAGTCATTGTACTAAAATGCATTGTACTCTGATGAACAGCAAGTAATTGTGAAGACTATAGCTTGGATCAGGTACTTTTTAGTGTCTAGACTTGCTCTTCAGCACTCTGGAAAGACTTCTGACAGAAAATATCCCCAATAAAATTTGTCTTTTGATTTCCTGACTGCTGGTGTCAAGAGTGTTGAATGTGGAACCAAGCAAGCTGAAATTGTTAACAATTTCAGTCTTTCCCATCTATAATGATGCTGCCAATTGACCCAGTAGTGAGAAGCTTCGTTTTCGTTACGTGGAGCTTCATATTGAGAGGCCTGCAGTCCTTAACCTTCTGTAGCAAACACCTCAGGTCCTCCTCAGTTTCTGCAAGCAAGGCTTTGTCATCTGCATAACACAAATTGTTACTGTTTTTGCTCAGTGTTGTGGAGTTGAGTATGAGCTATGTCAACCCTATGAAAAACATATCTGAGCGCTGTCCAATCCTGCACCATCCTCATATTTCCTGACACATTAGAGGCCATCACAGCAATCACTGTGTCAGCCCACCTGGTCAATGGTCTTCCTCTCCTTCGCCAACTCTGCCTTTCCAAACATCATGTCCACTAAATCAATCTACCTCATATAGGGTCTTCCCCTCCTCTGCTGTCCCTCCACCCTCCCAAGCATGGTGTCCCTCTCCAAGGACCTCTCCCTCCTTACAACATGTCCAAAGTATGTCAGACAAAGCCTTAGGATCCTTGCCTCCAAGGAGCAGCCTGGTTTAACCCTCTCCAGGATGAATCTGTTTGTTTCCTTGGTAGTCCAGGGTACATTCAATACTCTTCTCCAGCACCACAGCTCAAAGTAAGTTTAAAAAAGAAAGAGACTCTCTTTATTTGAAGTCTAAATAAAAAAGAAGTAAGTTGGATTTTTAAGTGTTTTTAATTTTTTTTTGCCTAATTTTCTGATATTTCTATCATCTCTACCTTTCTCTCACTTCTCTTGAGTTTTAGGGAGGTTTGAATCTTAGATAGAAGAGGTTTTCTCGTTTTTCTCCTAGTAGACTGACTTTAAATGACACTGTTACTATTTGGTTATGAAGTCACGGGAAATAAGAATACTTTGGCAAAAATTCAAGCCAATTGACTAGAAACTAATGTAAGGTTGCATTTACTCTCAGACTCACTTCACGAATACAAATGAAGCAGTAGAATAGAGAAGTGAATATAGTATGGCAATTGGAGTCAGCAGAATGAATTCTTGATCCTGACTTTGACATTTATTATCTGATTGTACTAAAGTAAGAAGTTTGTTAAATTGATATTTATTTAGTGGATCTTGTATAAAACATTGGATGAATATGTGTAGTATTATTTTTAGTGCAGAGAATTACTGAAGACTAAAACTTATAGCATATATAGATATTCTTCTATATAGTGACGTAATAAAGATCACACCACATGTGCATCTCTTAATTCTTTTTTCCAAACTATTTGACTATGTTTGGTTGGTTTTATTACTAAGTTTTCTTTATGTGTATGTGTGTGCATATATATAAATTTATTTTTCTTACATTTTTCTTCTTTTATTGAAACAGATTGTAAAACAGTAGAAGGGAGAGAGATCATATTTTATATTTTGTTGTTCTTCACTGTGCCCAGCCCAACAGAAGGCATTCAACGTTCACTTTTCAAATAGATATTTAAATGAATGCCTTTTATTATTTAGCATTTCTCTAGCAAATATCTTCTTTCCCAGTCTGTCATATTTAGCATGTATAAAATTCTAAATTATCACAGAAATAAATTATTTAATAATTTTACATTTGTTTCATAAATATTCTCAGCTTATTAATTCTGTGAGTTGTCATTTGCATAATATTCACAAAATATACCTGTAACATTTGAGCCATGAAGTCAAATGCCAAAATCAGCATACAGATACTTCACATTTTTAAAATAAATTAACTTATGTAGGAGCAGTTAATCCTTGATGTCAAGCAATGCTGCTTTTTTTCCCTTAAGTAATTTAAAATCTAATTTCCCCCTAGATTTTAAAAGCATTGAGATATGTTATATTGAATAAAATCAGCACTATTTGGGAAAAAGAATGACACACTTCATATAGCCTGAGAATAAATTGCCACAGACTAATTCAGTTTCTCTTAAACTCCAACACAGTACAACTTACATGTTATAAATAAAGAAAAAAACTTAATTCTGCAGTTAATTTAGAAGACACAAACTACTAGACATTGTAAAGGTATTTATAAGGTGTTAAAATCTCTTGAAGGTGAAATACATAGTAAAGAATATCAAGAGATATAATTATTAGTATTTTATTCCACTAGATTTATAATAGTTATTTGTTACATATTTAATGATTATATCTGAACTCAAGGAAAGGTAGTAATTGAGATATGATTTGTTAATATCACGAATCTCTTTCTGAAGCATATGTGTTTTGTATGTACATAAATACTATTTTTGCTTCAAAAAAGAGTCATTATTGTGGTATTAGCTTTTATTTTAGGTTTTTTTTTCATTTAATAAATTCAAATGAATACATTATAAGCATTAGTCTTTCAAAAAATTCTATTAAGTACTCATGGTTATTTGGAACGCATCTTTTTTTTAAAAAAAAAAGATAAACTGATCCCCAGAGACTTTCAGAGAATCAGAAAGAGAAGAATAAAGGTATAAACATTACAAATCAATTTTCTTTTTGTTTCTGTCTCTCGTTGCCATCCAGTTGGAACCATCTAGAATCTGACCTTCCATAAGGCTTCTGAGAATGTAATGGTGCAGCACCATATCTTTCTCCATAGGGTCCTAGTGGATTTGAACTGCCAGAGAGACATGGCCTTTGGATTAATCATACAACTTCTTAACTTTGGTGTCCTAGTGGATAAGAAGTTGAGTTGTCAACTCAAGTCAAGTGGTTCAAATCCATCAGCTGCAATGGATTTGCAAATGGGCAATCTCTTTCTGTGTGATTTACAGCCCCTGAAAATTACCTGAAGAGTCAGAGAGTTCTGACTCCACAATAATGAGTTCTGAGTTTTGAAAATTCATGTGAAATAGATGCGCATGTGTGCACACACCTCCTTTCTCTTCCTCTTCCTCCTCCCGCTCCTCGTCCTCCTTTTACCCCTCCTCCTCCTTCTTCTTCTTTGAAAATGCAATATAGCATAGTGGTTAAGACTTTGAACCCAGGTACTAATTTTTTTTACTTTACCAATGACTGATAACTCATGGAATCATTACTTTTTTAAGTATTTTTGTATTCATCTCTGTAAACCTTGTATTTTTGTTTTCATCTCTGTAAAACGAGTAGTCACTTGGAGTGGAGTAACTAAATGTTCAATACCATACTAACCATCATCATCACCATGATCATCCATCATGCACCTGGCTGTCAGAAACATTCTACTGCTTTATGACGTGGCATTGTGTCATTGGTAAAAGGGAAGTTTCAAGCAATCTGATATCTAACGGTAGGAGGCAAAACAGAGCATTTTAGAGAATTTTAAATCTATAGGTTAGGTCTCAATTTGTAAAATGGAATTTAAGTGGTTTTTTAAAAAATTTATTTTATTTAAATGTTTTATATATTAAGATAATTTATGCTGCATTCATGTAGGTTTTGAAACCTCTACATGTATTTTGTGTTAATATGTTTATATCCGGAGGAATTGTTATTCTGATTTTGAATTTTTCTTTTCTTTTTTGCTGTTAATTACTTTTAAACATTTTTACCACAAGTTATACATAAAGGTGTACAACACGTAAAACTTAGGAAATTATTGCCCTCTCTTCATTTACACCTACAAAACAGAACAAAGCTGAAGTCATGCCAGTGTCCTACAAACAGCACTAATGTCCTTTCCCTGGAGGCCTGGTTTCCCCTGGGGTAAACCTTGTTCAATTCTGCACTGTCTTCACAATCTTCACCATGCCCAAGTCCCTTGTTACATTCACTGTGTCATTCCATCTCAGAAAGTTTCTTCCTCTCTTTCATAAATGCCTCTACTTTTCGAAGCATGATGCCCTTTTCCAAGGTCTGGTACCTCCTAACAACAATATGTAATACAAAATTCTACCAACTTTACTTGTAAGGAGCACCCTGGCTGACAGACTTGTTTGTTCTTCTGACAGTCCATGGGATAGGACCAACTCTTTGCAACACCATAATTCAAGCACATCAGCATCACATTCTATTTCCACCTTAAGAACACTTCACATGTCCAGATTTCACATGCACGTGAAGCACCTGAAAATACCATGGCTTAGGAAGATGCAATTTGCTTTTAAACTGATATTCTAGCACTTTCAAGAGGTCTTTGACACTCCCCACACTTGCATTTCTGTTGGTAAGAAATTGCTTAGAAACTAAATAATTTGCTTAATTCTATTAGATAATTGTAAAACAGTTTCTCAAATTATCAATTTACTCATTTGGAAGAATTTGCATTCCCACAGCAAAATTTGAGGGCCCCCATTTATTATTTTTTTAATATTTTCATTTTCACCATTCTGGAAGCTGAGTGATGATGACTTCATAATGTGTATTGAATGTAAAATATTTTTGGAAGTTGAATAACTTTCTATTGTTTCTTTGTCATTTGTGTAACTAGTTGTGAGAGGGCCTTGTTCAAGCCACTTCTTAGTTTTGTCCTGTGTCATTTTCTTTATAATAATATTACATCCCTATATATTTAAACTTTCTAAAGTACATTCTAAAAGATAGAGATATATGTAGTCTATAAAAATCTACTTTCAATATGGATTCGGAGATCTACAAGGAAGGAGCTCAGATGGTACAGTCATAGGGAGTTGTGCAGCTAACCCAAAGATGGCACCTTTCTGACAGTTCCAATCCACCAATGACTCCAAGGGAGAAAAATGGACGTCTCCTTCTATACAATACACAGACTCCAAAAATCCTGTAAAGTTCTGTTGTGTGTCAATTTTGACTTGATGACAATGAGTATGTAAACTCATTAATGTTCCTTTTTAAAAATATAAATGTATTTTATCTAACAAAACAACCCCCCCTATTTTAATAATAAAGACATAGATGTCTTAAAAATAAGGATGTGAAGAAGATATACTATGTTCACTCACTCACTCACTCACTCACTGCCAACTGACTTACAGTCGACCACCCAGTGGATTTATAGAAGTTGTAAATTGCAAGGGTGGAAATTGCCATTCCTTCTTCTGAGGAGGTGCTACTGGATTTGATCTGCTCACCTTTAAGTTGGCCGAGTAACTTCCTATCATTACACCATAAGACCTCCCTATATAATGTTACCAAAAGAGAGAAGTAATTTCTTTAATCAAGACAATGTATAATTCAGAACAAGGAAAATGTATCAAGGATAAAAGCTGACTAAAGAAAAGGAGCCAATGCGCCATGAAAATATATGTGTAGGTGGCAAGAACACATCAAATATATGAGCCAAAACTGACAGAAGAGTAGGAAGAAATTGAAAAATTTACAATTACAATTGGAGACTTAAACATCCCCTTGCCAGTAATTGATAGGTAAAGCCGGCAAAACATCGGTAAAAGAGAAAAGACAGCTAACATCAAGAGTACTATTAGTTAACTTGATCCTATTACAACAAACAAACAAAACCCCCAAACAATTGGCATTTACACCATCTGATAACCAAATGTATTTTCTTAAGCTCACATGAAATATTCATAGATGTATATCATATTCAGAGTTTTAAAATACAACCAAAAATCCTTGAAATATTGTTCTTTTTTTAAAAATATTGTTCTTGTAGACATCATCAAATTGACTATGACTGAAAGTACCCCTATGATCAAGATCTGAAACTTGCCTATTTTTCCATTCTCACTATCTCTAATGGGCTCCAGCCCTTAATTACAGTCATTGCGCCAATACAGCTTGTTGAGGGATCAATATAATATTTCAATTTACTAAGACCTTCAATGAGATGGATTCATTCATAAATGGGGGTAGGTGTGTCAGAGACCATAAGATTGGCACAAGATAGAGCAGGGTTTAGGGCTGTTATATATAGGGTCACTATGATTCACAGGTAACTCAACAGCACAATGACAATAATAATGACAATGTAGTATCTATAAATTATACTCTCAAAGTGCCTTATTATCGCTTCTCGGCCTTTTGGCTAAGATCAAGTGTAGTATCAAAGTGCCTTATAATTAAGATAGAAGCTACCTGAGAAGTATCAATAATTTGTAGATTAAACAGCACACTAGTAATTATTACATAGATCAAAGGATATCAAAAGTATTTTTAAAATTTTTGAACTAACTTAAAAAACATTTAACCAAATTTTTATAGAAATAAAATAAAATTTCTAGAAATTAAATCATTTATTAAAATCTCAGATCATCTATAATAGATAATGTATACTTGTAGACTATGGTTTACAACACTGCTATGAGATTTGTGCTATGTTTTTGTAACTATTGGGTGCTATCAAGTTGGTGTTAATTCAGCCACTCTGTGAACAATGGAACTAAACAATGCCCAATTCCTTACAATTGTTCCTCTACTTACTCCCATTATGGTAACCACTATGCCGATTCATCTTTTTGTCTTTTTCACTGAACCTCTACATTGCCAAGTATAATGTCTTTCTCTTGAGAATGTCCCCACCTTATGATATATCCAAAGTATGTAGACTAAGTCTCATCATCTTTGCTTCTTTGGAGTCTTCTGACTGCATTTCTTCCAAGACAGACTGTTAATATTCTTTGCCAATGATATATGACTGTTTATCATCTTTTCAAAGTTGGGAATTAGATCCTAAGAAAAGCTGAGTAACTTGCCCACTGTGACACAATATGTATATGATAGAGTATATGAATATGTGTAGTCTCAATCCTAAACTAATGCTAATTATTGAGCTGTGCTGTGGTTTCATTTAGAATTAGATTATGGTGGCAAAGAGTGTGCGTTCCAAAGGGAAACAAAAATATGGTACGAGATGAGTTAATCATGAACTGTGAACAAATAGGCTGCAAGAGATGAGATAGTGTTCCTGTTCAGTAAACCTGGATTGGATGATGAGTGTCAAGGGCTATTTGTTGTAACTTAGTAATGCTGACTTTAGGAGATGAAAATTCGCAAGCACTTTCTTTGAAGGTGCTTATTTAGCAAGTCAAAATAGAACCCAGGATCCCAAAGAGCATCCATGTTTGGGGATCACGAGTTAAAGTGATTCTTAAATCGTGTTTTGATTATTTGTTCTAGTCTGCTTTCCAAGGAATTTTGTTTAAGCTTTAATGAAAGGAGAGCTACAATTGGGAATCAAGAGCTGCTTACAAGCCAAATCCCTGTAATTGCAGCTCATTGCTCCTTTGACATGAATCACATATAGATGTGTGTTTGTGTGTGTGTTCAGCTTCAAAAATAGTCCATGGAGGGACAGTGCAGTGCACAGAACTACAGAGACTGAGGAGATCTTAGAGTGTATACGGCCTTTCAATAGCAAATTGACTTACCAGAAAAACACATTTTTCAAAGAATAACATCTGTATCATTGGTGGTTGTATTTTTATCTGTAAACTGTTTTAGAGAGTGGAACATTAATTGTTTTCTTGGTTAATCATTAGAAGCTATAGTGGTATTATGTAGAAAAGATGTAGTTAACATTATTCTGTTATTTACACAAAGTATGGAAATAAGAAGACAGGAATTGAGTGAAAGTCAGACAGTCATTATTTTTCCTTTTTTTTAAGTTGTGGGGTTCTTTTTTATTTAGATTTTAATGAAAGTTTATAAAGGGCTTGAATTTCTATTCATTCATTGCTGCATATTTGCTACCTTATCCGCCTCACCCCTAGTTATCTTTCTTTGGAAAAAAAAGTTCTTTCATTGTTATACAGTTCCCTGCAACCTGACCACTTTACTATGCAACTTAGTTTGGACTCTTATGATGCCAATAAAACCTAATCATATATTCATTTTATACAGTTCTCACCATCATCTGTTTCAATGCCATGTAGATTATTTATCCCCTTTTCATAGTTTCCTCCAAACCCCCCATCGATCCTATTCTATAAACATGGCATTATGCAGTGTTTGTCTTTTTGTGACTGAGATATTTCATTCACTCAGCATATTGTCCTCCAGGGTCACCAATTTTGAATAATATTTCATGAGTTCTTTGTTTTTGGTGCTGCATAATATTCCATTGTGTGAATATACCATAGCTTCTCTATCATTCGTTTGTTGATGGGCACTTAGATTGTTTCCAACTCTGCTATTGTGAACGAAGCAGCAGTAAACATGAATGTGCATATATCTGCTTGTTTGGCTGTTTTGGTTTCTTTTGGGTATATTCCCAGTAGTGGAATTGCTGGGTCAAATGGTATTTCTATTTCCAACTTTTTGAGAAAGCTATGACTTCCTTAGTGATTACACCATTTACACTTCCCCCAACAATGAATAAGGGTTCCAGTTTCTCCACAACCTCACCAACATTTGTTGTTTGTTGCTCTGTTAAATTTTGCTATTCTTACTGGGGCAAAATAATATAGTTGTTTTGGTTTGCATCTCTCTTAGAGCAAGGGATATTGAACATTCCTTCATGTGTTTGTTTGCCATCTGAATGTCTTCTTTGGTGAAGTGCCTGTTCATATCCTATGCCCATTTTCCAATTTAATTTTCTTTATCTTCTTGTGACATTCGAGTATTCTATAAATTTTAGATTTAATTCCCTTATCAGACATGTCCAAATATTTTTTCCCAGTCTGTGGCTTCCCTGTTTACCCTGTTGAAGAAGTTTGTGGATGTGCATAATGATTTGATTCTTAGAAGGTCTAAATTGTTTATTTTTGTCCTCTCCTAGTTGTAGGTTTTTCATAATGCTTGGAAGACTGTTCAAGTTGTGGATTAGTGCTTCTAGGGTTCTTCAAAGCTTTACTCTAATGAAGTTTATAGTCCTTGGATTTAGCCCTAGGTCCTTGATTCACTTTGAGTTGGGGTGTGTGTGTATGTGTGTGTGTGTGTGTGTGTGTGTGTGTGTGTAATTTGAGGTGTGGGTCTTGTATAAGTTTTCTGCAGATAGTTTTTAAATTTTGCCACACCATTTGTTAAAAAGGCTGTTGTTTCCCACTTAACTGATTTCATCGCCTCATAAAAAATCAGTTGACTATAGGTAGATAGGCTGATATCTGGATTCTCAATTCTATTCCATTGATCTATGTGTCTGTCATTGTACCAGTACCACCCTGTGTTGACCACCACGGCAGTGTAGTAGGATTTGAAATCAGGGAGTGAGATGCCTCCTGCCTTGTTTCTCTTTTTAAGGAGTTCTTTGCTTATTTGTGGTCTCTTTCCATTCCAAATGAAGTTGGATATTGTCTTTTCCATCTCTTTGAAAAATGGAATTGGTATTTATGTTGTGGAAGGTGTAAATTGTCTTTAGTAAGATTGTAATTTTCACAATATTGAGTCTTCCTATCCATGAGCAAGTTACACTCTTCCATTTCTCCATGTCTCTTTTTGTTTCTTGTAGTAATGTTTTGTAATTTTCTTTGAATAAATCTTTTGTGTTTCTAGTTAGATTTATTCCCAAATATTTAATCTTGTGATTAGCTATTGTGATGGGTATTGTTTTTCTTAGTTCCAGTTCTATATTCTCTTTTTTCACTGTAGAGAAATTCAATTGATTTTTGTATGTTGATCTTGAATCCTGGCACTTGGCCGAATTAGTAAACTATGTCCACTAGTTTTCATGCTGAATCTTTAGTTTTCTAAGTATATTATCATATCATCTGCATACAGAGATAATTTGACCTCCTCTTTACCAATTTGGATACCTTTTATTTCCTTCTCTTGTGTTATTGTTACCACTAAGACTTCTGATACAATATTGAATAGGAGAGGTGCTAGTGAGCATCCTTGCCTAGTTCCTGTTCTCAAAGGAAATGCCTTTAACTTCTCTCCAGTGAGAACTATGTTGAGGAAATTCCCTTCTATTCCTATTTTGTTGAGTGTTCTAATCAAGAAAGGGTATTGTATTTTGTCAAAGGCATCAATTGACAGTATCATATGGTTCTTGTTTTTTGCTTTGTTAATGTGATGAATTACACTGATTGTTTTTCTTAATGTTGAACCATCATTGCATACCTATTATGAATCTCACTGATCATGGCGAATCAGTAGTAGTAGTAATAGTAGTAGTAGTAGTAGTAGTGGTAATAGTAGTGTGTGTGTGTGTGTGTGTGTGTGTGTGTGTGTGTGTGTATCGTTGGATTCTATAGGTCAGGATTTTATTCAGGATTTTTGCACCTATGTTGATGAGAGATATTGGCCTATAGTTTTCTATTTTGGTGGTGTCTTTAACTGGTTTTGATATCAAGGATATATTTGCTTCATAGAATGAATCTGGGAGAGTTGCATCTTTTTTTTTTTTTACTTTCTGAAATAGTTTATGGAGAATTGGTGATTGTTCTTCTCTGATAAAATTCATGTGTAAAACCATTTGGTCCAGGGCTTTTTTTTGGCTGGAAGTTGTTTTATTACATTTTCAATTTCTTCTTTTGTAATGAGTCTGTTCAGGTGTTCAATTTCGGTTTGTGTAAGTTTAGGTAGGTTGTGATTTTCTAAGTATTTGTCCATTTCTTCTAGGTTTTCATATTTGTTTGAGTAGAGTTGTTCATAATAGCCTATTGTTAACCTTTTTCTTTTAGTTGGTTCTGTAGTGACATTGCCCTGTTTCATCCCTTATTCAGATTATTTGTGTCTTTTTATTCTTTTCTTTTGTTAGTTTTGCTAGTCGTTTGTTGATTTTATTGACCTTTTCACAGAAACAAGTCCTGGCTTTGTTGATGTTTTCAATTGTTTTTCTGTTTTCTATTTCATTTCTTTCTTACCAAATTTTTAGAATTTCAGTTTTTGCAGAGGGTGTTAGACTTTCTTGCTGTTCTTTTTCAATTTGTTGGGAGATGTTGGGTTAGAGAATCAATGGTCATTCTTCCTGTCTTTTAGTGTGTTTGCTTATTGCTATAAATTGATCTCTAATTACTGGTTTGGCTGTTACCCAGAGGTTTTGGTAAGCTGTGTTTTATTATCATTTGTTTCAAGAAACTTTTTAACTTCCTTTCTTTCCCCTTCTTCTAGTACCCACTCATATTCAAGCAAGGCATTATTCTGCTTCCAAATGTATGGGGAGTTTTTTTCTTCTTCTTCTTTATCCTCTTGTTTTTATTTTCTAATTTTTTAGCATTGTGGTCTGAGAAAATGGTTTGTATTATTTCTATGCTTTAGAATTTATTGATACTTGCCTTGTGACCGAAAATGTGATGTATTCTGGAGAATGTTTCATACACATTTGAGAAGGTATACTGTGCTTTTTGAGGGTACATTAGCCCATAAATATCTCTGAGATCAAGTTGGTTTATTTTGTGGTTTAATTCTTCAGCATCTTTCTTGAGTTTATTTCTGCAAGTTCTGTCATTTCTTGAGAGTGGTGTACTGAAGTCTCTAACTACTATAGTATTGTCTATTTCCTTTTTCAGTTTTGTTACTGTTTATTTTATATATTTTACAGGTCTTTCATTTGGTGCTTAGATATTTATTATTGTTATATCTTCTTGGTCTAATACCTTTAATCATTACGTAGTGACTTTCCTTGTATTTTATGATGGTTTTTCCGTTGAAATATATATATATACATTTTTAGAAATTAGTATCACCACTCCTGTTTTTTTTTCTGGTTGCCATTTGCTTAGTATATTTTTCCCATCCTTTTATTTTTAGCCTTTTTTTATCTTTATTTTTAAAGTATGTCTCTTGTAGACAGCATGTTGATGGATTTGGGGTTTTTAACCAATCTGCTACTCTTTTTCTCTTCCATGGTTCATTTAAACCATTATCACTCAGTGTGATTATTGTAAGGAGAAGGTTTCATTGCAATCATTTTGTTGAGTTCTTTTTGGTGTTGTTGCTAGTTACTTTGGTCCGTCCTGCTTTCTGTGACACTTCTGTAGAAGGATATCACTTAGTGTTTTCTGCAACGCTGGTCTTGTTTTTTATAAACTCCCTTAGGTTCTGTTTTTCTGGGAATATCATCATCTCTCCTTTATATTTGATGGACAGTTTTGCTGGGTATAATATTCTTGGGTGACAGTTGTCTTATTTGGAAATTTGATATATGCCATTATCCCATTGTCTTCTTGCTTGCATGGTTTCTGCTGAGAAACTGGCACGTTCTTGCAGCACTAAGTATTCTCTCATTCTTCATTAGGCTTAGGAAATTTTCTTCTAATAATTCTTCCACAAATTTTTGTTGCCTTTACATTCTTCTTCCTTTTCTGGGATTCCAATAATGCACATTGCATATGTTATTTCTCTTGATGGAGTCCTACATTATTTTTTAGGGGTTTTTTCCTTCCTTTTCGATTCTGCTTTTTGTTCTAGTGAATCAGTGTTAACAATTTAATCTTCTATTTCACTGGTTCTGTGTTCCATCTCTTCAACCTTCTTCATATGACCCTTACTCATGTTGACAGCATCTGAAACATTGGTTCTCATATTTTGGATTGTGGTTTCTCGTTTTTCCAGAGTCTCTAATGCCTTGATTGTTTTATCTGCATTGTTTTGGATTTTTTTAATGCTCCTCCTGGTTTTTGCTTGTAGTGTTCTGCTTCAGGTTTGTCTCTCACCCACTGAAAATATCCAATCATTGTTCTTTTAAATTCTGTGTCAGAAAGTTTCATCAGACTTTCTGGCTTCAGGAAATTCATTGATATTTTCATTCTTTTGAGGTGTCATCTTGCTTTTGGCTTGTGTAGGGTGTGAGGTAGCCTGCTTCCAACATGACATTGCTGTGGTAGAGTTTTTTTTATGTCTGAGGTTATAGCAGGTTCTTGATCTGAAGTCACCAGTCTCAAAGAGGGTTGGGCAGCTACTCTACCTGGATTTCTCTCAGTTTGATAGAGAAAAAGCCTCTGGAACCAAGCTCCTCAGTCACACAACTGCCTTAGCTAGGATAGCCCAAGGTTCGAAAGGCAGTTGATGGACTGGACATGAGGAGACACAAAGTAGAGTGCAGAGATATGATTGGAAAACCAAGAAGCCTTGATTTTCCCTTGAAAAATGAGCTCCACCTATCTCATTCCCTTCTGATTGAGCTTCAGGGATCCCATGTGATCCAGTCAAACAGCAGTGACCCCTCACAAAGTACCTCACTTAAGTTCCAGCAACACTCCCAGTATGCATTGGGAGTGACATTCTGGACACAGGCAGGTGAGGTCAGGACTGGAGTTCTGGGTGCAGGTGGGTGACAATGGGACTGGAGTTATGGGCTCACACTCATTCAGATTCCAGCTTTCCTGCTTGCCCCAGCTTGTTGTTCCCTGGTGCTGCTCTCTGGCATATGTGTGGCATCAAGAAGCAGCTAGCTGGTGTGAATGTGGCATTAGCTAGCAGCTCCCGGCATAAGTGTGGCATCAGCAAGCAGGTCTTAAGTTGTGATTTTAACAAAAGTTTTCAGAAAAGTTGGATTTTCCATTTATTCATTGTTGCACATTTTCCTCCATACTTGCCACCAGTTCATATTTTTTAAATTATTTCATCTACTGTTGCATAATCCTCCCCCCACACCCACACCCACAGTCCACTTTGCTATGCACCTCTTATTTTGAACTGTTGTCATACAAATAATGCTTAATCACATATTCTTTATGAACAGTTCTTTCCTTTCTCTGTTCCATTACAATGTTCCTTATTTACCCCCTTTCCTTAGTTTTGCCCCAACCCCCAATGCCAGTCCTCTTTTATAAAATGATTATTATTTTTAGATAAGAACTATTACAGACACACAATGGAGTAATGAAAGGTAATATCACACACACACTCACACACACATACTCATACTCTCTGAGACCTTTTTTCTGCCCATGGATGCTCCTTGTTGGAGGTATTGTTAGGTGCCATTGAGTTGAATATGATTGATGGTGAACCTATGAGCAACAGCTCAAAATCTTGCCCTAATCTGAACCATCTTTATAATCTCTACCATACTCAAGTGTATTGTTGTGTCTCCATGTCAATCTCGATGTTAATCCATTGAGGGTCTTTCTCTGTGTCTCTAACTGTCCACTTCACCAAACATGACATCTTTTCCCCCCTGACAACATGCACAAAAGATGTGATAGGAAGCTTTGTCATCCACACTTTCAAGGAGTCCTCTGGCTGAACCTCATCCGAGACATGTCTATTTGCTCTTTTAGCAGTCCACTGTTCTCCAACACCATAGTTCAAAGACATCAATTGTTCTTCTATCTTCCTTATTCATTTTCCTTGAGTCTTTGAAAATTCAAATTCAAATAAATTCAAAAGTGCATCTTCAGTGAAAAGAGGACAAAAAGTTTTCAGTTGGTACCAGGAATGATATACTGTTTGGGCTTTGAAAGTTACAGTAGTCTAAAACTTTCATTGCAAAGATTTGGACTGGCAATTGTGGCCAGTTTGCTGAATGGTGAGAGAAGAAGTGTATTGTGTAGCTATAGGCATTGGGGAAATCAGAATCTGTTTTTGAAGATACAGCATTGAGGCAGATATACAGGTTCTTCTCTTTTTGCCTAAATGTGTAAACTCTGCATAAAAAAAGATGTTAAAATTTCTCTTTAGAATACAACACACGTAATTAATTTGTAGAAGGTGTATCCAGTACTGTTTATTACTAGAGTCTTACAGTGCTCAATAACAAAAAACAGTAACAAGTGAAAGAATTTTGGAAATATATCAGATACTAATTGCCCACCTGGGAAATTGTAGTGCTTATTCAGGCTCGTGATTATAGGCCTCATTTTCACAAACAGCTCAGCAAGAAAGATTGACTGTTGTGTTGCCAGCTACTTGGAAAAGGAGTAGAGGGGAGCCGTGTTAGCGTGAATTCAAATACATGTTGGTGGTAAGGGTAGTTATATTCCAAATAATAAAACAAATGAGCAAGAATAGTGATAAAACATAATCAAAACACCAACTATATTAAACATCTTTCTAAAAAGAACAACTTTGTCTTTTTTTAGAACAATTTTATTTTAATGTGTTTCGTTTGTTAATTTTAAACATTTTTGAGAATGTAATATTTCTGTTCTCCAGTTATTTCTATATCTGCCTATACAGTGTGCTATTGTTGTGTATCATAGAGTCAGAACTGACCCATAGCTAACCCTCCTGAGGATTTTCAAAGGCAGTTAGTCACAGGGAAGAAGATTGCCCATCCATGGAGAACAACATGCCTTTGGGATTACAGTGATCTTCTTGACACTGGGCCACCAGACCTCCCTAAATAGTTATATATCTCAGTCACAGATCCTGCATAGTGCCACTGTCATAAAACAAGACTGATATGGAGGCTGGGGGAAAACTAAGGAAAAAGGGGATAAATAATGTACACAACATTGAAACAGATGCAAAAGAACTGTATAAAAGGAATATATGATTAGATATTATTGGCATGATATAAGTCTAGAGTAAGAGCCGCATAGTAAAGTGGACTGGGCCGGGGGAGAGGGAGGAACTGTACAACAATGAAGGATTTTTTTTTTTCCCAAAGTGAAAAACTAACTGGGGGAAGGGGGAGGGGAGGCAGGGAGGAAAATGTGCAACAATGAATGAGTGGAAATGCAAGTTCTCTATAAACGGTCATTAAAATATCAATTTTTAAAAGTTATAAAAGCCTCAGAAATTCAATGTAGGATCACAATGGAGATTCGTTATGGATTGAAATCACCTCGGTGATGATGGGAATCTTTCAAGAAGCAGATTGTGAGGTTTATCCTCTTGCAGAGCTGCTGTTGTTGCTGGTTCTGTGTACCATAGAGCCAGAACCAGACCATAGCTGACCCTGCAGTGGGTTTGCAGAGGCAGTAAATATCAAGTGAAGAGATTGCACATCCCTCCTCTTCAAGCTAGGCAGATTCAAAGCACCAACCTTTTGGCTAGCAACCACATCCTGAACTGTTTGAACACAAAAGCCTAAATTTAAGGTGCATTTTAACACCTGCAGAGATTTTTAAAATACAGATTGCACAGTCTCATCTCTGTTGTTGTGTGCAGAGATGTCAAATTGGGTACAGTTCATAGCAATCCCATGAAGAATACATCTGCATTCTGTCTGATCCTCCACTGTCCTCATCATGACTGACACATTTGAGTCCATTGCTGCAGACATTACCCCAGTCTATTTCACTGAGGATTGTCTTTTCCCTAATTGACCCTCCAGCATTCCCAGCATGATGTCTTTTCCCAGAGAATAGCCTGTCCTACCATGTCCAAAACATGTGAGATAAGCTTCACCAACTTTGCCTCCAAGGAACATTCTGGTTACACTTTCTCCAACACATCTCTATTTGTTCTTTTGTCAGTCTGATTCAGCATTTTTTAGATGGGTATTAAAAATTCCCATTTCTAACAATTCCATATGATAGCCTTTATTGAGGACTGTGTTGAGAACCACGACTAAGCACTAATCACAATGCTTCATTAACTTTCCATAGTATAAATCTGGTACATTATTGAATGCGCAATCCCATGGCAAAATTCAAGGGCATTCAATGGGGCTGTGGTCAATGGTATATTTAAATAAAATACATAATTGTTTTTGGTTGAAAATAACAATATCAAATAAAAGCATTTTCCCCATTTTAATTCAGCATCCTCCAATTTAAAAATCCAGACATCAAAAAAGCAAATCTCAGTCAAGGAAAGGCCAAAGTAACATATAAGGAAGAAACAAAATATATTTCTTCCTGACATCATCTTTACAAAGAATGACTGGCTGCCCTCCAGATTTCACATCATTTGAAGGTGCATTCCTTATTGAGATATGTTTCCTTCAATCCATATTAACTTATTTATGCTTGTGTTCATGTGTTTCTTAAAACAAAATGAGGTCATATTTAAAAATCCTATGAAAGGTAAAAAGTTCATATTTGCAAATCTTGCTAAAGTTCCTATCATGAAGATTGGACTGGATGCTGTGACTAGTTTTCTAGAAGGTGAAGAAATGAGTGTATGTGTATAATAATAATAATAATCTCTGGGGAGGAATCTGAGCCTGAGCTTCAGTTTATTCACCTGAAGATTCAGATACATGTAGGCATGACTAGGGGTGTTGTTTGCTGGGTCTGAATTTCAGCGACAGAGTAAGATCTTTCATGTTAAAAAATACAGAGAGATAAGAGGGTTAGTCTTGGATGCAATAGCACTGTTTTGTTTTTCTGGAGATAAAGAGTAGGTTGGGAGTTTGTCTTTGAGATTGTTTTTTGGGTTGTTTAGGTTTTTTGCCCATGGATACTCCTTGAGTCCTTGGGATTCAAATACAAATGAACTTGAAAATCTCTCTCTCTCTCTCTGTCTCTCTGTCTTTACTATTATATACACTGGACCAATTAACTTGGGGGTCATACAATGACCAGTGGTACAAAGGTGGAGAAAAGTGGCCGTTCCCTAATCAGCAAGAACCTGGAATGAAAGGCCACATGCAGCATGCCAATAGACGGCAGGAGATGGCAACAGCACGACCTGCAGGTTGGCACAGGGAGATAGAGCTAGCAGTAACTAAGAATATATTCTGCTGTTGATATTCTTGTCACAGACAGGAGGTCAAATGTCTGTCTTTGTTTGTGTAGTATTCACAAAAGAATAGTGTTCAGTTTTTCCACTCAAGCACAGAACAGTACGTAGGGGTTTTCAAAACAAGATGCACATTTGTTTTATGTCTAGACCTCTATCATAACACTGATAACACTGTGCTCTAATTGCTGGGGTTT
Organism: Elephantulus edwardii; assembly: GCF_000299155.1. Taxonomy (NCBI): domain Eukaryota; kingdom Metazoa; phylum Chordata; class Mammalia; order Macroscelidea; family Macroscelididae; genus Elephantulus; species Elephantulus edwardii. Next base: position 5,777,686 of record NW_006399827.1, read on the forward strand.
GCTACCTAATAATGAATTCCTTAACTATGCTCAACACATTGCAAGAGAGTAATTTTGATGTGGTATAGAGTACTTCCACTGAGGATTTACAAGAGTGTAAGTTTGGTGGAATACAGGGTTTTCCTTCTGAGGGTGAATTGTGGATTCGAACCACTGATTTTTCATCATTAAAAGTTGAGTACTTTGATTTCAAAAGCAGAGTACTAAAAACACTGAATGCTTTTGCTATTGAGACAAATTAATAGAGGCTAAGTTTTGCATAGCTGTTTCTCTCAACAAGTAATACAGAGATAGTGCTAAAATATAGAATTACTTTAATGAGGAGAAAGAAAACCTTGGCTTATAACTGAATGCTTTAATATTTCTGCCGTGTTACCTGACTACTTGACCACAGAAACTGCTGGATTCTGGTGAAGTCATCATAATGGTTACTGCAGTAGTAATAGTAGTAAAAAGTGGCTGAAGGCAGATTACCAGAAAATGTCTATCTGTGTTTTATTGATTATGCAAAGGCATTTGACTGTGTGAATCATAATAAAGTATAGCTAATCTTGAGAATAATAGAAATTCTAGAACACCTGACTGTGCTCATGCAAAATCTATGCTTGGACCAGGAGGCAGTCATTCAAATAGAGCAAGGAAACACTGCATGGTTCAAAATCATAAAAGGAGTGCATCAGGGATGTGTCCTGTCTTCATATCTTTTAAATTTGTGTACAGAACAGATCATTCTAGAAGTTAGACTTTATGAGGAGGACTTGTTAACAGAAGACACAACCTTACTTACTGAAACTGAGGAGGGCCTAAAGAATTTGCTGCAGAGGGTCAAGGACTATAGTCTGCAATATTGATGAAAATTCAACATCAAGATAATGAAGATTCTCATCCCTGGGCCAACTGGCAACATCATGATAGATGGAGAACAGATTGAGATTGTTAACAATTTCAGCTTGCTCAGCTCCGCAATTAACACTCTTGTCACCAGCAGTCAGGAAATCAAAAGATTTTGAAGCTCCATCTCACTCTCTTTGGGCATGTAGCCCAAAGGAGAGGCCAGTCTGTTTGGAAGGGTTGAGGAACAGTGGAGGAGAGAAAGATTCTGGGTGACATAGAGTGACACAATAACTGAGGTAATGAGGGTAGGTATGTCAGAGACAGATTGGCTCAGGATAGAGCAGGGTTCAGAGCTATTTTGCATAGGGTCACAATGAGTCATAGTCAACTCAATGGCACATAACACAATAAAAACGGGAATAGAAATTGTCACGGAGTTGCAATCAATGCCTAGCTGACCTACAGTGGGATTTCAGAGTCTATAACGCAAATGGAAAGAGATTTCTCATCTTTCTCTCGTGAAACAACTAGTGGATTTGAACTGGGTTGGTAGTGCACCTTCTTATCCATTAGGCCTGCAGAGTTCTATGAAATATTCATAGACACTTGTAATTATTGGTTTCAGGGTTGTGCTTTGGCTCAGATTGCAAACTTCATGAAGTCAGGAACTCAATATTCACTGTCACATTGCCAACATCTAGAGCATAGTGGATAATCAATATTTTTTTTATTGGGAAGTATGCATTATTGAAAAGTATGGGTGGCTTACTATTTCCCAAATAAGGAAAATAACAGAATAAGTCACTCATTCTAAGTGCAAGAATCCATAGGCAAAGAAATACCTTTAATTCTTACTTTAATTTCATTTTTTAGAAACTAATATTCATTTGCTTTCAAAATTAAAGTATGTATTCTAGAACAACAAATGAAAACAAAGAGATTGTTGCCTGAAGCAGATTCGTTTTAAAATGCACTATGTTCCTGGAGGATTCAATTCATAGACCACAAAATTATCCACTATCAAACCAATTATTCTTTGATAACTATGCTACTCAATGGAGAATATGGCTGGAAAATGAAAACACTATGTGGTTTATTATTAGCCTATGAGAGATAATTTGTTTTGCTCTTATTGTAAGAGATCTATCATCAGTTGTCTTTACCCTGGCATCTTATCTCTGTAGGACAAGAATAAGAGATGCTGTTGTGTGAAATTTGCAGACATGTTTGCTACCTTTCTTATTTTACATTTCTGGGAATAGCATTTAAAATTAAAAAGCTTCCTTAGAAATACTTCTCAAAATATTATATTCTAATGACTAATAAGAAAATCACGTGGGATACTTGTTAAAAATATATAACCCTAAGCTTCAACCCAAACCCCTCCTCACCTGGGCCGGGGGATCTCAGAAGTCCACAAATGTTGCAGTCTATTTATGTATTTCGAAGATTGACAATCAGGGCATTTAAAAAAAATAGATAGATAGATAGATAGATAGATAGATAGATAGACAGATAGATAGAAGTAGAGGCATAGAGCCTGATGTAGTGGCACCATGGTAAAGAACTCAGCTATTGACCAAAAAGTTAATAATTTGAATCTCCTGTGTGAAAAAGCTGGTGATCTTTTTTTCCCTTTAAGGTGTAGCTCAGAGAGCCCTGAGGCAGTTCTACTGTCACCTGGGATTGTTATGAATAAAAACTTGATTCCAACTCAGCGTTATATATCAACAACAGTACGAACTGCATCTGTAGTTACAACACAGTTTTATTAACTTTCACATGAATCAGATGTTTGTTGAGTGTTTTCATGATCAGTCTTTAAACTCTTTACAGACATGATTTAAAGATTGTCTGCCTGGATATCAACAAGGTTTTGGCATCCCAGCTCAATTGCCTAGTACTAATTGCTCGTTCCCAAATTAATTTTCTAATAATGTCCGTCTCTGAGAAAGTAGCATTGGGCACTTTTAGATAAGCTTTATGAAGAAGCTTTGCTTGAGACTAGTGAAGAGTTGTGTTCTTTTTCTTTGTTCACTATTTCAAATTGGAATAATAGTTTCCTTGCCCCTTTGCATCCTCCTTTGCAGCGCTAACAAAGATGTTACATTCTATGTGAAGGAAGCGTTTAAATGAAATATCCCACATTCTCTAAGTGCTTGTTTGTTAATTGTTGTGGTTTCTGCTAAGTTTGCTAGGATTCCAGGTGATCCCATGTATTGCAAAGCAGAAGTCTGATCCTGTACAATCCTCATGAGCACTGCAGTTTTCATTCTTAGTTGCACATTTTGTGCTACTCTGTCACACTAAGAGTTTTCTTTTTTGTTGATCTGTACTCTATCATACAAGATGTTCTTTCATAGTTGCTGCTCTTTCTCAATGACATAAACAAAGTAAATTAGATGAAGTCCTACTGTTCTAGCATCTAAAAGCATTCCAGTCACATTCTTCTAAGATGGAATTTCTCTTTCTCTGGCAGGCTGTAGTATATTTAATATTCTTCACCATCACCACACCTGATTTGAAGGAATCAAGTCTTCCTTTATTTTCCATTTCTCCCCCCTACTGTCTTATTTTAGAATGAATCTGAATTAATTAAAAAGTTTGGATAAGGGACTCCTCAGTTGTCAAAGTGACACCTTTGCTCTCTAAAATTTTTAAAAGTTCTTTGCAACTGATTCCCCCAATGCAATATGCCCTTTAATTACTTGACTGTTGCTTCCATAGACAGTGGTTGCTGACACAAATAAAACAAACCCTGAAATAAGTCTAACTTAAATTCATTTTGGAAGCACAAGAAAATGTGTGCATTTAATGTCTTGTATTGGACTGTAAGAGTGAGGCAGTTACTAATCTGCATCCCCAAGCCTATAACTTGCAGGATTGTGATCATTATTTATGATTAATAAAGAAGAGAACTTAAAAATAATCAATAGAAGTCTTATTTAATGAGTAAACAATTTCATCATATTTGGGGTTCCAATAACTGGAAGGACAACATTTTTCTCTAGGTAGGGATTCTAGAAACATGTTTTTTCCTGGAAAACTTGTACTTACCATGGTGACTCATTTCTTTTTGTATTATATACAGTCCTCTGCCTAATAGAGCATGGAGAGCAATTTTACGTTTACAAAAGAACTTCATTGCACCATGCATCACACATGATTTGATGCATTGTGGAGAGGCTATCCTAAATGTACTATTTCAGAAATGCAGAGGGTTTTCAATAGTGCACTGCCTTGCCCACAAATTAGGAAACTGAAGTAGTAAATAATTAAAAGATGAATTGTATTGGGAAAGTCTGTTGTCAGAGACCTCTCCAAAGTACTGAAGAGCAATGATGTCAGTCTGGAGACTAAGATGTGCCTGATCCAGGCCATAGTCTTTGCAGTTACTTGCTATGTGTCAGAAAGCTAGACAATGACTAGGGATGATAGAAAAATTGATGCCTTTGAGCTGTGATGCTGGAGAAGAGTATTGAATATACCATGGACTGCTAAAAGAACAAACAGGTTTGTCCTAGAGAGGGTAAAACCAGGCTGCTCCTTGGAGGCAAGGATTTTGACACTTTATCTGACATAATTTGGGCATGTTGCTGGGAGGAACCAATCCTTGGAGAGGGACATCATGCTTGGAAGGGTGGAGGGACAACACAAGAGAGGAAGACCATTGATGAGATGGGTTGATTTAGTGGCTGGGATAATATGCATAGGTGTGCCAGAGAAAATAATATTAGCACAGGATAGAGCAGGGTTCAGAGCTGTTGTACAGAGGGTTATTACAATTTGCAAGTGACTCAACAGCACATAGCAACAATGCCTGGAATGAAAATTCTTTTTTTTTTCTCATTCTTTTCCCACTGCTCAACAAATATAAGAAAAGGGAAATGCTTGAGAATGGAGAGATAGAGAAGCAGGGTGGGAATTTGTGCTGAGGAGCTAAAAGGAAGTAGGGGAAACCATCACACTTGGAAAAATTAAAGATGAACAAAGGAGCTTATAAAGAGTGTAAAATGCTATAGAATCTTAAGTTGAAAAAAGCTGCACTCAAAGAGATTAAGGTTATTTATGAGGACAAAGTTTCCTTTACTCAGAGTTAATAGTTTCATATGGAATTGTGTGTGCATTTTGACTTCTTCAATCCAAAATCATACTTGCAATAACACACACTGCAGTGACTTAACAAGAGAATCTGTGATGAGGAAGCTTGTAATAAAGTTTTAATGAGAAGGTAGAATCTTCAAACAAGATAGTTAGAGAGGAATTGTGTTTTCTGAGTTCCGGTGAAACTTGAGTGGGTATTGACTGATGCACAATAAATCTAAAGGTCTCAGCAATGCCAAGAAAATTAAGGATCCATGAGGCTCTTGTGTCCTATTAATGTCACTGCAGTTGGTGACATTAATTGTGAGTGGATGAATTTTGGAAGTTTTAAAAAAACAATTAAAATAAGGTACTTAACATATTGAGAAAAGTGAGCTTGGACAGGACTAGGAGGAGGACAGGATTTGAAATTATTTAAAGAATTTGAAAAATATGGCATAAGCAGAAATGTTTCTAAAGTCTATATGCATCAACATTTTGTTGGTTTTTTTAACACAGCTTCTGCCAAATACCATGCAAGGTTGGGAAGAAGAGTTAAAATGACATAGACCATATCATGTCTGCCTCAGCACTAATGAGTGCCATCAATTGTAGTGAGTTTGTTTTTGAAGAGATGCCAGGAAAATATTACATATTTATACAACTAGTTTCTTGGAAAGCAAAAGCTACCCTGAAATCCACAGGGTCCCTTTTCAGCAGGAAGTAGCTAAGAGAATACGCCATCCCCCTTTCCTTATGAATCAGGGTGAAGTCTCTCTTAGGGAGGAGTGATAGGGAATGGCAAAGGATACACTGACAAAGGAGTGTGTGTTTAATTCCTTATTTATCTTTACCAATGGATGGCTCACCAGAACCTTTTTCCAAATAGACCTACGTAACAACACAAAACTTTGACAAATCAGAAATATCTGATACCAGTTGCCACACTTTAGCAAGATTGGGAATACGATACTACTACATTGCATTTAATTTGTAGAAAATAAAATAATTAGGGGGGGAAATGGTGGTTTTACAAGTGAGGTCTTATCTTCAATTAGAGATCTATAATGTGAATAAATGTCTCTCTTATGCTAGAACTTACGATAAAACCCAAAACTTAAATTGACTGCCATCATGTCAGAACCTACTTATAATGGCCATTCATTGGGTTTCTGAGACTTAAGTGCCCTAGAAGAGATTGCTCATCTTTCTCCCAAAGAGATGCTGGTAGATTTGAACTAATGGAGACATGCAACATTTGCATTTGCAATACATGCCTCCAAGGCTCCTTGTCTAAAACAAAGGGGTTTCATTTATTTTCCACAAGCAACATGGTGTTGTCTATACATTGTAGGTGGTTAATGAATCTTCCTTCAATCTGCATGCTAGGTTCTTTATATAGAGACCAACTTCTTGGATAATTTGATTAGCTCAGAGACTGAATAAGTATATAATCTTGACCCCTAATTATATTTATTTTTAAAGTGTACACTATCCCCTCATTCTGCCTAAACTACTGCCTCTTGAAAGCACAGGGTTCACATGCTCTCAGTTAAGAGTTCCAGAATTCTCATTCTTTGAAATGTTATCCATAAATTGTTATGGTACACATGGTTGAATGTCTTTGTATAACCAATTGAAGGATTGTAAAACATGCACCACGGATGCAGTGAAGTGGCTGAGTCTGACTTCTGTACGATTTATAAAAGGTAACGTCTCCCATCAATAATATCCATAGTGCCAAACAAATAGCTGTAGGTCAGACATGTCATCACCACCACCCACCTTCCACCCCATGCTCCTGCACCTATTTCCACCAATCACTGGATTTGACATTTATTATTGATTCTTAGACTTTACTCATAGTTGTGGTCCTGGAAGTGGAGTTTATTAAGGAAGCAATTTGGAGAGTGGAGGAGGCAAAGATTATCACCCAATGCAAGTCCAGATTTAGTCCAATAGCACAAGTCCAAATCATTCCATAAGGTTTGCCTTATACATAAGGTTTGCAGTTATACATCAGCTTCTCCTTCAATCATCCAGCAAGCAAAACCTTTATCTGTGACCTCTGGTTACAACTTGTCAAAGTTTCTCCACAGCAATGCCATAGTCTCTCCCTCATCATCACCATCACCATCACCATCATCAGGGTCTTGTTCTAGTCTCGCTCTCACCAGGGTCTTTCTTCAGTCTCCCTCAAGTCTTGCTGCTCAATGTGGGAAGCACTATTTCTCTTACCTAGTCCAACAGCTGTTAATTTGCAAGACCATGCATCTGTAGTTAAGCTAGCTAGAGACCAGATGGGGCTAACATAATGGCTAGAAAAGCCAACTTTTAAGCTAACACGGGCAGTTATGTTTCTAATATTCTGTGCAACAACCAGCAAAGATAGTCTTCATTCCAGACCCTCATGTAAATACATTTTTAATTTCTGATAGTTCTCTGGTAAAGTACTACTCTAGGCATTTCTTAATAATTTTCAGAAGTATTTCACTGTGCATAATATTAATGATAATGTTCTATAATTTAAACATTCTGCTGGATCATTTCTTTTCTGAATGGGCACATGTATGGATATTTTCTAGTCATTGGAGTAACTGTCTTCCAAATTTATTTGGTGTAGATGAGTGAGAATCTCCAGCACTGCATTCAGTTTTGTTTCTAAAAAAAAAACCAAAAAACACTCCAATTGAGATTTTGTTTAGTAATTTTTTTTTAAATTTTATTATTTTTGTGTGCATGTACCGTCAAATCAGATTTGACTGGTACAGGAGGAGATTGTCTCTCCTTTCCCGGCAGAGCATCTGGTGGATTCAAACCGTGCACCTCTGGGATTGTAGTTGCAGCTCCTTGCCACTAGGCCACCAGAGCTCCCCTATTTTGTCCATTCCTGGAGCCATATTTTAGTTAATACTTTCACTGCAGCTTTGACTTCTTCCTTCAGCAGCAAGCCGTCTTAATCATATGCTACCCCTTAAAGTGATTAAGTATCTACCAATTCTTTCTGATACAGGCACTCCATGTTTTTCCCATCTTCCCTTGAAATAGGTGTTTATAGACTAATACGTGAGTCTCCCTAGTGTTTTTTGGGATGAAGTCATAAATTTCTCTGGATGAATTTTATAGCTGGAAGTGAAATCTATGATTTCACTCTCTACCATCAATGGTTAAAGCAATCAGACAATAAAACTATTTTAGACCACAGTATAAAAAGGATGTGAGTTAATGAGAAAATGGACATTGTCATGAGAATACAATGGAAAAATGACACATTTAATGAAGCTCAACATTCGTTTAGAAATTACAAAGAAAGAATGGTTAGGATTTTGTGTCATAGAAGAAAACAAAATGCAGGTTTCTGATATAAAAGAGAAGCAATTATTTTAAACACTAAAAACTGTTAGAATAGAACAAAACAAAACAAAAAACCAAACAAAAAAGTCTTACAATAAAATAATTAGTAACTTAGGAAATTACTCTTTCCCAAATGGATGTTGGTGCCATACATTTATTTAAATAATGTAGTTGAAGTGCACCCTTAGACATATTCTCATTTGTGGAAAATTTAATTCAACAAATTAATTACTTTGGACAGAAATGAATTGTCACCCCCAGGTGGTAAGTCTAAGGAAGTAAACATTCTTTTATTTCTTATTTATGAGATTTTTTTATTATAATTAAATTGTCATGAAAATTTAAAGTAGCTCTTTTCATTTCTCTGCCGTTACTCATGAACATTGAGACATCTTCTGTGTGTGTGTTTCTTCGGTGTGTAGCTACTAACAGACAGACCATTTTAGCTAAATCAACTTTTTAATGTAGTACTAGAACATTACAATCTGACTTTAAAATATGACTGTTGTCATTTGTAGTTTTATTGCAAAAACTTTTTAGGTATCATGGAGAGTGGGTTGGGAGAACTAAGATCAAGAGTAGAAACTTCAACTGGAACTGAATTCAGAAGTTTGCAAGCTTCTTAATACTTATAAACCATTTACGCTTGAGAACATAATCCCTACGATAAAATAAATTGTATTTAAAGATGAACTTACATTTAAATTACCAGAATATTCTATTTTAAGCAGATAAATAAAATTTTCCTATCTATATTGTATATTTTTTGTAAACTGTGAAGAATACTCATTTACCATCCTTTTTTGGTTTGTAAGTGTGATGATTGGGCGTTTGTGCTTTTGTATGACATGTGCCTCCCTTAAACCTTGTAACGACGTCAGCACATTACCCATCTGACGTGAAAACAAATTAAAAGTAAATTTTAATAGAAAGAAAACTCATTTAATAAAGAAGATATCTCAGTAGCAAAGTGCGATATATATTGGAGGGGGGCAAAGAAAAAAGTGCAACAATGAATGAATGAAAATCCAAAATCTCTGTAAATGTTCATTAAAATGAATTAAAAAAAAAGAATTAATATGACAGGGTGTACTACTTTACAACAAAAGAAACTAGTTATTTGTTATATTTCTGGTTGACCTATTAGTATGTATTTGGATATATTTTATTATTTATGTAACTGCAAATATCTCTTAATAAAAGTGGTTTTGATGATTAAAAAAACAAAAACACCTTTCTTGGTGAAAGGAAAAAGAGGCTTAAAACACTAATAGAAGTAGTTTAGAAACTACAGTTCTCAGTATTAATGACACCTCAACATCAGAAAAACAAAAATCTTCATAACTACATCAATAACAACTTTATAATAAATGGGGGAAAAGTTCAAAGTTGTCAACGATTTCATTTTACTTGGATCCTCAGTCAATGCTCATCGAACTAATAGTCAAGAATTCAAAAGATGTAAATTGTTGAACAAATCTGCAAAGGACTTCTTTAAAGTTAGCTTGAAGTATATTGAAGATGGCCTAGTGATGAGAAGCTGAGCTGCAATCTCAAATGCACATGGTTCAAGGTCACAAGCTTCTCCGCAGGAGGATATAGGCAATCTCCTCTTGTGAGATTAACTGCCCCTGAAAGCCTGCAGGAGAGTCAGCTATGGGTTGGTTCTGACTCTACAGTACATCCACACCAACATGTGCTTCGCCCGAGCTGTGGTGTTTGTAACTATGTCAAATATTTGTGAAAGTTGGCCAATGACTAAGGAAGATGCAAAAAGAATTAAAGTCTTTCATCTATGGTTTGGGGGAGGATTATTGATTGTGCCATGACTTGCAAAAGAACAATCAAATATGCCTTGAACATACTGCAGACAGAAAGCACCTTGGAATTGTGGATGAAATTCCCTTCTATACACTTGGAACACATTAGTAGCAGTGGCTAGTGTCTGGAGAAGCACATCATGTTCTATAAACTAGAAGATCGACAAAGGAAGACTCTCAATGAGAGAAATTGACACAGTAACTGCAAGAATGGGCACAAGTACAGTAGAGATTTGTGAGAATTCCACAGGTCTGAGAGGTGTCTTGTTCTATTGTACTTTGGGTTAACATGAGTTAGAACTGATTCCATACAATCTAACAAAAACAAAAACCCACTAATGTTGTTGTTTGTTATTGTTGTTATGTGCCATCAAATTGCCTGTGACTCATAGCAACCCTATGTACAACAGCCAGAACCCTGCCCTGTCCTGAGCCAGTCTCATTGACTTGGACACAGCTAATCCCCTAGCGCCAGTTATCATGTCAATCCATCTCATGCAGGGTCTTCTTCTGCACTGGCCCCCCATCCTTCCAAGCATGATGACCTTTTCCAAGAACTGGTCCCTCCTGATCATATCCTCAAAATATGTGAGATAGAGCTAGTTAGTGAATTTTAACATCCATTTAACAAATCTCTCAGATGGTGCCTCTCTGGCAGTTCAAATCCACCAGTGGCTTCAAGGGAGAAAAATGGGCAATCTCTCTTCTTGCAACCCATTGTAGGGTCAGCTAACCAACTCCTAATATATAGTTCTGGCTATATGGCAATGACTTTGAGGGTTATATGTACTTTAAATCTAGAGTCCAGTTTCAAGCTTGAAAGCAAAGAAATAAAATTTATTTGAAAACTAAAGTTTATATTGGTGATGGTTTTATGTCAAGTCAGAAGCAAGCCATGGCTTAGCCTCCAGCAAATTTTCAGAGACAGTGAATCACACAGGAGGAGAAGGCCCACCCTTATCCCACAGAGTAACTGGGGGATTCAAATTGTGTGCCTTTGGGTTTGCAGCACAGTTTCTTACCACTAGGCCATCAAATGAGGGCCAGGGGTCATACTATCTACCTTAATATACTTCTAATTGAAGTCTTTCTCTACTTTTTCAATCTATATGTGTATCATTCTGGAGGCTGGACATTATGAAGAAGAATGTGGCATCAGAATTGAAGGAAGACTCAACAACAAACTGCTTTATGCTCACTGAAACTGAGGAGAACATAAAGCGTGTGTTGCAGAAGGTCAAGAACCACAACCTTCAATATGGATTGCGACTGAACATCAAGAAAATGAAGATTCTCACCGTCAGGCCAATTGACAACATCGTGATAGATGAAGAGACTGAGGTTTTGAACAATTTTCTTTTGCTCAGATCTACAATCAACACTGTTGGCCTCAGCAGTCTGGAAATCAAAAGATGAGTCCCATTGAGAAAGTCTGTTGTCAGGAACTTTTCCAGGGTGCTAAAGAGCAAAGATGTGGCTGATGTAGGCCATTTACTGGCTATGCATCAGGAAGTTAGATAATGACTAAGGATAACATAAGAAGCATTGATGCCTTTGGGTTGTAGTGCTGGAGAAGAGTAGTTAACTTACCATGGACTGCCAAGAGAACAAACAGGTCTGTCCTGGAGAGGGTGAAGCCATGTTGTTCCTTGGAAGTAAAGATTCTGATGCTCTATCTCACATACTTTGGGTGTGTTACCAGGAGGGATCAGTCCTTTGGAGAAGGACGTGATGCTTGGAAAGGTGGAAGGTCAGCACAAGAGAAGAAGACCTTGGGTGAGCTGGATAGACACTGTAACTGTGGCAATGGGGTGATGGGTGTCGTATACAGTGAAATTGGTTCAAGATAGAGCACGGTTCAGAGCTATTATTCACAGGGTCACTATGAGTTGCAGGTGACTCAACAGCACAGAACAACAACAATAATTAAAATATAATAACAATTACATAGCTATGCATAATTGTAATCCTAAATCCCAGATATTTCATTGTGGATCCAATTTAATATGATATTCTTTTGTGAGACAACACAAGATAAAAAAACAATCTTCATATAAATGATTTTGGCAATCCGTGCATTATTTTTCCATAACATATAAATTGATTTTGTACTGTTAAAAGACAGCTAATTATTAGAAATGAGAAGTATGTAGGTTGCATTCTCAATACATTCTGAGTAGAGTTTTCTACGTAATTCTTTCCTCATGTAATTAATCCTGAAAATTTTAATTGATGTAGATTTTTAAAATATTTCTAGTATTTACACTGGAGTATGTTTCAGACTAAAAGCTAAGGAGAGTCCATTACTGTCAATAAAATTGATAATTCAGTTAAAATGTTTTAGCCTTTCTCTGAGTTTACAACAAAAAAAACAGATATTAGCATAAATGTCAGCTACTTTAAAAATCTACAACTTTATTAATAAAGAAATTAAAGTTTGTCCACAATACTGTAAATGTTTAAAATATTTTTATCAAATTCCTTTATCTATAATATTTTATTATTTATAACAGTGCTCATCAATTTAAAACTTCATTTCATATATTGCTGTGTATTTTTCAAGTAGGTTAAGAATATGCGCAGAGATATTTAATATTCTTGTTGTTGACTCAGAACCAGTCTACAGCTTTCCCTCTAAGCAGGCTTTCAGAGGCCCTGGTGGAGCTTACCTATCCTCCTCCTGTAGAAGAGCGATTGGATTCAAACCACATTCCTTCAGGATTGCAGCACAGATTCTTCCCGTTATTACCATTATTATTATTACTCATAATAACTGGAAACAGGACATGCAGCAACATGGCAAATATAAAAGGTGAAAAGAACGCATTTGTGCACAGTACTTGAAGGTAATTTGGAAAGTCGTAGATTCATCAAATAAATAATGGCTTCTGAGATTGGCTCCTCATTTAAGAAAAACAAAATTGCTTTTCAATTCAGTAGTTAGTGCTGAAACATTCATTAAAAGGAAGAATTAAAGATATGAGACTTGAGTTCAATATTAAACAAGGATATTTTTTAAAGATTATAGAAACAAATAGCAAATGTAGTTCCTTTTTTTAGAATATTTTTGAAGAAAATATTGCTTACTCTTAATCAGGTTATGTCTATTGGCATAAAAGAGGCCAATAACCCAATCTCTTGCCAATGCCGAAGAATCTGCACAATTTTATGTAGTTTGATTCATTTAAGAGCATTATCAAGAGAAAACCCAAGGTGAAGACAATATTTGCAAACTCTGATGGTGTAGTGAGGAGAAGCTGAGCTGCAATCTCAAAGGCACTTTGTTTGAGGCCACAGCTAGGGCTCTGCAGGAGAAAGCTGGATAATCTCCTCCCGTGCAGTTAACTGCCTCCAGTGGGTATCAACTCAACACAGCAACAGCAACAGCAACAACGGAAGTGTTAAAATGATCCACGACTAGTATCTAGTCACAGGGCAAGAGGTGTTGAGAAGAAGATGAGTCAACCATATCCTTTAAAAATTTTCATTATCAGAGCAAGTAACGACTGCTATCGTGTTTATAATGCAATTGTTAAGTTGGAAATAGTTTGAGGTCTTTTCCCTTATCCTTAAAGAACACTAGTGGTTGAGATTGATATTAAAAATTGTCAATCACTTACCAGTGAAATAGTTAGAAAGAGACCTTCACACTTCCTACTGAAGGACTGCAAAATTTTTCATTTGTCAAGGTCCTCTGGAGCAACACAAAATTGCCCACAATGGGCTATCAGTAACTGCACTGACCTCACTAGGGTATTATGAGAAATCTCACTTTGAAGGATGCCAGACTGCTGTTGTATTCGGAATGTGGACATTAAAGAGCAGTAAAAGCATTTACATTAGCCTTTTGATCTGACAGTACTTTACAAACTGAAGTATAACTTAACTGTTTTTCCATCATGATCTATCCAGGGGCTCACACTGGTTTTCACCCGATGCAACTGAAGCCTTCAATGAATTAAGCACAGAACTTGGATCCTTGGTTTGTAATCCCTAGTTGTAACTAAAAGATCTGAAATCACTTTTTCATGACATCACCATCTTTTTGCCTTGCCTTGCTGTCTTTATAACAGTTTCTGTGCAACAGGGAATGAAAAACAAAAAGCAAAGTGAAACAGAAGAGAATATGTGGGATAAACTTTCTCCATCTTTTTGCCTTCTTAGAGAAATTATATAGATCAATCCTCTGAGATACATAGCATTAGAAATTCCACTTCAAAGTATTGAATGAACATTGTTATTTTTTCACTCACATTTCAAAGTATTTTGTGAGTGAAAAAAATGGAATTATGTTGAGGGAACTAATTCCATCTCATAAGGACAAATACTTCATAAGATCTTTATTATAAAAATAGGAAGATTACTAGTAATATATGTACAAAGGTCAAAGGAGGAGGGAGTCTGAATGGGAATCACAAGGTCTCAGAACTTGGTGGGCAGAGGAAGAAGGTGAAAGACTTGGGAAATATTCGGTGGGGACCTGCAAGAACAGGGTAATGGTGGGCATGGATCAGTGGTGATTAATTTTATAAAGCTATCTATGGGGATGATCATATGAAACACAATATGAAGAGAGAAATGTGGGAAGCACAGTGTATATAAACAAAACAGAAACACAATGTATATGAATTCTGTATGCAGCCCAGTATTAAATAAAAATATATTTTTTTTAAAAATAGCTCTAATTTAATTCACAAGTGTAGCTATATTGTTGATTGTCGTAGTAGGAAAATTTGATGTTTTGTACCATGATTAGACAACTTCCCATCTTGGTCTGTGAACATTTCATTTCCCTCTGGAAAATGGAAAAGAGTCAGTATGTATACTGTCAAGTGCTCCAAATATTCTATAGTATTTCAGAAGTAATTTTGATTTATGATATTATATTAATTAGATAACAAGGTATGATAAGGTCAGGTTCTATAAGAATTAGCTTAGGGTTTCAATACATTTAAGTTTTACTCCAAGGTGTAAAAGCAAAGTGCTCTGTTTCCTTCTTTTGATAGTGCTATAAATCTCCTAGGTTTTAGTTGTGAAACATACGTGAAGTTTATATAAATTGAGACCAAACATAGCTGTATGAGTGATTGCCATTGGAAGAAGAGAATCTGGCTTCTCATCTGAACACAGTCAGAAAGCTTTGTATTTTAACTTCTTGGTGAAAAGTTTAGGGAGCTCTGATGCCTAAGCAACTACATTGTAATCCCAAAGGCATTCGGTTTGAATCCACCAACTGCTCCATGAGAAAAAGATGGGCAATTTCCTCTCATGTGATTTACAGGCATTGGAAACCAGCTTGAAGGTCAGCTATGGTTTGATTCTAACTCAATGATATGAAACAACAATTGAACAATTTAGGATGTCAGTCTGGAGACTAAGGTGTGCCTGATACAGGCCATGGTCTTTTCAATCACTTGCTATGTGTCAGAGAGCTGGACAATTGCCAGGGAGAATAAAAGGAGAATTGATGCCTTTGAGCTGTGCTGCTGAAGAAGAGTATTGAATATACCATGGACTTCTAAGAAGACGAACAGGTTCAACCTAGAGAGAGTGAAGCCAAGCTGCTCCTTGGAGGCAAGGATTCTTGGAGAAGGATGTCATGCTTGGGAGGGTGGAGGACAGCACAGGAGAGGAAAACTCTCTATGAGGTGGATTGATTCTCTAACTGAGGTATTGGGTAGGTGTGTCAGAGACAGTGAGATTGGCACAGGATGGGACAGGGTTTAGGGCTGTCATACATAGTCATAGTGACACTGACAGAGTGACTGTATATCACTATAGTGACACTGACATAGTGTCGTACATAGTGACTCGACGGCACATAACAACAATAACAAGGATAAATGACAAGATAAAGGCAGAGTATTCAGAAAAGTCACTTCTTTTCCTTCTAAACTCTCTACTGTTTTGGAACCAAGTGAACAAGGAGACAGGATGAGGGATCCACCAAGATAAAGGATCTAGATAAAAAGAAATCCTGTACTGTTTACATGACACTATTTAATAATTGCACGGTATACCCCTATGCTTTTTTTATGATCTCCAGCCTTTTATTTTCATGTACTGTTAATAATAATGTTCAATAATTTCTACATTCTGTTGGATCACCTTTCTTGGGAATAGAACAAATATGTATGTCTTCTAGTTATTGACACAGGCAGCTGTCCTCCAAATTCCTTGGCATATATTGGTGATCATGTCCAGTGTTGCATCTGTTAGTTGAAATGTGTCTATTGGTATTCTCTCTATACTTGGGGCCTTATTTTTTGCCAGTGTCTTCAATGTAGCTTGAATTTCTCCCTTTATTACCATTGGCTCCTGTTCATATGGTCCTTTCTGAAATTTTTCCTTGTCAACAAATTATTTTTGATACAGTGACTCTGTATTCCTCCCGTCTTCTTTGAACGCTCCCTGGATCACTTAAAATTTGCCCATTGCATCTCTCAGTATTACAACTTGAGGCTTGAATTTGTGTTTCTTTCAGCTTCCCCCCCAAAAAAAATGTGTAGATCTTTCAGCTTGAGAAATGTCAAGTGAGTTTTCCATCTTTGACTCTTGCTCTTCTCACATTTGGCTTTAATACTTTGCTTTGTCTTTTGAAATCGTCTTTCCAGTTCTTTTACTTCACTTTCTCTTGCTTATTAGAGCATCTTCTGGATGCTCTAATACAATTGTCATAGTTTTTCTGACATCCATTTTGGTTTTTTCCTTTCTCCTCTGCCTTTATAATGAACTTTTGCTCTCTTCATGGATAATACCCTTCATTTCATCCCACAGCTTCAATGATATTCAATCATTGGTGATCAATGCCTCAAACATGTTCTTAAGAGGATTTTTAAATTCAAGTGGGGTACCACTCAAAGTCATAGTTTGATTCTTGTGGACTTGGTTTCTTTTTTTTTTTTTCAGCTTAATTTTGAACTTGTACATGAGTAATTGATGATCTGTTCCACAGTCAGGATCTGACTTGATGTTGACTGCTGATATTGAGCTTTTTCGAGGACTTTCCCCACAGATATCATCAATGTGGTTCTTGCTCATTGTTTAGAGAATTTCGAGAAGTTCAAGTTGGGTTTAGAAGAGGCCCTAGCACTAAGGATATCAGTGCTGATGGCAGATAGATCCTAGCTGAAAATACTAGGAGGATATCAATTTGTGCTCTATTGACTATGTAAAAACATTTGACTATATGGATTAGAATAAATTATGGATAACATTGAGAAAAAATGGGAATTTCAAACTACTTAATTGTGCTTATACAAAATCTATATCTAATTTAAGGAGTTGCTACCAAAATTGAACAAGGAAACACTTCATGGTTTAAAACCAGCTAAAGTATATTCAGGATTGTATCCTTTCTCTATATCTATTCCATTTGTATGCTGAGGAAACAATTTATGAAGCTGGCCTTTATGAAAAGGAATGTGGCATCAGGATCAGAGAAAGACTCATTTATAACCTGTGTAATGCTGATGACACAACTAAGCAGAGAGATGTTTATTGCAGAGTTCTAGTATAAAGAAATAAACCAAAATAATTGGTTTATTTTAGAAAGTGGTACTTTTTTCTTTGGGATTAGAGTGGATATGCATGATATATGCATGACCAGGGCCCAGTGAAGTTCATCATATGTGCACTTGCAAGAATGAACTAGAATCAACATAGTGTAACCAAACCTCCTTTTCAGTGTCTAGCTTGACTACAGGATGCTCATTACCTGAGTAAAGCTGAGTCTCCAAGTAGAAGGGCTTTAAGAAATGCAGCCTCTTAAATTGTTGTTGTTGTGCACCACTGAGTTGGAACCAACCCATAACTGACCCTCTGGTGGGTTTTCAGAGGCAGTTCAATGCTCTAGAGGAGATTGCCCACCCTTCAACCATGGAACAGGTGGTAGTTTCAAACTGCGTGCCTTTGGGATTGCAGCACAGATTCTATTTCTTTAAAAAATAGTTTCCTTTATACTTATCTGCTTACAAAGTTTGTATGTATTATTTTACACACCAGATCTTTCCTATTTCCTTTACCCACCTCTCCCTCTACCCATCAAATTGTGGGACGCTATGATTACTGCCTAGACATCCTCATCCCCCTGCTCCTCCTCTCCTCTCCTTGATCCTCATACCCATTTTGCTAGTTATCTTTACATTTCTACAATAATGGTCCTATACAGTATTTGTCCTTATGGGACTCAGTTAGTTCACTTAGCATAATGCTCTCGAGTCCCTCCTAAGTTATGTAATAGTTTTATAAATCATTGCTCCTGCATGCAACACAGATTCTTACCACAAGGCCACGAGAGCGCCTCAAATTCCTTAAATTGGAATGTTTATAATAGACAGATGTCATTCAAGCTATTTCATTCTTTACAAATACAGCTGTGTATCATAAATGCATACCTTGAGAGACTGTCATTTGACCATACATTTTTATGGAGATTTCACTCCAGTGGACCGTTAGTCAAATTCAGTCTGTAGAACTGCTTTATTTAACCTTCACTGTGTTTTCAGCCTTTCTGAAATACTTTTTTTTTTCATTTCTAAATTGGAGTATTTTACATTAATATATGAGATTTAGGCTTTTTCTGAGAAGTTGGTTATGGCCTATTCACATTTCTATATAATCATCAGTCCCCAGAAAGGCACATACTGTCTAGTTCACCATCACCTCCAACATCCTCCTGTATATTATCTCTTTCCTGCATTTGTGCTAATTCGCCTGTCAGATAGGCCTCTCCCTTTATAGCTCCAGCCTCATGAATTTCTGCTTCCAATTTTTTCTTTTAAAATATTCTTGGACTTTATTAAACTGGAGAAATATTCTCTGCTCATTTACTTGATTATTCAAATCAGAATATATGCATATTAGATGGCGAGGGAAAACTCCCTTTGGAAGAACTCAGTAACTACCTATGCACAATTCAGATGTGATGGAGCAGTGTGGCAGTTCAGTTAATTGCTTGGGCTTTTTGAGTTCAGACTCCATAACTTCGCAGAACCTTGTGGTATTGGCAAGTTACTTAACTACATACACTAATCCTTACTGCTTCATCTGCAGAATAGGAAGAATAATACTCTAGCATCAAACTGTTGCGTGTGTTTAATTGTATACACAAAGGCATGCACACATACATACACATTAACATATTTCATATTCTTTTAGAATAATAATTTTATCCATAGAGTGTATTGTACTTCACAGGGGCCACATGTGCGCCTCAGAGTAGAATTGTGAGTCACAGGATTTTAATGTCTTGTTTTCTGAGAGCAATCACCAGGCTTTTCTTCCAAGATAACTTGGGTTGGACTCTAACCTTAAATCTTTTGGTGAGCAGTCAAGTATATTAACTGCCCACATCACAAGGTAACACATTTATCTGATACTATATTTGATAGCAACTATATTTGATAGCAACTATTAAAGAGTTAGTTCAAAACTGATCTGAACTAACATTCAACATCTACCATAGGTAATATTTTTCTTGCCTTACACAAATGGGCTATATAGGAAAAGGAGTATGCACTCTAAGTGAGAAAGTTCAAGGTAAAGGCTGATATGAAGATAAATTTTTTAAGGATTGGGATAGTCTTCACTTTCTGAAAAGATGGTGTTTGTTATTCTTGGCATGCATGAGCTAAAATACATGAAATTACTGTTTCAAGAAAGAACATATTCTGTTCCAGTTGTTGCTATGTACCATCAAGTCAGAATGAACTCAAAGCTGATGACGCTCTCATAGAGCTACTGGCAGACTTGAACTGAGTGCTTCAGGGTTAGCAATGTAATTACTTACCAGTAGGCCACCACAACTCATTGTAGTCCAAGGTCAATGCTAATCACGGGCTGTGCTTTTACACTTGAAAAAAAAAGTTCCCTGTGTAACTTGACAGAGCATTTTGAATGTCTCAAAGATGAGATTTTCATTATATGTTATTTACTTAATTTCCTAAATTGATTTTAAATCTGTCCTATGTGCTTAGAAGCACAGTTCTGAACGCTAATCTAAATCATATCAAATACCAGGTTGAAGCTGTCAATAAACAGATAATATGAGATATTAGAAATTTTCAAACAAAGTTTATAGAGTTTTATTTAATTTTGGTTTTGGTACATCCCACGTTATTGTTATGCCGTAATTTGTAATATGTCTCAGAATGGTTTTATTCAAAGGGATTCTAAAGCAGTTCTTTCTAATTGTAGATATGGGATACTTTAGTCCTTCTAAAATACAGTTTTATCCATCTATCATGATTGAATTTCATCACCACCAAATTGAATCATTACATTATTAAGATAGATCTCAAAATGTAACTTACCTCCCTGAATAGGCAAAGCTTTTCTAAAAGTAAAAACTAAGTGAAAGGCATCATACTCCTTGATCTCAACATCTACTACACAACCATAACCAAAACATATCATTGGTAGAATGACAGACAAGTAGAAAAATGGATTAGAATTGAGAAGCCAGAAATCAACCTCTATCTACCTATGTTCAATTGATATTTGACTATTAAAAGGTGAAATGACAACCTTTTCAACAAATGGTGCTAGTAAAACTGGATATTTACTTGCAGAAAGCTGAACAGGATCCACATCTCATATCTTGTATAAAAACCAACACAAGGTTGATCAGAGACCTGATGTAATACTCAAAACCATAAAGATAATAAGAGACAAAATGGGACCAAACTTAGAAACCCTAGTCTATGATATAAATAGGCTTACAGGTATAGCCAGATATGTGAAACCAGGAGAGGATAAAAATCAACAAATGAGACCTTCTAAAAATTAAATCCCTGAGTATGTCAAAATTTGTACAATAGAGTAAAATGAAAGCACACAGGTTAGAAAAAGCATTTGACAAAGACGTTTTTGACAAAGGCTTTATAACTAAAATTTAAAGAATACTGCAGGGCTTCCACAAGAAAAAGACTGATCAATACAACTACAAAATGGAAAGACAATTACAATGTCAAAAGACTCTTCTCAAACAAGGACATTTGAATAACCAACAAAAACATAAAGAAACACTCTACGTTACTGGCACAGAGATGCAAACCCAAACACCAATGATGAAAGCTTACCAGCAGAGCAAGCAATATAGGTTGGAGAGGATGTGGAGAGATCGGAACTCTCATATATTGCCAGTGCGATTTTAAAATGATGCAGCCTCTATAGAAAGCAGTTTGGCATTTCCTCAAAAAGCTGAACTCAGGAATCCAATATGACCCAGCCATTATACTACTGTAAAATATGCTAAGGAAATCAGAACTGAGATACAAACAGAAATGTGCACCTAAGTTCATAGCTGCATTATTCACAATGGTAAGAAGATGGAAACAATTCAAATGTCCATCATCAAATGAATGGATAGATAAACTATGGTATGTATAAACTGGAATACTATGCAGCATTAAAGAACAAGATGTTCATAAAGTACAGCACAACATGGGAGCACTTACCGACTTTCTGAGAGTCTATAGAATATTATGTGGAGTGAAAAAAATTTCATCATGAAAGGACAAATACTGCATAAGACAGATACTGCGAAAACACGAGGGGAGGTAAGTGGTGAGTTGGGAAGGCAGAAAATACAAATGTTATTTGTGGACAAGGAACACTAAAAGGACCGAGAAAAGGGAGGATCAATTTAGTGAGAATGAAGATAAAAATAATAGGACTATTGAAATTAAAAAGGAGCTGTGTTTATATATCTATAACTGGAAAGGGAAGAAGAGGTGTGGAAGAAGGAAGAGGAAATCACTGGGATAGAAGAGATGAGTGGGTGGGGTTGGGTGAGGGTGGTGATGAAATATATAAGGGAAATGGAAACTTGAGGAACCAGGGAAATAAAAGTAATAGATGTATAGTAATTACTTATATAAAACATATTATACAGAAATGATCTTACAAAAAGTGTATGTGAATTAAGCAATGTTTATCAATGGTTATATAAAAGTGAACAATAATATAAATAAGCAATAAAAACTAACTTACCTGTAGTTTTCCTGCTATGATATAAATAATGTTCCTGTGATTGCAAACTAATAGCTTATAGGGTAAATGGATCATGCTACACTCCCTTTTTTGTCTTATTTGTTGTAGAGATTTAAATCAGATTTTGTAATTTAATTCCGTGATTTTAGAAAGCACGATGTTCTGTTGCTGTTCATTTGCTTTTAAATAAAATCATACTGATGAATATGTATTGGGAATTAGTAATTTTCCAACTGTGTGATTCTCCTGTAGAATCCAACGTCTGTCAATTAAGCTAGAAGTACTTACAGAAAGAGTTTAAAGAAATATCTAATATGATAAAGAAAATGTTTGGATGGGCCATGGTGGTCAGCTGAAATAGAGATTACCTGATAAGTACAGGCAGACAGGGGGGAAATGGCAGGCAGGAAAAAGATGAGACCTCTCCAAGGTACATGCTTTTTGAGTCTAACTACATCTTCTGCCTGTCCCCGGCAAAGGACATCATGCATGGAACGGGGATAGTCAATGAAGAGGAACACCCTTGATAACATAAATGGGCACTGTAGCAGCAGCAAAGGGCTTAAGCCCAACAGAGATTACAAGGATGGCACAGGATCAGGCAAGATTTCAGCGTGTTCTACGTAGGCTTACTATGAGTTGAAATCAATCATATCATACTTAAAAGTAACCTGCATGGGTGTGTTTGTGTGTGTGTGTGTGTGTGTGTGTGTGTGTGTGTGTGTGTGTGAGAGAGAGAGAGAGAGCACTACAGTCAGAACTGACTCGTAGCTG
This sequence comes from Elephantulus edwardii, assembly GCF_000299155.1. Lineage (NCBI taxonomy): Eukaryota > Metazoa > Chordata > Mammalia > Macroscelidea > Macroscelididae > Elephantulus > Elephantulus edwardii. The sequence continues at coordinate 5,800,545 of NW_006399827.1, forward strand.
ACTTGTCAGTTGCTTTTCAGAGGTTGTAAACAACTTGAGAATGGATTGTTCATTTTTCTTTAACAGAGCGGTTTGTGGTTCAAACCACTTGAGTAAACAACACAACTCTGGTACATCACCAGAGCTGCTGATGTTGATATGTGCCTTCAAGTCGAGGATGACTCATAGCAACCCTATGAACAAAAGATCTGAGCCCTGATCTATCCTGTGCCACCCTCACACATCTTGACACACAAGAAAAGCCCATTGAGGCAGTCACCATGTCAATCTACCTGATTGAGGGTCTTCCTCTCCATTACAGACTCTCCAGCATCATGTCCTTCTCCAAAGAATAAACCCTCTTAGCAACATGCCCAAAGTCTGAGACAAAGCCTCATCATTCTTGCCTCTAAAGAGCCTTCCAGCTGTACCCTCTCCAAGACATGCCTGTTTGTTCTTTTGGTTATCCATGGGATGTTCAGTGCTCTTCACCAACACCGCAGCTCAAAGGCATCAATTCTTCATCCATCATCCTTATTCACTTTCCAGCTCTGAGATGCACAGTTACGTGATAGGAAAGAGCATGGCCTGAATCAGAAGCACCTTAGTCCTCAAACTGACATTATCACCAGAGTTAGAAATGTTAAACAGCAAAAAGTTGAACAATGCTATTCCTATAGCTCCAGAAGAAGAAGAAAAAAAATCTTTTGGTCTGGATCCTTTGAATTGCATTTGTTCCTACTAGCAGATCTCTAAAATTTGCTTTCATTTACCAGATTCAAAATTTGATAGGAAAAAAAAACTTGGCACCTGATTGTGCTCTGCCTGACTCCCAACTGGAATTCCTTCTAGCTTTCTAAATTACTTGGCACCAAAAAAGGCTCTTCTGCCAAAAAAAGTGAATGGTTCAATACTCGAAACAAGGCAGATCAGCAAAATCAGGACTGAAGGTTGAAATCACTTTGATTTCAGATAAAGTGAGTCACCTGTTTCTTGGAGGAAATTACTTATTATGAAAGGATAATAGACTTGGAAGTGGAAAAAAGAAAGAGAGAAGGGGCTCCAAGTAGCTTTATCCAAAATAATGTTTATTGTAGATGTTAATATGTTCTGGAAGATGAGCTCCATAGACCTAATTATTGTTCTGTATTAGGAACAAAAGAGGGTAATAGCAACCTTAGAAAAACAAAAATACAGATAAATATGTGAATCTTTTAAAACTAGATTGATTGTAGTCACTGACATTTTACACAGGATAAGAAAAATGAGGGAAAATCAGTACTCTTTTCACTATTTAATTAACTAGTTAATTCATACATTTATCTATCTTGATAGCAGAGAAAAAGGTTTTACTGAAAGTGTATAATACATCAATAACATGACAGTATAACTTATAGGAACACTGATAAGACTATGGTACTGTTTTTAGGAACAAACTAGTTACAGGAAGTAGTAAGTAAAGAAAAATTTTTTATATAGTATAGCACAGGCAATAGGAGATGTGTGTGTGTGTGTGTGTGTGTGTGTAGTTCTGTGTTCCCTCTGTTTACAACATATCAAGCAGGAAAATGGAAAATACTGATTCTCCCTGCAATTTAATTTTTAGTATCCAATTATTGAAAATGGATATACATATGTGTGTGTAACCGTCTTCTCTCCCATTAATAATATAAAATGTTCACAGAAACAGTTTAGTATCTCTTACCAGTGTATTTCCTTTGCTAGTATATATCACACTGTTGGTTTTTAGTGCCTTGAGTTGACTATAGCTCACACAGACCCTAGGGACAACAGCAGGGAACCTTGTCCTACCCTGTACCATCCTCACAATCTCTGGCATACTCAAGCCCATGACTATAGACACTGTGTCAACTGATATTGTTGAAGATCATCCTCTGTTTTTCTGACCTTCCATCTTCCCAAAGTGATCTTATTCCAAAGACTGCCCACTTATCCCAATCTTGATAACATAAGCGAATTATGTGAGATAAAACTTCACTACCCTTGCCTGTAAGGATCAACATGGTTACACTTCCCCCAAGACAGATTTGTCTCTTCTATTGGTAATCTGTGGGATTTCAATACTCTTCATCCACACCGCAATTCAAAGATACCCACCCATTTTTCTTCAGTCATCCTGGATCATTGTCAAATTCTCAGATGCGTGAGAAGCGATTGAAAGTACCAAGACTTGGATAAGGCGTGCCTTAGTCTTTAAACTAATATACATGTTTTGGGTTTTTTTCTTCTAGAAAGGTTTTTTAAACAGATTTTCCACATATAATACACACTTTTGTTTATTGAATGTTGTGTTTGCCATGAGTATTGATGGTGAGCCGTCTTTGACAGCTTCAATCTTCATCTAGCTTGGCATTGCCTATTCATCAAATGCAATTCTTTTTCTTCTTTTTTCCCTCTATGTTGAGATGTAATCCATAGTGATATTTGTGGTATTTAGTCTTCCTTAGTAAATATCTCAAGTCTTCTTCACTTTCTGAAAGTAGCGCTTTGTCATCTAAGCAACACAGGTTGTTGGTGTGTCTTCCTCAAATCCTGATGTCATACTCTTTTTTTTTTTCTTTTATTATTTTGTGTGTGTACCATCAAATCGAAGCGCACTGGTACAGGAGGAGAGTGCCCCTTCTTCTCCAGCAGGGCATCTGGTGGATTCAAACCGAGTATCATATTCTTGTTCATGTAGTCTAACTTCTCAAATTAGTTGCTCAGTGTGTATTAAGGAATAAAATAAAAATAACTGATGGTCTTAGGCTACACACATTTGCAAACATTAACAGAAAAGCTCTGAGATTTCAGCAACACATTTTTAAGAACAAATCATACTGATAATAATTTTTTGTTGTTCTGTACTGTCGAGTCACCTGTAAACCACAGAGACCCTATGTGCAGCATCTCTGAAGCCTGACCTGTGCTGAGCCAGTCTCACTAATTCTGACACACCAATCTCCATTGCCCCAGTTACTGTATCAATCCATCTTATCCAGAGTCCTCATCGCCTATGCTGTCCTTCCACCCTTCCAAGCATGATGTCCTTCTCCAAATGACTGGTCTCTCCTGGCACATGCCCAAAGTATGTATAAATTCCACTATATTTTTGTTATATCTTTATTTTGTCTGAAAAATCACTCTCCCAACTTCCTAATTATTTTGTGTTTTTATAGAACCATCAATTTCCCATATTTTAGTTAGCATAATTATAAAATATAAATCAGACCATATGACATTTAATACACTTCTCAATAATTTTTCTTTGTACTTAGAATTAAACAAAACTCCCCTCCCATTTTTACTAGGTAAAATGATAAAAATTTTATAAATAAATGCTAAAATATATACTAACACCCCAAAATACAGAGGAACCCCACTATATTGAGTTTACAGTGAACAACACCATGTGAGAAAGATATAGACTCTTCCTGTAAAGATTACAGCCTTGTAAACGCAATGAGGGGCATCATAAATTGTAACCAACTCAACAACTTGAGGGTTTGAAGATTTTAAACAAAATACTGTTTCATTTTCCACTCAAGTAAAATCCAAAAGGGTTTTATTGTTTAGAGACAGAGCTTGTTGTTGTTGTTGTTATGTGCCATCGAGTTGCCTTTAACTCATAGTGACACTATGTACACAGCTCTAAACTCTGTCCTGTCCTGTGCCAATTTCACCATCTCCGACAAACCTACCCCCATTACCCCAGTCACTGAATCAATCCATCTCTTCAAGGGTCTTCCTCTTCTGCTCTGTCCTTCCACCCTCCCAAGCATGACATCCCTCTCCAAGGATTGGTCCCTCCTTCCAACATGTCCAAAGTATGTCAGACAGAGCTTCAGAACACTTACCTCCAAGGTGTGGCCAGGCTCCACTCTCTCCAGGATAGGGGACTCATCTAAATATTACTCAGGTATCAGGTTAGTGCCATGTTGAATCCCATCACCATGTTCTGAAAAGATTGAAATTAAAATAGTCCCTATAGTTCTCAGCTGAATTAAACTCAAGTTTCTATAGTTCTCAGCTAAGTTAAACTCAGGAATTTTTCCATTGTCTCGGGTAGAGCCCCACACCCAGTTGTATCCAGGGCAACAGTATTTCAAGAATGGCTAACTAAAAGGCAGGGCAAACAAGCAGATGTTTCTCGACTGATAACCAATGTATCTTGTGCTTTTCTACTGCCCTGGAGTTTGAACTCATTGTATACTTAAGAATTTGTGACACCACCCTATAGTTAAAGATCTATCTAACTGCTACATGTGCTACGTGACTGCCGCAAGTGCTACGTGCAAATATGCTGTGTAAACCCTGAGCGAACACTGAACCAATGAATTCAAACTGTGCTTTCATCACCCAATGAGAAGCTGATACCCAGTTGTATCCCCCTAAAGTGTATAAAAAAACCCAACTTTGTCTGCTCGCAGTCGGCTCCTCTATCTCTTGCCAGAGATAAGAGAGTCGGCCTGGAGCTCAGGAATAAACCTCTTGCCTCTTGCTGTTGCATCAAGCCGGTGTCTTGGAGTCTTGGGTCTTCGCCGTCCGCTCGGGATAGGACCACCGGTTCGGGGGTCTTTCAGTTCTACATGTGGCATCCAAGTTTATCATGTTTATATTAAGTATGTGCCTGGGTGAATGCACAGTCTTATTCTCGCAAATACGTTACACTTTTCCTCTTTACAGTGTTAGCTTGGCTTTATCCGTGAGGTAAGGCCTAACTGCCATTTAGTCTAAAAGGCCTCTGGTGCAATCCCACAAGCGTGTCCATCAGCATCATTCATGCCTCTGATGCTCATCACAACTCTTTGCTTGAAATTTTTTTCAGAGTTCTCATGAAGTTGGAATCAAGTAAATCATTTTCCTGTTAAATTTAATTTTCAGAAATGCAGAGAACATGCTAACTATTCAATGTCTGATACAGTGTTTTATACACTTGTTGTTATGTGCTATTGAGTTGACTCTGACTCATAGCGACCCTATGTACACAGTAAGCCCCAAATCAATGCACCTTGTACATCTTCTTAATCATTCTACCTCATAAAGAAAGTCAACAAATTCCTCTCCCTACGAGGCCCACTGCTCTGTGTGTGTCATTACTTTGTTCTAAAAATATACTCTTTCACTCTTACATATTATACATATTACAAACAGAACTAGACACTAGAAGCTAAAAAAGAAAAAAATCAATATATAATCATTATTTTTATTAAAATAATTCTTTTGAGTTGAAGGTTGCTCTTGAGTTGATGGAACCAACAATAATAAGAATTGAACAAAAGGGGGAGAAATGAAAATTACAATGAAAAAGGTTCCAAAATCCCATGTCAAAAAACGTGTTTTGTAATTTTCATGTTCAGTGCTAAAATTATATATCATCAACGAGACAGGTGGAAATTAATGGATTTTGAAAACATTGAACCAAAGCAAAAAGTGCAGAGAAATAGAAATAAGAACAAATAAGATAAATCGAAAGCAAATCATAAAATTTTATTTTTAAGCAATGATTTTTGTTATTATGTGCCATCCAGTCAGAACAGATTCATAGCTGGCCCTTCAGAATGTTTTCATAAGCTATTTTTTCATAAGTAAGAAAAGAGCTTGCTTATTCTTTTCCCACAGAGCAGCTAGTGGATTCAAGTAGCCTGCCTTTGGGTTGGCAGTATAACTGTTTAACCACGAGGCCACCAGAGCCCCCTAACTAAGAATTAGGATTGCTTATAATCTGAGTAAATAATCCAGTTCAAAGATATAAATGGTAACCAGAAACAATAACAATGTCCTATTTATAAAAGGAACATGTTAATAAAATGGATGCATAAAAACATCAAAAAGTAAACGTTGAAAGGTATGTTGCATAAACAATAGGCAAAGTTGATACAGCTAATTACTGTCAGATGAAGTAGATTTCAAGACAAAAATTTCAACACAAAAAAACCTTTCATAACATTACAATTTGGGCTCATCAAGTATAGCTAACAATTCTAAAACAATTATAAATAGTAACATAGCCTCAATTTGTATAAAAAATTGATAGAAATGAAAAGAAGATAACACAAATCCAATATAAACTGGATAATTAAAAAAACAAACAGACAAGAAATGTTTATAGATGACTTGATTCGAACAATTTAAAACTTTAATTGATGTGTAAACACAATTGACAAAAGCAATTGAAGCACTTGTTTCAAGCAATAAATAGTATTGCTAAAACTGTTCATATGCTGAGTCATAAAGCAAGATTTAACAAATTCCAAAAAGATTGAATTATACATTATAATTCTCTGGTCACAATGCAATTAATTAAGCTATAAAACAACACCAGTGAAGTCTTTATGTTTTGTAATTCATAGCTCACTGTGATCAACTCAGAACCAACTCCTAGTTGACCTACCAGCAGGTTTTTAGAGGCACTAAATCATACGCGACATTGCACATCTGTCTCCCATGATTTGAACCTCCTACATCTCTGGATTAGCAATATACCTCTTTACTCACTGGGCCACTGGTGTTGCTAGTCACCCGCATTGAATCACCTGCAACTTGTAGTGACCCTGTGTAGAAGAGCTCTGAACTCCACTCTGTCTTGAGCTAGTCTCACTGTCTCCAACACACTCACCTCATCACCCCAGTTACTGTGCCAACTCATCTCACCCAGGTTCTTCCTCTTCGGCATTGTCCCTCCACCCTTCAAAGTATGATGTCCTTCTCCAAGGACTGGTTCCTTTGGGTCACTTACTCACAGTATGTGAGTCATAGCTTCAAAATCCTTTCCTCCAAGAAGTAGCTTGGTTTCATCCTCTCCAAGACAGACTTGTTCTCTTGGCAGTCCATAGTATGTTCATATATAGCCTGCGACTCATAACAACCCTGTATACAAAAGCCCTAAACCCTGCTCTATCCTGTGCCAATCTTATTGTCTCTGAAACACATAATTCATAGTGACCCTCTCTTGGGTCTGCAAATGGCATCAGAAGGAGACTACCCATGTTTCTCTAAAAGAGCTGCTGGTATATTTGAAGTCAATTTGCTGTAGAATATGCCCCCAGTGCTCCCAGTGGCATGGGGAGGATACTCTGTGGAGGTGATTGAACAAGTGAGAAATTGTGTTCCTGTGGAAATTTGACCTATACTCAGAAGCAGTCACTTGAAGAGAACAGGAGATACTCCATTTTTTAGAATAGGAAAATGTGAGGATCAGAATTTTACCCCTCTATCATACTCAATTTTTATGATGGACAAATGAACTGAGATGCTAGACCAATGACAAAATAGCATCAGGGTTGGAGAAAGACTCGTTGACATCACAGCATGCACATGACACAACTCTGCTGAAAAAGAGAGCTTGGAATACTTACTAATGGAAATCAAACAACACTACAGACTTCCATGTGGATTTTACTTCAACATAAAGAAAACAAAATTCCTCACAACTGGACCGATGTTCAACATCATGATAAACAGAGGTAATGTTAATGTATTCAAACATGGAATTTTACTTGGATCCATATGGAACATTCATGAAAGTGACAGTCAAGAAATAAAATGATGTATTGCATTAGGAAAATCTGCTGCAAAAGACACGTTGGAAGTATTAGAAAGGAAGATATATTAATAAACCATAATATTCTCAGTCACCTCTTGTGCAGGCAAAAAAAAGCTGGACAGTCCAAAAGGAAGATGGTGAATAATTGTTTTGAATTATAGTATTGGCAAAGAATATTGACTATGCTATCCCCTGCAGGCTGGTTAGTCTTACTAAATTTGTACATGTCATCAAAAGTGGCCAGTCCTTAGAGAAGAACGATGTACTTGGTAGAGAGAAGTGGAAAAGTGTATGATCCTCAACAAGATAGATGACAGTGGTTACAGCAATGGGCTTAGGCACAGCAGACATCATGAAGCAAGTATTTCATTCTACTGTTCAAAGAGTTGTTATGAATTGAAACCAACTGAACAGCACTTAATGGGAGCATCACCTTCAGCTAGAAATCATTTCAAATCATCCTCTAAGTCCAAAACATGCCATGAACGGTCACAGATTAACTTAGTGAAACATGCAAATTTTTTTTGTACTTAAAGTTGTCCTCCCTTCTTCCTTCAATGGTCAAAGAAATTTTTATTTCATTTGTCATGATTATCCCAAACAGCAATAGAAATTTGAAGGACAGAATATTTTAAAGATATTTATGCGCTGATAATTTTAAGTCACGTCGCATATCCTACTTATATTGTCACATTAAAGTCTGTGTGTCTGTCAGCCTGAGTCTGGATTTACAGAAGTGATTAATTTTTCTCAGGAGTGATTCCAGGAATACATACACCAGTTGGTGGCTGTTTCTCAGAATTATGAATTGACAAATCAGAAAACATTGACCAGCTCTTTAATCACAAGGCAGCATTCAGATAAAAGAAGCTACCACTCCATTGAAAGTACGTGGAAAATTAGATTAAAAGTATGGATGTGGGAACCCTGGAATAATCTGCTGATTTATGTCTCCAGGGAAAGTGTGTCAGCTAATTAGAAATAGGAAGAATATGTTGTTGTTGTTGTCATGTGCTGTTGAGTCTCCTGCAATCCACAGCGACCCTATGTACAACAGCCCTAAACCCTGCTCTATCCTGTGCCAACCTTATTCTCTCTGGCACACCTACCCTCATTACCCCAGTCACTGAATCAATCCATCTTATCTAGGGTCTTCCTCTCCTGCATTGTCCCTCCACCCTCCCAACTTCACTGTCCATCTCTAAGGACTATTCCCTTCTTGCAACATGTCCAAAGTATGTCAGACGAAGCTTCAGAATTCTTGTCTCCAAGGAGCAGTCTGGTTTTTTCCTCTCTAGGGAGAACTGTTTGTTCTCTTAGCAGTCCATGGTATATTTAATATTCTTCACCAACACCACAGCAAAGGCATTAATTCTCCTATCATCCCTAGTTATTGTCCAGCTTTCTGTTGTCCAGCTTTCTGACACATAGCAAGTAATTGCAAAGACCATGGATCGCCTAGATCAGGCACACCTTAGTCTCCAGACTGGCATCATTCTTCGGTACTCTGGAAAGATCCCTGACAACAGACTTTCCCACTGTAATTTGTCTTTTAATTTCCTGGCTGCTGCTGAAATGAATAAATAGGCCAAAATAAGGCACTGTCGGAAACGGAGAGTGTGTGGTTTCCTTGCTTGCCAGTCTAATAATAAAGTTGGACATAATTGGGAAGAAGGTATATGCTCCTCATTTAAACTTGGCAACTAGAGAAAATTGCCTACAGCATTGTCGACATTGGAATAACAGCAGCAGAGATTGCTGCCAAGAGAAAAGAGGCCAATGCAAGGAGCAGAAAAACCTGTGGCCAGAAGGAGGCAGCACTGAGACCGGAGGATTATTTTCCCATATAAAGAGAAGTCATTCCTGATATATAGAGGTTTATGTGAAGTCTTTCTTAATTGGGAAGAAAGTTCTGTTGCATTGAGTGAAGTGCGGCTTTATCCCAATCTGCACTGTTGTCCCAAGTGCTGTATTGAATTTCTCCCAGGTTATTTATTTAACCTTATTATTAATGATTACATTTTAAATAACTGAGATATATTTGTAAACATTTGCTTTAAATGTTTGACTTCTGCTTGGATATCTTCTGTTACAATGTGAAATATATGTTCAATGAAGTTAGGGTTTACTTTATATGTAGTTAAATCTGAAGGATAATCAGTAATTACCTTTACGAAATGCAAGATAACTCATGTCTTCCTTTTGAGAATAACTTGCAAGCCATTCAGTGATGAAAGAAAAAGTGCTCAGAAAGAAGTGGCTGGGACTGCCCATTTATTGTCATTGCAGTGATGGGAAAGGTATCTCTCCAATGCTGCTGTCCCTTGCAATCACTTGATAGTCATTTAATAGTGTTCTAAGATCTATACTTTAGTGACTTCTTCTTCTTCTTCAGTGCTGTTGAGTCAAGTTCGACTCATATCGACCCTGTGAACTACAGATGTGAAATCTGTCCTGTCCTGTGCCCTTATCACAATCTTTGACACACTCAAGCCCATTGCTGCAGTCACTATGTCAACCCGCTTGGTTGAGAATCTTTCTCTTTCTCATCACCTTTACTATGATATATGAAGTCATCAAACCATCCTTCAGGAGAGATGATGGGAAGCAGGAGAAATTATAAAGCACATGACCATAACATGTTCACAGGAAAGGGAAGCCGAAAAGGCCGATTGCAAAACCCTCTGAAACGAGTGCACAATCTTGCTGTGGTGGTTTGGGCACGTTTGGTGGATGTAAATCTGCAATGTTTTCCATATTTTTGTTTCTAATAACTTTTGATTTTGTAATAAACTCAGCAGAATGAGCTAGAAAATGAAAGTCCATTTTTAAATTAAAAAGTATGTGCTTAATTTCTGTTTCTGCTAGAGCGTACGATGAGCTTGCAATATGCACAAAATATTTCACGATATTTCATGGCTTTTATTGCCATGTTTCACTGTACTTTTTTGTTTTCCAAAGAAACTAGAAATGAAAGAGCCAAACCTGCTGAAGAAGCTAATTCTAACTATTCTAACTATTGCCTTAGTTAGAATGTACCTGTGCATTTGTGTTTGCACAACGAGATTTAGAGTTACACTAGATGCCCTCTATGCCACTCTAACTCAGTGTTGTTGTGTACCACTGAGTCAGAACCGACCCATAGTTGACCTTCCGGCAGGTTTTCAGAGGCAGTAATTGCATGAGAGGAGATTGCCCATCCTTCTCCCGAAGAGCGGCTGGTGGCCTCGAACCGTGTGCCTTTGGGATTGCAGCACATCTTCTTGCCACTAGACCACGAGAGCTCCCTATCTAACTTATAGTGACCCTACCTATAAACAACAGGTGAAAACCCTTGCCTCTTCCTGTGCCATCCACACAATTACCATGCTCGAGTCCATTGTTGCACCCAATGTACTGATTCATTTCATAAATCCTAAGTATGATAAGAATAGAAGTACTGATGGCCTAGTGCCAAGAAGCTGTACTGCAATCCCAAAGGCATGTGGTTTGAATCCACCAGCGGCTGCTCTGCAGTAGAAGGCTGGACAATTTCCTCTCAAGCGATTAACTGCCTCTGAAAACTCACCAGAGGGTCAGCTATGGGTCGGTTCTGACTCGACAGTACTCAGTAATAATAAGAACAGGTAGTTTCTTTTATCCCTATTTTTAGTTATTAAACATTTGAGCATGAGCCTCTTAATCAGATTCAAAGTACTAAAACCATAATCATTTTTGGTGTTGTGTTTCTTTCTCTCTCTCTCTCTCCCTCTCTCTCTCTCGTGCCTTAGTGGTAAGAAGATGCACTGCCAACCCTAAAGCTGGTGGTGCAAACCCACTAACTGTTATGCAAGAGAAAGATGAGTAATCTTCTCCCACTCAATTTGCTGCCTCTGAAAACCTGCTGGTAAGCCAGCATTGAGTTGGTTCCGTCTCTCCAGTGGGTAACAACAAGAAGGAGAGGTCTTTATGATGTAGTGATTAAAGCACATTACTATTGGCCAAAAAGCTGCCAGTTCAAAGTTGCCAGATTATCCTCCCCTGGAGAACAATGTGGTAGTTTGCCTCCAGAAATATTGTTGTCCTTGTATCCTGTCCAGTTCAAACCACCTGTCTTTGGGTTGGCAATGCAACTCCCCAACACTAGACCACCAGAGCTCCCTCTGTAAACATCACTTAACCAAACCCAAACCCACTTCCTGCAAATCAATTCTGACCTGACTAGTGATGACCGTCAAGGTGGTGTCCAGGCCTCTGTGAGAGGAATTTCTCTGGCCAGTCAGTAGATTCTAAAAGCCGAGCTTTTGATTTGCAGTCCAGAATGCAACATACTGTGTCACCAGGGCTCCTTTCCATAAATACTACAGCCTTGGAAACTGTAGGGGTAGTTTGACTCTGTTCTCTAGGGTCACTGTGAGTCAAAGCCAACTTGCCCGCAATGGGAATGATTGTTTGTTTCATAGTTGACAAGCCAATTAACCTATGCTAACATATAACAAGGTAACTAAAGATCCTTCTTCTGTTATCTTAATATATAGATAATCAATAGGATCTTTATGTTATTTTTGTTAGGAGCCGCTGAGTTAGTTACAGCTAATTGTGATGCTATGTACAACAGAATAAGAGACCCTTGATTCTTCATTATCCGGACCATTTCTGCTGTGCTTAAGCCTTGCTGCAGTACCTGTGTTAATTCATGTTGTTGTGCACCAACCTCCTCTTCTCTGACCTTGTACTTTTACAAGCATGATGTGTTATCACGGACTGGATCCTCTTGCTATCGTGCTCAAAGCACAGGGCATGAAATCTTACTTTGATCTTAAGGAGCATTCTGGCTGCATTTCTTTCAAATCAGATTTGTTAGCTCTCCTGGCAGTCCATAATGTTTTCAACACTCGTTGCCAAGAGTACAATCAAAAGATATTGCATGTGTTTTTGTTTGTTTTCTTCCTTATTTAATGTCCATCTTTCACATGCCTATGAAGCAATTGAAAACTGGGTCATTTCAGTCTTTAAACTGACATCTCCGCTCTTCAGCACTTTAAAACAGTGTTTGGCAACAGACTTGTCCAATGTAATTTGTTGTTTGACTTCTTTTTTTGTTTGCTTTTGTTTTGTTTTGGCTTTTTTTATATTAGTTTATTTACAAAATTCAAATACTTTATCACAGCAGATTCTTCCCATTTCCCTTATGCCCCTATCCATCAAGTTGTACAACCACATTTGATGGGTACAGGGTAAAGGAAAGGGGAAAGATACGGTGTGGAAAACAATGCTTATGAACTTTATATGTAAGCCAGTATAAAATTATTACCTAACTTGAGAGTGCCTGAAGAACATTATGCTGAGTGAACTATCTTGGTCCCACGTGGACAAATACTGTATAAAACCATTATTGAAGAATGAGTATGAGGATCCAAGGGGGGGCAGGGGTGGGTGGAAAGAGATGAGTGAGGATATGTGTGTTTGTGTGTGTGTGTAGAGATTAATCATGAGGTTGTTTGCCTTTCTTCTTGACTGTTGCTTCCCTGAGTGTTGATTGTGGATATGAGTATTCAATTTAGAATCAACATAATATTTGCTATATAAGCTTAAAATCAGTGCTTTCTTTCTTTCTTTTTTATTTTTTTTTTTTTTAAATCAGTGCTTTCATAGTCACCTTTTAACTGAGTTCTGAGATAGTCAAACACAAAGGGAGAAAACAGCCCGTCTTTCTCTTTTTGACATGCTGGTAGTTTTGAACCACTGAAGAAGGGCCGCCTTTCAGTTTTTCATGCAACTTGCCATGGCCTATACCATAGATTCCCTGATTTACTGTATGCAATTGTTATGTGCCATCAAATTGGAACCAACTTATAGCTGGCCCTAAGGTGGATTTTCAGAGACAGTTACCACACAATGGGGAGACTCCCATCTCCCTCCTCCATTGCAATGGGTGGATTTAAACTGCATGCCTTTAAGTTGGCGGTACAACTCCTGACAATTAAACAACCAGGGCTCTGGTGATCGGTTATATAAGATTATGTCACTTATGGAGTACTTTTATTTTTAAAAAATTAGTTCCCAAAAGAGCTTTTCTTAACTTATAAATACTATTATA
>NW_006399827.1:5814248-5843393 GCF_000299155.1 Elephantulus edwardii
GTGTCAAATACGTGAATGGTTACCCATGGTGCACAGGGTTTGGTGGAGCTCCCCAATTAAAACAAGTTTGGAAGCAGAAGTGGCATCCACCTCAGTAATACCTTGCCTCCGGAAACCCTATGAACTTGGAAAAAGGATGAAAGTCACACAAGTGTTGAAGACTTTCATTCTTAGGGTCACAATGAGTTGCCTACAACTTTACGGCACTTACAACAACAACAATATATACACAGATTTTTTTAATATATAGTCTCATTTATTTATTGAGTAGCCATTTAAAAGTTATGAATACTATCTTATCTACTTTATTATATATGTTCATATTCTCATTTATTTATTCTCATCTGTATTTTAGTTTGGATGGTGTAGTACATTGTCATACTATTTATGAGAAGGAAATAAGATTTGATGATGAACAGAGTCACAAATAAATTTTATTTTCCCTTGCTATCCTAGAGAAATTTACCCATGGTGGACAGTGTTTGGTGGGGTTCCTCAGTTAAAACAAGCTTGGAAGCAGGAGTGGCATCCACTTCCATAAATAGCTTGCCTCTGGAAACCCTATGAACCTGGAGAAAGGATGAAAGTCAGTCACGCAGGAATCAGAACTTTCGTTCATAGGGTCGCTATGAGTTGCCTATGACTCAATGGCACTTAACAATGCCAGAGAAATAGATTTTCAAGTATTTGAGGATATCTCTTTTTTTGTTATGTCTCATAACTAGAGCCATGATAAAATCATGACTGTGTTGCTTCTTTTTGTTAATTGCCAGCAAATTGACAACAGAGTGTAGAAATTGTAGAACAATATCATTAATATTACATGTAACACAAATATTACTGAAAATTATTCAAAAATATCTAGGACAGTACATTGACAGAGAACTACCAGAAATTCAAGCTAGGTTTAGAAGAAGCTGTTGCACCAGGAATATTATTGCTGATATCCAGTGGAGCTTGGCTGAAAGCAGAGAACATTAGTTTGTTTATTTGTGCTTTATTTACTGTGCAAAAGCAATTGACTGTGTGGATCACAACATTATGGCTAATGTTGAAAAGAACAGTAATCCCAAAACACTTAATTATGCTCATTTGAAACCCATACTTTGGCCAAGAAGCTATTGTCTAAACAGAGCAAATGAACACTGCGTGGTTTAAAATAAGGAAATTTATGCATTAGGGTTGTGTCCTTTCTCCATGCCTGTTCCATCTGTATGATGAGCAAATCATTTGAGAAGCTGGATTCTATGAAGAAGAATGTAGGATCAGAATTGGAGGAAGATTCAACAACCCGCTCTATACCAGTTATATACTTTGCATGCTGAAAGTGAGGACTTGAAATGCTTGCTACAGAAGTTCAAAGACTACAGCCTTCAGTACAGATTGCATCTCAACATCAAGAAGATAGAAATCTTCACCACTCGACTGATAAGTTACAGCAGAACAGATGGAGAAAAGTTTGAAATTGTCAATGATTTCTTCTTACTCGGATCCATAATTAATACCCTTGATACAAGCAATCAAGAAATCAAAGGACATGTTGTGCTGGGCAAGTCTGATGTCAAGGACCTCTCCAAACTACTGAGGCATAATGATGTTAGTTTGAAGACTAAGATTCACCAGATTCAGGTCATGGTCTTTTTATTCATTTGTTATACATTTGATAACATTGAATAAGGATGACAGAAGAAGAAATGATGCCTTTGAGTTGTGGTGTTGGAAAAGAGTACTGAATAGCCCATGGATTTCCAAAAGAACAGACAGATCTATCCTAGAAAAGCTACAGCCGGAGTGCAACTTAGGGGCAAGAATGGTGAAATGCCACCTCACATATTATGGGCATGTTGTTAGGAGCAGTGAGTCCTTGGAAAGGAATGTCATACTTAGATGTGTAGAGGGCCAACAAAGAGAGGAAGACTCTCAATCAGATGGATTGACAGAGTTGGCTGCAGCCAATGGGCTCAAGTGTATCAAAGATAATAAGGATGGCACAGGATAGGATAGGGCTCAGGTCTGTTGTTCATAGAGTTGCTATGAGTCACACTCAACTTGATAATGCCTAATAACAATATCTACTTGATTACAGGAGCACTGGTAGCCTAATGGCAAGAACCTGCACTTCAATTCCAAAGACAAACTCTTTGAACCCATCAACTCCTCTTTGGGAGAGGGATGGGCAATCTCCTCCTATACAATTAAGTGCCTCTGAGAACCCACCAGAGAGTCAGCTATGGGTCGGTTCTGACTCAACGGTACACGACAACAACTACATTTGATTACAACTCATGGTGACCCCAAATGTGAAGCATGTCTCTGCTGCATAGAGTCTTCAAGGCTATGACTTTCTTAAGCTGATTGCCAGCCTTGTCTTTTGAGATACAAGTAGGTATTTAAACTATCAACTTTTCAACAAGTTGTCATTTAATCTTTTATGTCATTCAAGAATTCCTAGGGGAGCTCTGGTGGCCTAGTGGCAAGAAGCTGCAACTACAATCCCAGAGGTGCACGGTTTGAATCCACCAGATGCTCTGCCGGGGAAGGAGGGGCAATCTCTTCCTGTACCAGTCAGATCTGATTTGACGGTACACACACATAAAAATAATAAAATAAAATTAAAAAATATTAAAAAAAAAAGAATTCCTGTAACTCATCTACTGGTGTCAACTGGTTTCCAACTCAGACTGATTCTTCATTAAGTTTCTGAGGCTATAATTTTTGTGGTTTTTTTTATGGAAAGGAAAAGAGAGAAAGAGAATATTGGTTTAACTGTTATACTGAATTGGCCCACACAAATCGAACCCAAACCAATAAGCTGAGTTCACATCATAATGACGGTCCATCAGGTTTCTGAGACTATAAATCTTTTTTTTTTCTTCTTTTTGAGATTATAAATCTTAATGCAAGGAGACTGACCTTCTTGCCCTGGAGGGACTAGTGGATTCAAACTAGCAACCTTTACGTTGGCAAACTGACACATCTGGCTCTGAGCCACTTGTGTATCCATCAATCTCAGTTTCAGCTATTTCTACTTTGATAAATCGTTCAAAATTTATTGTATTGTACTAAGAAGAGCAACTGTGCATAGAGGCACTTTTATATTGCTATTATATGTAATAGCCTACTGCCTAAAATTCTTTGGTTAGTTGTTTCTTCTGGTTCCCAGGTGTCCAAATTATTTTTATGAGACCAATGCATAACTTCTTAGCATATGCCTTATAAGAAAAATCTTAATGTAAACATCCATTAAGGCCTCACTAGGGAAAGTAACATATTTTAAACCATGTCCTAAAAATACGAGCCATCACAGTCTTACTGACTGGTGTGTTAAATCAGGATCATGTATCAAAAAAAACACATGCTTGTTATATATATTTGGCCAAGAGCTCTTGGATTTCTTAATTCCACTCACTCCTCAATTTACCTCTGTGGCTGGATTCCAAAGAACAAGTTTTTATACAAAATTTGGCTTTATCGGCAACTTCAGAGATCAAATGCTTCTGAGATTCCAGAAGTCATGTCTTTAGAGGTGGCCCATGGTGTTCCTGCTCTGTACCACTTCACCCACATGTTTGTTTCAATACTAGGTCTTAACATGGAGGCAAGTCAATGAGTCTAAGTCATTTCAAATCACAAACAGAATTGATTGGATCAGAACTTGAAGCCAGGAGACAATCCACCACACCCCCCATGTTATTCTTACAGTAGAAATTATAGAAAAGACCATTCGCCCTGCTGTCCTTAAGATCAGTGTACAACTGGCAGATCTAGAGCTCTGAATGACTTCTATGTCCCCAATAATACATTCATTCTGGAAGATTCATGGCTTGAAACTGCAGTTCCCCTCCAGCTGTGGGCCCGCACCAGCCTGTCGATTGTCTGGGAATCAGTAAGACTAAAGATGTATGTTTTGGAACGGCAATGGCTCAATGGTAAGGAGATGCACTACCAATTAAAAGGCAGTCAGTTCAAATCCACTCGCTGCTCTGTGGGAGAAAAATGAGCAATTGCCTCACTTAAGATTTACATCCTCTGTCCAGTATGAAAAACGATGTATACGAAATTTGTAAGTAAACCAGTATAAAATGAAAATGTTATTTAAAAAAAAAAGATTTACAGCCTCTGAAAATCTCCTGGAGGGTCATCTATGAGTTGGTTCTGACTTGACAGCACAGAACAGTAACAACAGCAGTGGATACATGTAGGTTAATGAAGCTTCTATGTCCACCCTCTCTGTACAGCAGGAAAAAAACTCTTTTAGAATCAGTCATCCTCCTGTTCTTGCTATATTGAACATGTTGTTATAGTCATGTGTCCATCCATCTTGTTGAGTATCTTCCTTTTTTTCTGGAGACCGTTTACCTTCCCAAGCATGATATCGTTCTCCAGGGACTGGACTATGGCTCAAGAAAATCCTCCAAGTTCACAGCAGCCGCTCTCGCAGGGTTTTAGAAACTGTAAGTTGTAAGGGAGAAGATTGTTCATCTTTCTCCCAATGAGCTTCTGGTGAATGCAAACCAGCAGAAAGCCACCATCTTTGAGTCGTCACCACAACTCTTTATGGGAAGTAATTCAGAAAAGGACTAGATTGAGGAAGATTATATTTTATCTAAATATGATTATATTTTATATAAACATATATCTCAAAGGAACCAGAATAAAAACAAATGTATATCTCTATTTAGGGAAGTATGGCAGCTCTGGTGAGGGAGCTCTGGTGGCCTAATTAGCAAGAAGTTGAGCTGAAGTCCCAAAGGCACGTGATTCGAGGCCAACCCCCACTCCTTGGGAGAAGGATGGGCAATCTCCTCCCATGCAATTAACTGGCTCTTAAAACCATTGGAGGATCAGCTATGAATCATTTCCAACTCTATTGTCCACAGCAACAATAACAACTTGGCTCTGGTAGCCTACCAAGTAGGGAATTCAGCTGTCAACCCTAAAGCTTATGATTCAAATCCCGCTAGTTTCTCCTTGAGAGATGAACAAACTCTTCTTGTGCAATTTATGGTCTCTGAAAACCTTCTGCAGGGCCCGCTAAGAGCAAGTTCTAACATCATGGCATTGATTTGGTTAAATAGCAAAGGGCAAAGCCACTTTCCCTGCTAACGTAAAGGCTGTGTGTTTAGGTGGTTTAGATGCACCAGGAGCTTCATGAAGGGAAAATTACATACTTATTTACATTCTTCAAAACACCTGAAGGAGGGTTGTGGTGAACCAGAGTCTACTCAACTATAGTCATTTAAGTTTAATTAAGTTGATATCTCCAATTAGCAATAGAAAAAATGGTGAAAGAAATCATTATATTTCAAGTTAACGCAGCGGAAATACTAAAGTAGGTCAGTAAGTAGATGTATTCCTTAAATATAGTTACCTGGACTAGACACCAGTTAGATGGGAATAATAATGTATTATTGCAAATGGTGTAGTTTAATGATAAAATGAGATATTATTCAGGTTCTTAAGACCTAGAAATAGTTTTAAATAATAAAGAAGATGAAGAATATGTTTTGGGGACATGTATAGTGTCAAGAATAGCGGGCTTGCTGAAATTGCTTTCGGATTGTCTCAAGATTTCTAGTCAATTCTCTTTGCTTTCCCTGAGGGTTAGTTCTCTAATAGCAGAAAAAAAAATATTTCATACCAAGGATGATGTGATACCTCCTCAACTAAAATCCAAATCTACTTATGTATGTTTGCATTATCAGAAGGTAAACTATTGCCTTATATTTAATAACAAGATATGCAAACATAAGAATGTCACGCGGTTTTTGCGTCTTCGATTACCTGGGAAGATGGGCGGGGTCTGCGGGGTCTGAGACTGGCCTTGAAGCTGCCCAGCTTTCAGCTAGTCGGACGCCTGTACCTCCTTTCTGAGTGGCCTGCCGAACGAATGTCGCACGTTTTTTGCGTCTTCGATTACCTGGGAATATGGGTGGGGTCTGCGGGGTCTGCTGCCCTGGACATGCTCACCAAGTTGTGCCAAGAAATCTGGAGAACAACCACTTGGCCAACTGACTGGAAGAGATCGATATTTGTTCCTATCCCAAAGAAAGGTGACCCAACAGAACGTGGAAACTACAGAAAAATCTCACTGATTTCACATGCAAGCAAGATTTTACTGAAGATTATCCAAAAACGACTGGAACAGCACATCAACAGAGAACTACTAGAAGTCCAGGCTGGGTTTAGAAGGGGTCGTGGTACTAGGGATATTGCAGCTGATGTTAGATGGATCTTGGCTGAAAGCAGGGAATACCAGAGGAATGTCTATCTGTGCTTCATTGACTATGAAAAGGCATTTGACTGTGTGGATCATAACAAACTATGGCTGACTCTGAGAAGAATGGGAATCCCAGAACACTTGATCGTTCTAATGCGAAACTTATACTTGGACCAGGAGGCAGTCGTCAGAACAGAGCAAGGGAACACTGCATGGTTCAAAATTGGGAAGGGCGTACACCAGGGATGCATCCTATCTCCATACCTTTTCAACCTATATGTAGAACAGATTATCCGGGAGGCTGGGCTCTATGAGGAGAAATGTGGGGCCAAGATTGGTGGACGATTTATCAACAATCTGCCTAATGCGGATGACACAACCCTGCTGCTGAAACTGAAGAGGACCTGAAGCGCCTGCTACAGAGCATCAAGGACTGCAGCCTACAATATGGATTGAGGCTCAATGTCAAGAAGACAAAGATTCTCACCACTGGACCAATTGGCAGCATCAGGATGGATGGTGAAGAGATTGAGATTGTAAACAACTTTAGTCTGCTTGGCTCCATAGTCAACACTCGTGGCACCAGCAGCCAGGAAATCAAAAAACGCATTGCCATGGCAAAGTCTGCTGTTAGGGACCTCTCCAAAGTACTGAAGAGCAATGGTGTCTCTCTGGAGACTAAGGTGCATCTGATACAGGCCATGGTCTTCACAACCACTTGTTATGCATCAGAGAGTTGGACAATGACCAAGGAGGATAGAAGGAGAATTAATGCCTTTGAGCTGTGGTGCTGGAGAAGAGTATTGAGAATACAATGGACTGCTAGGAAAACAAACAGATTTGTCCTGGAGAGGGTTAAACCGGGTGGCTCCTTGGAGGCAAGGATTCTGAGGCTCCGTCTAACTTACTTTGGACATGTAGTGAGGAGAGACAGGTCCTTGGAGAGGGACATCATGTTTGGGAGGGGGAGGGACGGCGCAGGAGAGGAAGGCCCTCTATGAGGTGGATTGATTCAGTGACTGGGATAATTGGGATGGGAGTGTCAGAGACAGTGTGATTAGCACAGGACAGAGCAAGAGTTTAGGGCTTTTGTACATAGGGTCGCTATGAGTCGCAGGCGACTCGACAGCACATAACAACAACAACAACATATGCAGTCTTTGCAAGATGGTGATTAGCAACCTTATATATTTACCTTCCTTAGATTCTATTATGGTTTTTTTATTTTTTGTTTTGGGGTTTTTTGTTTTTGTTTTTTTACAAAAAGAGCAACTATTTTGTGACAGTGCGATTGGCACAGGACAGAGCGGAGTTTAGGGCTGTTGTACATAGGGTCACTATGAGTCGCAAGCGACTCGATGGCACATAACAACAACATGCAAACATATACACACACACACTCACACACACAAATATACATATACATATATATTTTTTTCACTAGATGACACACCCTGCTTGCTGAAACTGAGGAGGACCTGAAATGCTTGCTGAAGAGAGTCAAGGATTGCCGCATTCAGTATGGATTGAAGCTCAATGTTGAGAAGACAAAGATTCTCACCACTGGACCAATTGGCAGCATCAGGATGGATGGTGAAGAGATTGAGATTGTTAACAATTTTAGTCTGCTTGGCTCCATGGTCAACACTCTTGGCACCAGTAGCTAGGAAATCAAAAAATGTATTGCGTTGGCAAAGTCTGCTGTTAGGGACTTCTCCAGGGTACTGAAGATCAATGGTGTCACTCTGGAGACAAAGGTGCATCTGATACAGGTCTTTGCAATCACTTGCTATGCGTCAGAAAGTTGGACAATGACTAAGGAGGATAGAAGGAGAATTGATGCCTTTGAGCTGTGGTGCTGGAGAAGAGTATTGAGTGTACCATGGACTGCCAAGAAAACAAACAGATTCATTCTGGAGAGGGTTAAATCAGGCTGCTCCTTGGAGGCAAGGATTCTAAGGCTTTGTCTGACATATTTTGGACATGTTGTAAGGAGGGATCGGTCCTTAGAGAAGGACATCATGCTTGGGAGGGTGGAGGGAAGCACAGAAGGGGACGACCCTCTATGAGGTGGATTGATTCAGTGGCTGGGGTAATCGGGATGGTTGTGTCAGAGACAGTGCAATTGGCAGAGGATAGAGCAGGGTTTAGGGCTGCTGTACACAGGGTCACTGTGAGTCGCAAGCGACTCGACAGCACATAACAACAAAAGTTGCTCCACGAGGAAAGATGGGCAAACTATGAATGCAATAGGTTCTTTCCATAGTAAGTGGTCAATAAAACAGATGGATTGTAATATCTAATGCATTCTATTCCAGATCTGGGAAAGCAGTCAGTTTCTTCTCAAAAACTGCTCCCCCCACCCCCCGAGGAGTCAATGACTTTTATACTTGGGTTAGATGTTCCAGTTACTGTAAACAAACAGCTTGTGACATAGTTTACATATGACTAGAAAAAAATCTCAAGGAGAAA
This sequence comes from Elephantulus edwardii, assembly GCF_000299155.1. Taxonomy (NCBI): domain Eukaryota; kingdom Metazoa; phylum Chordata; class Mammalia; order Macroscelidea; family Macroscelididae; genus Elephantulus; species Elephantulus edwardii. The sequence goes on from NW_006399827.1 coordinate 5,822,941, forward strand.
AATACTAATCCAAGTACATATTCCTTGAGAAAAGCATCTTCAAAGAGATAAATACTGATTCAATTATAGCTAACTGTCAAAAAAAAATCTTCAAAGAGGTAAGTGCCAATCCAGGAAAGAATTACATACAACTGAGAAAACCAGTTTTAAAGAGGTGAATACTAATCCAGGAAAGATGTGTTTTAAACAAACAGTTTAATGCACATTACATGGCTAAGAAAGAAAAAAAATAGAGTTCTACGGCAAACAACCAGTTTGCAGACTTTAGACAGTGGATGTCAGTTTTACAACAGCATATGCTTGAACAATCCCAAATTCATCAATACTGTCCCATCAGTTCTAACCCAACAGTGTTGTTGTTGTTATGTGCCGTTGAGTCGTTTGTGACTCATAGCGACCCTGTGCACAACAGCCCTAAACCCTGCTCTATCCTGTGCCAATCACACTGCCTCTGACACACCCATCCCAATTACCCCAGTCACTGAATCAATCCACCTCATAGAGGGTCTTCCCCTCTTGCGCCGTCCCTCCACCAGAGTAGGAAGAAGGATTGGCCATCCACTTCTGAAATATCAGGCCTCTGAAAACCCTATATACAACAGAACCCAACAGTACACAGCAATAATTGAGCCAGAACTGACTCATAGTGGACCTACCATTGGGTTTCTCCTTTATCTTCAGTGGGATAGATAGGTAGGTAGGTAGATAGATAGATAGATAGATAGATAGATAGATAGATAGATAGATAGATAGATAGATAGATATAGATAATGTCTAGATAGGTATACGGGGAGCTCTGGTGGCCAGGTGATAAGGAGTTATGGTGCCAATCCCAAGACATATGGTTTGAATCGTCTATCTACTCCTTAGGAGAAAGATCAGCAATCTCTTCCTCTGTGATTACAGCCTCTCAAGACCCTTTGGAGAGTCAGTTATGAATTTTGACTATATGGCACATAACAACAACAGACAGATACATAATAGGTGTGTGAACTACTGTTGGTTAAACAATATTGGTGTTTACACTATTTCATCTTCATCTCAGCAATATAGAATTGGGAATATTTTTATTTCCATGGCAAATTTGATGGAGAGGAGACCTACAAAATACAAACAATTGGTCCAAAATTCATAGCAAATTTTAGGAAAGATTTGAGCAGCTATAACTCCAAAGCATTTGATTTTGTGTTCTATATTGACTGAAATGCATTCTCTTCCTTGAAATGTGGTTCTTTTTATTAAATCCAAACTAGTTTTGCACACAATCTCTCTTAAGAGACCAGAATGATCACCCACCTTGGGGTAGGTAGAAGGGAGGTGGAGGAGTGGGTGGGGTAGGGCATGGTGAGAACTCACTTCAGTTGTGAGGATAAAACTTGAAATAAGATCAATGACCTCGGAAAGAAGCAAGGAAACTGGTTAAAATGAAAAGAAAAATGTAAAGACACCAGAGAGGAACTAAAAGTGGCAAGATTTTAGGAGAACAAATTCAACTCTAAAGGAAATATAAAGAAATAGAATCACCACTCTTGGTTTTGGTGTTATTATTTTTTCACTTTAAATGATTGGATAAATGTTTCATGCAAAACACCGACAAGCTCAGTAGCACACACGATGCTACTCTGAAGCAGAGCAGATCTTTTGGCAGTCTTACAGCACTCAGAAATAAGCAAGAGATCCACAATACTGGTAAAGAACTTACTAACAAAAAGAGTTGGGGAGTTAGTACCCCAGGGTATCACTTGTAACACCTGGAGAGTGATAGCCCAGGGCTTTAGCAATATAAGCAATGCAAACTCAAAAACATTTATTATTAAAACACAGATGCTTCGGTGGCCTAGTGGTAAGGATTGACACTGTCAATTCAGTGGTGGAATTCAATAGCTGCTCCACAGAAGAAAGATGGGCACCCTCCTCCCTTAAGACTTATGTGTAACAAGCCACTAATGCAATAGGTGAAAAAGAACATTCTCTAGGTGAAAAAAATAACAGTATGCACAACTTCAACTAATAAACATCGTCTCTAGCATTCAATCAAAACTGCCACACATAAAGAAATGCAAGCCAAAGAAAACTCAGACTAACAACAACAACAAAAAAAAATATATTTGCAGAGGCCTTCAGATATTAGCATCTCAAAATATTTAGGAAAAGTAACAAATATATATAGAGAACTTAGATGACAAGATGGATAACTTTTTGTGAAAAATACAATATGTAAAGAAGACTAAATCTAGAATTGCAAAACCCGGAAGTTGATACACAAGTTTAACAGATGATTGAACAGAACTAAAGCAGAGTTCAGCTATAATGAGAGAGAAGTTTTGGAAATTCCAAAAGTATCAAGTTTCAAATTGAAAAAAAGCCTAGGAAGTCCCAAGCAAGATAAATATAAAGAACAAACAAAATACAAGCAAAAGTAAATAATAAGCACAGCAAACAAAAGAATTTTACACACATCATAGGAAGAGTGGTAAAAATCAGAGTGAAAAATAACTCTTGAAGTCATACAAAGCAAAACAAAAAAGACACATTGCCTTTAGGGAGCAAAGTAAGACTCAGAACTTTTGATCAGAAACTGGAGCTGTCTAAAGACAAGGAAAAAAAATGCTTTAAAGAATTTAAAGAAAATAACTTCCATCACATCACTCTCTGTCCAAAGAAATTTTCCTTCAACATAAAGATATATTCAGGTAGAACAAAAGGGGAAGGAAGAAGGATCTCCTTTGTAGAAATAGTTGAAATAAAATAAGCAGAAAAGCAATTTCTTTAAATAGAAACACAAAAAGAACAAATAGCAACTAAAGGGTATGTCTGAATATTATAAATGAATATAAGTTGTATAAAACAATACTAATAAGGCCTTGTGGGGTTTGAATTATGTGTAGAATAAAAATGTATGGAGAAAAAAAAACCCCACAGAATTCAGGTTGTTAAAATTAATGTCTTGGAAGTTTTTGCCTGGTAAGTAGTACAAGAGCTAATTTCCAAAAGACTCTTTAAATAGTAAAGTACGCCTATAATCTGTAAGGTTGCCACTGAAGGAATAGTAATTGTATTTGTAAGTAACAAAAAAGCTAGAGAAAATGAAGAAGCAAAAAATTCAAGTTACTCTTTTTGAATAAAACAATAAAAGACTCAAACATACTACGCAGCATGCAGGAGCAATGATTTTGTAAATCACTACCTAACTTGAGAAGAAGTGGAGAGCATTATGCTAAATAAACTCACTCAGTCCCATAAGGACAAATACCGCATAAGACCATTACTGTAGAGTGTGTACGAGGATGCAAAGGGGAGGGGGAGCAGCGTGGTGAGGAGAGGATGGTGTATGGTTAATCATAGAATTGCACAATTCGATTGGTGGAGGGAGATGTGAGTAAAGGAAATGGAAAAGATCCAGTGTGAAACACAATGTATGTGAGCTTTTAAGTAAACCAGTATACAATAAAAATGTTATTTAAAAAAAAAAGACTAAAACCATAAAGATACCTACCTGCAAAATACTGGGGGGGAGGGGGGAACCAAGGGGGACGTAGATATCAATCTAAACATGTTGTAGCTATTTCAGGTGTCATTGTGTCAGTTCAAACTCATAGCAACCCCGCATACAAGAGAGGGCAGCAGCATTTGAATTTGGTTGTGAACCATCCTCACAATCATTGCATGTTTGAATCTATTGTTATAACCACTGTGTCAATTCATTCCATTTACAATCTTTTTCTTCTTTTTTTGTTTTTAAATCCTCTACTATTTCAAGCCTGATGTCCTTCTCCAAGAACCAGTCCCTCACTATATATAGCATGCCTTTCTAAGAAGCAATCTACCTGTACTTTTCCCAAAACAGATCTTTAGACAGTCCATGCCATATTCAGTATTCTTCACCAATATCATAATTCAAGTGTATTAGTTTTTTTTCACTCTTCCTTATCATGATCATTGTAAACATTTGCATACATATGATGTGATTTGCATACATATGATATGGTTGGAAACACCATGACTTGCGTCACATACATACATCTTAATCCTCAAAGAGATATCTTTGCTTTTGAAAACTAAAACAGTTTTGTGTAGCGAATTTGCCCAGTAGAATGTGGTTGATTTCTTGGCTGCTGTATCCATGGGACTGGATTGTAGATCCAAATAAAATTAAATTCTTAATAATTTCAATTTATTCTCCATTTATCATAATGCTGTTTGTTGGTCTAGCTTAAAGTATATTTGCTTTCTTGACATGGAGGTGTAATCCACAGTGAAGGCCAAATGATAAAGTATTTGTTCTTGACCAGTGAGTGCTACAAGTCTTCTTTATTTTGGGGAAGTAAAGATGCATCATCTCCATGTCCTAAACTGTTAAGGATCCATATTCTGGTCCTGATGCCTTGTTCTTCTTCACATGCCATCATCTCAGATTATTTACTCAACGCACAGGTTAACTTAATATGGTGCAAGGATACAAGCGCAATAATGTACACATTTTCTAATACTAAACCACACCATATCTATCCCCTTTGTTATGATTGAATGACTGCTACTTGCTCAGTATACAACTTCCACATGCACACAATTATGTGTTCTGAAATTCCCATTCTTCACAATGATCTGTCTCACTATGATCAACATAGTCAAATGCCTTTGCATAGTCAATGAAACACAGGTGAACATTACTGTGCTATTCTCTGCTTTTAGCCAAAAACCATCTGATGTTTGCCATACAATCCCTTGTTCCCAGTCCTCTTCTGAATCCTATTTGAATTTCTTAACGGTTTCTGACAATGTACTGCAGCAAATATTTTTTTAAATTATTTTCAAAATTTTGCTGGCAGATCATATGCTTTACTTACTCCAAGTTCAAGGACAATTCAAATTTATCAACGGACAAATAAAACATGAATACACAAAGAATTTCAGATAAATGATAATGATTACCATACTAGATATTTTCAGCATCTCAACTGCCACTAAATAATGTTGATGAGGAAAATACCTATAATGTAAAGACACAAAAATATTCAAAGTAAAATTATTTATAACATTGTCATTGTTGTTAATGTGTTATGTGCTGTCAAGTCACCTGTGACCCATAGTGACCTTATGTACCGCAGCTCTGAAGCCTACCCTGTCCCGAGCCAGTCTCACAGACTCTGACACACCTACCCCCATTGTCCCATCAACCCATCTAATCCAGGTTCTTCCTCTCCTGCGCTGTCCCTCCATCCTTCTGAGCATGATGTCCTTCTCCAAGAACCGGTCCCTCCTGGCCATGTGCCCAAAATATGTGAGATGGAACTTCAAAATTCTAGCCTTCACGGATGCAATATTTGCCAAACATTAACCCAAATAACCCTACTTTATCCTACTTTTGTTGTTATGTGCCATCGAGTCATTTGCGACTCATAGCGACCCTATGTACAAGAGCTCTAAATGTTGTTCTATCCTGTGCCAATCTAGCCATCTCAAAAGCACTAATTCCCACAGCTCCAGTCACAGAATCGATCCATCTTATCAAAGGTCTTTCTCTCCTTCACCACCCATTCACTCTCCCAAACATGATGTCCCTCTCCAAGGACCAATCCCTCCTTGCAACATGGCCAAAGTATGTCAGATGAAGCTTCAGAATCCTTGACTCCAAGGAGCATTCCAGCTTTACCTTCTCCAGGACAAACCTGTTAGTTCTCCTAGCAGTCCATGATATATTCAACACTCTTCTTCAGCACCACAGCTCAAAGGCATCAATTCTCTTTCTATCAACCCCATTCACTGTCCAACTTTCTGATGCATAGCACGTAATTGCGAAGACTATACCCCGGATCAGGCGCACCTTAGTCTCCAGTCTGACATCGTTGCTCTTCAGTACTCTTGAGAGGTTCCTCACAGATGACTTTCCCAGTACAATTCGTCTCTTGATGTTGACTGTGGAACCAGATAAACTAAGACTTTTAACGATTTCAATCCCTTCACCATCAGTCAGTATATTTAGCAATTTTGTAAAATACTTGAAATGATCAATTTAGAACCAGAATGCTCTTTGGAGGTAAGGATGGTGAAACTTTGTCTCACATACTTTGGACATTTGTCTCACATACTTTGACATGTTTCCAAGAGGCAAAAAATGTTATGCTTGGAAATGTAGAAAATCACCTAAAGAGAGGAAGATCCTCAATCAGGTGAATTAACACAGTGACAAAACTTGGCAATGCTTATGAGAATGGCACAGGATAGGATAACGTTTTAGGTGGGATTCTCAAGAGTTAGGATTGACTTGATGGCACTTACCAACATCTTCCTATGTAGGAATAATAAGCCTCAATTAATGTTGATAAACCACATAGAAAGATATTGAGTGGCTGAGTTGTAAGGAGTTGTGTTGCCAATTCAAAGTCACATGGTTCAAATCCACCAACTGCTCCATGGGAGAAAGATAGGTAATCTCCTCCCTTGCATATTACTGCCTCTGGAAATCTACTTGAGGGTCAGCTGTGAGTCAATTCCAACTCCGCAGTACATAACAAGTAGAAAAATAAAGCATTGACAAAGGAGAGCGTAACATATCATTCCATTTATAACTTCAAAATTGACAAAACAATCTTTGAACGCAGAATTCAAGACTGTACTTAACTCTGTGGGTTTGTGTTAGTGTGTTCAGAAATGTAAGGGACATGGTGGGATGAATGTATTATTGACGATGCTCTGTTCTAAGCCTGCGTGTTGGTTACAAGGAAGATCACTTTGTGAAATACATTTATCTCTATGCTCATGGCTTCTGAATTTTTATGTATGATGTTACACTTCAATGATATTTATGCAAAAGTGAATCATTCAAATAGAAAACAAACAAAGAATTTCAGGATAGAGGTTAACTCTGTTGAGAGAAGAAGAATCATAAAATAGGCATAGGCTTTTAAATATACTTGCAATATTTTATTTATGATTTTTTATAATACTTATCTGAGGCATGCATGACAACTGCCTCAACTAAATCTCAATACTTTTTAAAATTACATACTATTTTGAAATGTTTAAAATATCATGTATTTGTAAGAGTATAAAAACTAATAATAGACTAGAGAATGTGAAGAAGTAACTATTACCTGGAAATCTAGTGATCTAATTGCAAAGAGTTATTCTGTCAACCCATAGAGAGCAGTTCAGCTTTAATCCGCATGAGCTACAGTCTCTGAAAACACACTGAAAATTCAGTTTCAACTCGACAGCAATGAGTTTGAATTTATGAGAACCATTCCTTTGCTTTACTTTCAAAGACTGTCATCAGATAATACAGGCTGAAAATTCCTACCATCAGATAATACTGGCTGAAAAGCAGGACCTTGTATTTATTAGGAGTGACACAAGATCTGACTTTTATTCTCACTTATCAATGAAGAGGAAGTCAAGTGTCAGAGATATTTTTAGTCCAGCTTATCCTAAATGATCTCTTTTAACTTAAAAACTCTATAATTATTTGACCTTAAACTAGATATGTGATAAGGAGAATCAAGAGAAAGGCTAATGAGAGAATTGAGCGCATGTAACTGGTCAATTGCTGGACAGTATAGTGGGAGAAAGATGTGTGATCAACCAACCTCATGCGTATCAGAATAAAAGCATGCTCTGTAGAGTTTTGAAAGACTAGAGCTTTTAGAAAAAGATTCCAAGGTCTTCCGTTCAATGCACCTCTGTTCTTGTTTGCCATCGACCCAGAACTCACCCACAGCTGAACCTCCAGCAGGTTTCAGAGGCCATAAATGGAATTGTCCATCCTTCTCCCACAGAGAATCTGAGGGATTTGAACCTCATGCCTTTGGGACTGCAGCACAGTTTCTTACCACTAGGACATCAGAGCACCTGTAGGGGGACTCACACCTCCAACCTTTCAGTTGTTATTAAGCATCTTCAGGTCAACTACAAGTCATAGGAAGCCTCCGAACCACAGTCTTGCACCTTGCTCCATCCTGCAGAATGTTCACACTCTCTGATGTGCTCAAACCCATTGCTACAGTAACTACATCAATCCACCTTGTCGAAGGTCTGCCTCTTTTCCTCTAAACCTCCACCATATGATGCTTGGAAGGAGGACAGAAGACAAGACTGTTTATTTTCAGGAAATGTGACCTACTTCAAGGGAATGATCTGTGTTAAAAAAGTGGTGAGTTTCCTGAAACAGTGCTACCCAAATGCAAATTACTAAAATGCTAAATTATCCCCTTCCACTATTGTTCATGCTTGTCTTCCCCTTCTGAGAGTACCGTTTATGCAGGTCACATTATTGGCCTGAAAATGAAGGAGTAGAATAAAACACACTTTCCCTGAGGTAAGGAGGACAGGCTCAAGTCGACAGAAGCTGCAAGTTTGCCTCCCCCTCCGCCTTAACATATTAATGTTCTTTTTCAAAAGTCACCTTTTTTAGAATTGATTATTTGATTCTTTCCAGTTCTACTGCTGTTGATTGTGAAAAAGCAAACAAAGATATTTTAAACAAGCAGAGAATTGTGCTGCTAGCCAGGTGCTGAGGGATTTATTGCATTATTCTGACTATCTTTATCTTGAGACTCCAGGGTCAAGGCTCTTTTATTGTTAATCCTGAAAGCATTTTAAAAATCACGCTGATTCAAAGATACAATGAGTTTGGCTACAATCGCCCTGTCATGTACAGCCTTGTTACATGGCAATGTGGATTTCACCTACCAGTTTTAAAAGCCTCTACTGATAATTTTAGATGAGATAGTTCTCTTTGAGTACAGATCTCATTGGGATAAAATTAGCATACTAACAGAATGAATACAATGTACTTCTACTAAACTACTCTGAAATAGACCATGAGAGGGCAGTCTATTCATAGCTAGCTTTCAAGAGGCAGGGTCCCCTGGAAGACCAGCTCAGAAAACCTATTCTAATTCCATTTTCTTGTTTCCCTACCAAAATGAGAAACATAAATTTTTCATATACATTCTTGGATTTATTTATTCATGCATTTGATAAATATTTATTAAGCATATACTTACTACATTCCAAGAATTGTGAACAATAAGGAAACTACATCTGTGAGCAAACTACACAGGTTCCTTACCCTTGTGAATTTTCTAAACAACCCAAAGAGAAATAACATTTTCAAAAATTGTCATGATTTGTCAGTGAAACCTAATTGAAGGAAATGAGGAGAACTTTGATTTGATTCTAGCTCCATCAATAGCTATATGTTATTCCATATAATAAAAAAGAGGATCCACCTGGGTAAAATCAGTCAAACAATGGTCTTGAGTGTATCCTAGGTATTAGCAACTGTTACAGGCACTAAGATGAAAATAGAAAAACTTCTGATTCAGAGTGTTATATTATGTTGAGAGACATCTCTCTTTCACAAGAAAGTGTGTGAGTAGTGAAATTTTAAATAGTAATAAGTAGTCTGAAAGAAATGAAAGTAGGTCAAGGAGAAAGAGAATTATGGGTAAGAAATTATTTTATATAAAGACATCAGAAAGGGCATCTTTAGGGAGATATCACTGGCACAGACATTTGGAAGAAGTGAAAAAGACAACAGATTTCTAGCTTTGTGCCGGGGAGATGGGATGGGAACTTAAGTAAAGGTTTTTGTGAGGCTGGTATTGAAAAGTCTAGCACAACAGACTAAATGAGCAGGGAGATAGGAGAGGAGAGGAGAGATGAGTTCAGAAGGGCTGGCCGAAAGTAAATAGTGCATGGCATTAAAACCTAGGAGAGATATTCAAAATGTATTTCAAGTGTAATGGAAGATTTTGGAGACTTTTTATGTGCCAGGAACGATACCATCTCATTTATGTAAACTAAATTGCTCTTCTGACTGCTCCACAGAATAGCAATCAAAACAAAATCCAAACTTATTGCCACTGAGTCAGAACTTACTCATAGCTGACCCTCCAGTGGAATATCAGAAGCTGCAAATGACACAGGAAGCCGATCTTTCTCCTGTGGAGCAGCTGGTGGATTCGAACCACAGAAAGGCACTGCCTTAGGATTAGCAGTGAAAATCCCTGTGGACCACACTACCGGAGCTGTAGAAAACAGATAAATCAGGTTTCTGGATAAGCCGGGTGAGAGATGATAATAGTAGGATGAGCACAGCTTGGTAATAGCAGGAAATGCATGGGTAGAAAAATGCACTCAGATTTGGGTTATAGTGTTATATGGTGAATCCTAAAGCAAACACTAATGGATTGAGATATGGAGAAGATAGAACCAAGACATGATTCCTCCCGGATAATCTGCTCTGCATACAGGTTGAAAAGGTATGGAGATAGGATACATTCCTGGCATACACCCTTCCCAATTTTGAACCATGTAGTGTTCCCTTGTTCTGTTCTTACGACTGTCTCCTGCTCCAAGTATAGATTTCACATTAGCATGATCAAGTATTCTGAGATTCCCATTCTTAGAGTTACCCACAGAGTTAACGCTGAGAAGCCAAAACAGAGGGAAGATATCAAGACATTAAGGAGCTAAATGGAAGATTTCAAAAGGCAGTGGGGCAAGACAAAGTAAAGTATTGTAATGAAATGTGCGAAGAGTTGGAGTCAGAAAATCAAAGAGGCCAAACTCATTCAGCATTTAAGCTCAAGGAACTGAAGAAGAAATTCAGGCCTCGAGTTGCAATACTTAAGGATGCTTTGGGAAGAATATGAAATGATTCTGCAAGTATTAAAAGAAGATGGAAAGAGTATACAGAGTCATTATACCAAAAGGAACTGGCAGACACAGAAGAAATTGTTGAAACAACATATGATGAGCCTATGGTGATGAAGGAAGAAGTTCAGACTGCTTTGAAAGACTTGGCTAAGAATAAGACCCCAGGAATTGATGGTATACCAATAGACATATTTCAACTAACAGATGATGCCCTAGATGTCCTCACCAAGTTGTGCCAAGAAATCTGGAGGACAGCCACTTGGCCAATTGACTGGAAGAGATCTATATTTGTTCCCATTCCAAAGAAAGGTGATCCCACAGAGTGTGGAAATTATCTAACGATATCATTCATATCACATACAAACAAGATTCTGCTGAAGATTATCCTAAAATAACTGGAACAGATAACAGAGAACACATCAACAGAGAACTACCAGAATTATAGGCTGGGTTTAAATGGGGTCGTGGTACAAGGAATATTGTAGCTAATGTTAGATGGATCTTGGCTGAAAGCAGGGAGTACCAGAAGAATGTCTATCTATGTCTCATTGATTATGCAAAGTCATTTAACTGTGTGGATCACAACAAACTGTGTCTAACTGTGAGAAGTATCCTACATATATATATATATATATTCTCATGCGTCCATCAAGTATGTTACGCTTAAAACATCGAGCACCTTTCTAGCTTAAAATCTGTACTCCTTGTCATTGTTTATGACTGAATCTCTTTCCTGCAATTCCACTTACTTTCACTGTACTTTAGATCTATGCTGGTTATTAAGTTATCTCACACCTGGAGTTAGAATTCAGCAAAAGACACCTCCAGTTAACTAGTTGCCTCTCAAATTGTGTGACTATGTGGTTATTTTCCAAGGAAGAAAGTCAAACTGATGATGAGCAATAGATTCCCCCCCCTTTCTTTCTTGCCTTATTTTTTAATATAAAAATTCAGATATTTTTAACATATAAGAACAAGAAGATTTTGAGAACAATCAAGTATACTTTAAAGAAAAATCACAGCCTCTTATAATTCCTAAGATGATGTGTTAGTGCTTATAATTCATAAGGTGAGTATATATTTGAAGTCATAAAGTTGCAAACAATCAATAAGAGGATTACGCTGTAATTATAGTACTTTATATTACAAAGTGAAAATTGTTTTGGTAATTTCCCCCCAAAAGGAATATATACGAGGGGCTTTTGATATTCAGACAATGGGAGTGGAAAGATCATCAAAGGTAATAACATTGAGTCAATAAGGCTTTCAAAAATTCTTATTTTCAAAATTATATGAGTGTAATTTAACAAACAAGGATCTTGCAATTTGAGTCAATCATTTTACTTAGTAAGCTACTGTACAAAACAACGCAATTACCCTCGAAAGCTCCCTCCCATCAATTTAGAAAATGTGATTTATCTTTTCACCTGGGAGAGAATATTTTCCTCTTTCCTGGATATTAAAAAACATAATAATAAGAGGAAAGCAATATCCTGATTGTGACCTTGATCTGAGTGTAAATCATAATGCTGACGCCACTCTAAAAGAGAAAAGGACATTTGTTTGTGTTTCTCAAGAGCAAACATTCCCTTAGCACCTGTTTTGTACTGGTACAAGAGTTCTACACTCAGCTGCTGACTAAATTATGGTTCCAATTCATCCAATAGTTTTTGAGAAAGAACTGGTGATTTGCTTCTATAAAGAACTCTCCAGGAAAAAAAAAACACAGAAAACAAAAGCCCATGACTATCATCCTATATAGTGAGCCAAGGAGACACTCAGGGAGAGTTTCGCTCTGTCACACAGCATCACTATGAGTTGGAATCTACTTGCTGACCTTCAGAAATGCATGTTGACCATAAGGCAAAGCCCTTGTAGATACTGAAGTTCCATTCCTTATTTTTATAGTCAAGTGGATGGAGCCCAAGTGGCCCAGTAGGCTAAGAGTTAGGCTACTAGTAGAAAAGTCAGTGGTTTTCTCACCAGCTTCTTGGTGAGAAAAAGATAAAGCAGTCTGCTCCTATACGGGTTGAAGGAATCAACTGCACTGCATTGGGCTTGGTTTGAGTATAGTCTTATAATAAGAGGTGCATACAGACAAATCATAAGAGGCATAGTTTCAATTAGACGAACATTATATGTTTGATCATATGATGTTAAAGAGTTTTGCCACTTTATTCCTCAAGATGGAGTCTTTATTCTTGTCTATCCTATTTATCTCCTGGAAGGCACATGTTTATGGATTGAACCAGCAGGTTTCCTTGCCTTCTGGCTTCTGACTGGACTCAACCAATGAATGGTGGTGGGAGGACCTAAGACAATTGAAATTAAATACTTATTCATGCCCTATGCACTTATGACACTGAGCATAGCTCCTCCCGTGTCACGCGATGAAGACAGCAACACTGTGCTATTGGATACCCTACGTTGCCGTTGTCTGACCCACTGCTAATGATTCTGAGGCATAGTCATGAACCTTGTCAGTTTCCCCAAGGTCAATGTCCACCGCTGAAAATTGTACTCCTTTGGAAGGGATTTTCTTATTATCATTGAGCATCGGTACCCTGTTTTAGCTTGGGCCCCAGTAATATAGATGTGTGCCATGATCAAATAAATAAGAATATGTAAGTGAGTAAGGATTGGTACTCTCAGCAGAATCAGAGACCACAAAACCCCCTTCAAATTCTCTGAAATAAAGAACCTTTCTGAAAATCTGAAAGCAGTCCAGTTTTGTGTTTTAGACACATCAATTTGCATATTTGCTCTTGGAGAGGCAACTAGGGAAATTTAAAGCTGGTAGATAGTTTATTGCCAGTTACCACTGAGTTTATTTGAAATACCATAACATTATCTTCCACTATCACTTTACAAGAAACAAGTGTTCCATAAATCTCTAAGAAGTCTTCCCTGAGATAGTCTTAAACATCTTCTAAATGAGAACTTGATCATTGAGTCCAAATTTAATATTGAAATGGTTTTTTTCTTATCATCTTTGTCCAACTATTTTGCCAACAGTGATGTTAATTAGGCAAACCACAGCAACACATTCGCCCATTTTTAAGTGTTGTTTCTTCTTTATAAACGATTTGTTGTTACTTCCATGAATTTCAGGAAAGGACTGTCTTGATTAGAAAATCAACATCACCAGTTTCCGGCCAGCTCCCGTGTGTCCGTTTGGACCCATTTTCACTGTCCTCGAATGTTCCTCCTGAAGGCTACAGGGATTGGGAGGCATCTGAAATAATGGCTGCATAAATGAGAGCTTTTGGAGGGGACTCGCCCCACCCCGGACCACTGCCTGGTGCCCAAGTCATGACCCTTTTGCTCTTCCTGCTGGAGGCTGAAATAGGGACTGTAAACAAAAATCTTCACTTCTGGAGAATGAAATGGAATCAGAACAGTGACACATGCCTTTTAGAGTAATTTTGAACTCCAGAATCCAGATTTAAAAACAAAACAAAGCAAAAAAAACAGATGCAGAGCATCGTGTTAATTTTTTTTTTTTTTGCAAATAACCCCTGGGCCAAAGGTTCTCAGTGGCCCTGAAATCCGCAGCACCTGGAACCTTGAGGGCCACATGCTGTCAACCCACCCAAATCTCCCAGTCTCCAGCTGCTGTAGGAGCCTGAGCTGCCACACCCTTCCTCAAGTGCCTGCTCTGTACATTACCCTGAGCTAAAAGCCGGGAGAAGCTGGCTGGAAGGGTCGAGATGGTCTCCAGCTGTAGGGGCAAGCTTCCTCAGTCCACCAGTCACCTGCCCTGACCATCTAGCGCCTTATGTGCTCACACCCCGTGAGAACTGCTCCCCCCTATCTTGTGGCAGCCATGACTTTTGGGAGTGTTGCAGAGCCTCTGACAGGACCTGGCTGTCCCCAAGTCTGGGCACTCCTCAGGGCTATGTGAAGGGTGCTGATGATGGAATAAAGCAATGCCTTGATTACCTGTTTAAAAAAAAATCAGGTTAATCTAGAGGAGGCTGTCTTTTAGAATGATGGGCATTTGTGACCAACATGAAAGAGTAGTTAGGAGACCACCATTGTGACACCATGTGAATCAGACTCACTTGGGACATGCAGGAGTTCTGACGAGTGGCTGCTGCAGTTATCTGCAGGGGGACATTGATTCCAGATGAATGCAGAATCTCTTCATCATCTGTCACGATGCTGCCATTTGGCCCAGTGGTGAATATCTTTGTTTTTTGATGTTGAGCTTCAATCCATATTGAAATCATAGAATCTTCTGCAGCAAATGCCCCAGGTTCTCCTCAATTTCAAGAAGCATGGTTGTGTCATCTGCATAACACAAGTCGTTTTGTGTGTTTTGTGGTTTTTTTTTATAACACAAGTTGTTGATAAGTCTTCCTCCAATCCCAATGCCACACTTCTCTTTATAGAAACCAGCCTCCTACCTAGTTGATCTGTTCTGAAAATAGGATGAAAAGATAAGGAGACAGGATGCACCCCTGGCATACACACTTCCTTATTTTGAACCACACAGTGTTTACATGTTCTGTTCTGACCAGCTACCTCCTGGTCCAAGCGTAGGTTCCGCATAAGCACAATCAAATATTTTGGGATTCCCATTCTTCTCAAAATTAGCCACAGTTTGTTGTGAATCACATAGTCACATGTCTTTGCATGGTCAATAGGCAGTGCCAGGCTAGATGGTAAAGAGATTAAGATTGTTAACAGCTTCAAAGTGCTTGGCTCCACAATCAACACACTTGGTACCAACAGCCAGGAAATAAAAAAAAAATAATAATAATAATAATTGCATTGGGAAAGTCTGCTGTCAGGGAACTTCCCAGAATACTGAAGAGCAACAATGTCAGTCTGGAGATGAAGGTGCACTTGAACCAGGCCATGGTCTTCACAACTACTTGCTATGTATCAGAGATGTGGATAATGACTAAGGATTATAGAAGAAAAATTGATGCTTTTGAGTTGTAGTGCTGGAGAAGAGTATTAAATATACCATTAACTTCTAAGAGAACAAACAGGTTTGTCCAAGAGAGGGTGAAACAAGGCTGCTCCTTGGAGGAAAGGATATTGATGCTTCTTCTTCATACTTTGGGCATGGTGCAAGGAGGGACCAGTCCTTGGAAAGGGACATCATGCTTGGGAGGGTGGAGGGACAGTGCAGGAGATGGATTGACTCAGAGACTGGGATTTTAGGGATAAGTGTGTCAGATACAGTGAGACTGGCTCAAGACAGTACAGTGTTCTGAGCAGTATACGGATGCTATGAGTCACAAATAACTCAATGGCACGTAACAACAACAACAATGTAAAATAGGTAGAAAAAATGTCAATAGTAATCCTAGAAATGGCCCTAATTGATATATTCAATCACACAGGGTATGTTCAAAGTCATTGTCTAGTAGGTAATAAGACAGGAGGCAAGCATTGGTGATAGGTCACCAGGTCTAGGTGTCCTCAATAGAGAAGGCTTATTCTCTTAAGAGCATGTAGGAGCTGCCTTGCTCGCGGACCACAGACTAGAGTTCAGGATAAGACACTGTTTCTTGTTGAGATGTGAAGGTGGGGATATGTTGTTATGATGAACTATGATGTAAGATCCGGTTTTAGAAAGCTGTGTTGCTTTGGGATACTATCAAGTTGAAACCTACCCATAGGTGACCCTCCAGCAGATTTTCAGAGGCAGTAAATCAGCTTGCCCACACTTCTCTCACCTATAGAGCCGAAGCTTTCTCTAATTAAGTAACATTACCTAGTGACATTTTACAAGCTTGCATTTACTTACATTCCAATTAGGACTCAGATGAAAGAGAAAGGCTTTTTGTGACATCGGCCTCTGTCGTCTCTCTGTCCAGGAGAGTTGGCACAGGAAGCCCCTTCTTCAAAAGGCAAAGCTTCACGTTTACAACGCTGATGGAAGATTGTGAGGCAAAGGGACATAGGATGTTAGTCCCCCTGGAGCAGAGAAGTTGAGTGAGAGGAAGGTGCCTTCATTTAGTTGTACCTGACTTTATGTTGTCAAGTTTTATTCAAAACTAAAATGGCCTGGTAGTCTTGTGACCATGGTTATATGATCAGAAAGAATATGTTTTCTTTTCAATTGTAAGAGAAATTATTTTAGTAAAATTAAGAAGTCATATGATCTACCTATAACATATCAGAAATTAAGTAACCACAGCTAATCATCGCACTACTTGTCTGCTAGTTTGTCACCTAGTGATTTGTGTGTTCTGTGATGCTGTTTCAAAAACCTATAGAATCACCCCAGTGGACAATTTTAGTAGAGCATTCAGACTAAACAGACTGGGAAGAAGGACATAGAGCTCTACTTTTTAAAAAATCATTCTGTGAAAATTGTAAGAATAGTATCATGTGGGAAAGCACTTGAAGATGAAAAGGTGTCACTTCAAAGTAGTTGTTATGCTGTGTATCACCAAGTTATATAGTTGACCTTAATGAAATGAATGGAGTAAAGCTATTAGAACCTTTATTTGCTGATGTGAAGGAACAGTTGCAGATACCCATAAATAATCAGAACATTCAATATAAGAAGTATGAATCTAGGAAAAATGAAAGTTGTAAAAAATGATATAGAACACTTGATGATCGATAACCTAGACATATCTGTTCAGAGTTGGACAATCATGTGAGATCCTATTCCAGAAATGATAAATTGAAGAGGAATGATGTCACATTTATCAAGAGAAAGAGCATTTAGTATATATCCTAAAGAGGATCATTGTTAGTGATAAAATAAAATCCCTACAAGAAATTCCAATTAATAACAGTTATTCAAATTTACACACCAACTACTAATGGGAAAAAAGAAAAAAATTGAAGATTATTGTCACTTTGTCTAAAATTTATCAAACATGCAGTCAGGATATAATTACTAGTGATCAGAATGTTAAAGGAGCAATAGTAACAAAATATGAATATGGTGATGAAAATTTTGCCAAAGATTATGAGACAGAACATTTCAAGGCTAACTGAAAATACATTTTTCAACAACAACAAAAATAGCAACCATACACTTGTAACTCACCAAAGTAATATCCAGGCATCAAATTGACTGTAATATATTTATATATATTTTTATATATTTATAAAACAGTTGTATATCTAAAACAGTTAAATATCCAGAACAGTTATATATCTAAAACAGTTATATATATATATACACACATATATATGTAACAGTTATATGTATATATATAACAATATATACCAGTTACATATATATAACAGTTATATGTATATATTTTATGTATATGTGTATAACATATACATATATAAATATAGAGAGAACAAAATCTAGAAAAAATATATATATAAAACAAAACATACGAAAAATCTGAATATCATTAGTCAGAACAGGAACAGGGGCCAACAACAGATCAGACTATTAAATGTTCTTATGTAAGTTCAGGTTGATGCCAAAAAAAACTGAAAAGAATTTATGAGAATCAAAACATCAACACCCATGTAGCAGCAAACAAGAAATCAAAAGATATGCTGCATTAAGCAAATCTAATATAAAGGATCTCTTTAAAGGGTTAAAGAATAAAGATGTCAGTTTAAAGACTAAAGTGTGTCTGATGCAAACCATGATATTGTCAATTGCAATGGACACATCTGGAAGCAGAGCACTGAATAAGGAATATTGATGCCTTTGCATTGTAGTGATACTAAAGAGTATTGACTACAAATTCTATATTCTCTTACATACTCTTAGAAGAAAAGCAATTAGTCGCTCCTTAGAAGTCAAAATGGTGAAACTTCATCTCATATTTTGAGCATGTTATCAGAATGAGTCAGTTCTTAGAAAAAGACATCATGCTTGGAAAAGTAGATGGTCAGTGAAAAAGAATAATCCCAAAAAGATGAATTGACACATTGAGTGCAGCAATGGACTTGATGGGGCCAATGAAGACAGCACATGATAAGACAAGGTTTGGTTTGGTTTCGTTTTTCTTAAGGTCAGTATGTAATTAACTTGACAACACCTAGCAACAATGACAGAGACAGGACAATGAATTGCCTTCCTTACAAAGGTTTCTTTTTCTTTCTGGTGTATATGTCTTGAGATCACAATTTGGCTTTCTCATTCTGAGCATAGGATAATGATTGATAAATATTTTCAGAACAAAACAATATTTCTAAGGAGTTTTTGAAAAATGTGCTTCAATGCAACTTAGCAACCAAGAAAATGAGATGAAATGACTATGAAATAAATCATATATACATACTAGCATGCAAACTGCTTTTGTAAACATACATAGACAAGTGCAAAATGACAAATGACAGCTGTTTCTATTCTTTGAGACACTCTCTGAATTTAGGTAAAAGAGACTGTAGGTCTTAAAGGACCTTTATGAATATGTTTCATTTTCTTCTGCTATGATTTGAACGGGTATATAAGCATTTGATTGTCTATGCTGAAGTTTGCCCCTGGCATTGTTTTGAATGATGAAGATTGAGATTGGTATATTGTTGTTGTTGTTGTTTTGTGCCATCAAGTCAGAACCAACCCACAGCTGACCTTCTGGAAGATGTTCAGAGGCAGTTAATTGCACGGGAGGAGATTGCCCATCCTTTTCCCACAGAGCAGCTAGTGGATCCAGAGTGTCTTTGGGATTGCAGTGCAACGGCTTGCTACTATGCGATTTGGGGAGCTCTAGTGGCCTGCTCTGTAGGAGGTTGTGCTACCAACCCGTTTGTGCTGCCAATCCAAAGGCGGGCAGTTTGAATCTACAAGATGTTCCATTACAGAAAAATGGGCAGCCACCTCATGTGCACTTTGCAGGCTCTGAAAATCCACTGCAGGGTGATCTGTGAATTGGTTCTGACTCAGAGGCTTTAACTGTTATGCAGATAAAAGAAGTCAAGTGAAAAGTAAGTATGGAAAAGAAAAAGTGAGTGTCAGTTATTACTGTTTTCTCAAGAAGTGACAGGAACACCTATAAAGCACCTAGCACATTATTATTATTGAATATTTCTGTGTGCTTTTATGTCTACTACATAGTTTCTTTTCCATACCTAGGAAAACACAAGCATTTGCTAAGCATTTCATTAAAATATTCAAATATTGATACAACTAGAGACTTCTCTGTCAAAATTAAGATATTTTTGAACATTAATATTGCAGGTACATCTGAAGTATTTCACATATATTATTATCACATTTAATCTTCCAATCAAATGGAAAGCAGGTGCTATTACTATGGCACTAGTATAACCAAGGAAGTTGAATTGAAAACAAAGCCAGCAAGACAAAGTCTGAGAACTGGTTTAAAATAGAACTCCTATTTGAATTGTAGCATTCGGGCTATAATACCTAATAACATACTCTTAGTATTGAAAGCATGGTTAATTTTTGAAAGACTACTTAATATTATACATTACTTCATAGGCAGGAAACCCTTCAGAATTCTGTTACCCGGTGTCTATAGTTTATCACCTCACCTTGGTTCATTCCTCTCAGCACTACGTTTCCACAGATAATTCATGATTTTACAACTATTTATTGCATTGTGAGCTGCTCTAAAATTGATTTTATAAACTGGGCTTTCTCAAAGGCATTTCAACTAGAATAATGAACCAGTAATCTCTCTATACAATTTAAATCTAATTTTTAATAAACAAGACCTTTTTTCAATTTTATCTAAAATCCACCTTTTTTCTTTTCCAGAAACTAGATCCACTGTAACAAATTTTATTTTTGTCCTTTCTCTTCTAATTCTTTTTTCTTTTTTAATTAAATTTTATTAATTTTAATGAACATTTACAGAGATTTTGGGTTTCCATTCATT
>NW_006399827.1:5844227-5855521 GCF_000299155.1 Elephantulus edwardii
TGCCAAAGGGGCCCTTTAGAGTAGTGAGAGAAGATCTTCACCCTGAAACCTACAGCGTCCCTTTTCAGCAGGAAGTAGCTACGTCCCCTTTTCCTTATGAATCAGGGTGAAGTCTCTTTCAGGGAGGAGTGATAGGGAATGTCAAAGAACACACTGACAAAGATTAATCAGAACTGACTTTGACAAGCACTGTGGCAATTGGACAATTAAAATAGACTTTCTCTCCTAATTCTTAAGATTAATTTTCATCTTTTACTAAATTGCAGATTTTTTTAACCTCAGTCTTTAAACAAGTTTTTTACAGTTTAAATCTGTATTTTTTATATAAGAGTATATTTATATAATTGGTTACTTATCACTGAATTGATTAGTGAAATCAACTTTACAGTGATCTTAGGAAGATTACAGTGATTGCTGTTGTTGTTAAGTGCAGTCAAGTCGTTGCTGATGATTCATAGCAACCTGTAGTTGTACAATAAAACTGTTCTTGAAATACTCAAACCTTTATAAACAGAGTGAGCTTTAAAAGTTAGCATTTAAAGTGACCTCCAATGATCTCAGCATTCTTGTATTTTACTGTTTTATCACTCTCTCCTAAGTGGACATTAGATTTAACAACTACTTCTAACAAATTGAATAAATAAAGGGGCATGATAAGAAATCTCTTATATGGGCACCCTATACAGAAACAATGACTTCAACATCAATTGCTCAGTGTCTCTCTCTCTCTCTCATCTCTCTTCCTCTTTTAGCTCTCTCTTATCTCTCTTCCTCTCTCTTTCTCTTATCTCTCTTCCTCTCTTATCTGTTTCTCTCTTTCTCTTATCTCTCTTCTCTCTTATCTCTCCTATCTCTCCTCTCTCTTCTCTCCTTTCTTCTCTCTCCTCTCTTCTCTCTTTCTCTTCCTCTCTCTCCTCTTTTCTCCTCTTCTCTTCTCTTCTCTTCTCTTCTCTTCTCTTCTCTTCTCTTCTCTTCTCTTCTCTTCTCTTCTCTTCTCTTCTCTTCTCTTCTCTCTCTCTTCCTCTCTCTCTCTGTCTCTCCCTCCCTTTTTCCTCCCTCTCTTTCTACCTCTTTCCCTCCCTCCCTCTCTCACATTCCCCCTCTCTCCTTCTCTCCTTCTTATCCCCTCCCCCTCTCTGATTGCACTCTTGTGGAAGGAATGAGGAAGCCACCTTGTGAGTCAGCCATGTGATGCAATCACAGGATTAGTGAGTGACTTAGGCCAAGAGACAAGCATATGTGTGAATGTGGAAGCACATTTCTTACCACTTGAATCTAAAGATAAGATTTGTTCAGAGTCCTTGAGCCATGCACATCCCAGTAAATGATACCCAGATTCCTGACCTACGGAAACTGTGTTGTCAAAAGTCACTCATTTTTAGAATTATTTATTACATAGCAATTGATAAGCAACATAAAAAAATTCAACAGAAAAATGCTGTTAACAGGCATACCATCTATTCCTTAAATCGTATTTTTTTTTAAAGTCTTGAATAAAAGTTACTGGGCAGCCTGGTATAAGAAGGAACATCACTGGAAGTCCAAAACCCAGAGTTAAGCCCAGCAGAAGTCATATCACTTGGCATGTTCTCTTCTTGAATTTTCATTTCCTCATCAGTGAAATAAAGAGTTTGAACTACATGAGTTTAAGAGCTCTCATATCCCATTGTTAAGTCTTTTTTAACATCTATTATCTCATCACCTTATCAATGATCATATACAAATTAAATAAAAGAATAGATTATACTGTTAAGGATTTTATGGTGAAGAGAGTCGAGTAATAATGTAACATTCAACCAAGGTGCTCAACGTGTCAGCATTCATTTGTAAATTCTGAAGACATATATTATGGAAGGAATGACTTTTATTGGATCTTGTGGCATAATAAGAATCTCACATTCTCAGTGGAAAAAAGGAGGCAGGTCAATAGACATGAGTGGCTCTAAGAAGGCGCAGGAAAGCACAGAGGTTAGAATTCATATGGTGCTATTTACCAAATAGTGAGCTGGTGTAATGCAGGTCTGATTACTTGTTAATAATAAGCAAGAAGAAAATATTGGGAATAAAGACATTCATCTTTGCCAAATGTTTTGCTGGATGGCATGGCCCATCCATATTCATAAGCCCCAGGATCAAGTGGATATAGTAAACTGGAACATGAACTGACATTGTAAAAATATGTAATGAAACATAATAATTGGCCATGTCAAATTCTACTCATAGAATTGATAATTTAAAAGCACAAACATATCCAAGTATTATCAATGTAATGTTATATTTTTTGCAGTATACAGCCATTTTACTACATTTTTAAATTCTTAAACAATACGCAGACGTAAGCCTTGCTAAAACAGATTTTTAGGAGAGGTGCTGCCTGTCAGGTCTTTTATGCAAGTACGATAATACATATTTTAAAAAAAAATAAAAGGAGATAACTTTTTTGTTGTTTATGTATAACAACATAATATAATATAGCAATATAGTAACCCATGAAATAATTATTTCATTTCAACCAGAGAATGTATTGAGGATAATGGAATATATGATTGTGGAATTTATATGCTGATAAGTTCAAGTGAATGTAGAATTAAAAATAAAACTCAATAGATTATAATTGGGGAGAGAGAAATCCCAGCAAAAAATCAATTTTGTTTTTTCATAGTAATTGGGAGAAAACTGTAGCAAGCATGGCTGTTGTTGTTGTTGTTGTTATGTGCCGTCGAGTCGTTTGAGACTCAGCAACCCTGTGTACAAGAGCCCTAAATGCTGCTCTATCCTGTGCCAACCTCACCGTCTCTGACACACTCATTCCTACCACCCCAATCACAGAATCAATCTATCTCATATAGGGTCTTTCTCTCCTGCACCATCCCTCCACTCTGCCAAACATGATGTCCTTCTCCAAGGACCTCCTTGCAACATGTCTAAAGTATGTCAGATGAAGCTTCAGAATCCTTGACTCCAAGGAGCATTCCGGCTTCAGTTTTTCCAGGACAAACCTGTTTGTTCTCCTAGCAGTCCATGATATATTCAACACTCTTCTCCAGCACCACAGCTCAAAGGCATCAATTCTCTTTCTATCATACCTAGTCACTGTCCAACTCTCTAATGCATAGCACGTAATTGCGAAGACTATAACCCAAATCAGATGCACCTTAGTCTCCAGCCTGATGTCATTGCTCTTCAGTACTCTTGAGAGATCCCTCACAGCTGACTTTCTCAGTGCAATTCATCTCTTGATTTCCTGGCTGCTGGTACCATGAGTGGCTAGAGAATTATTATCCGTCAGATCAATTCTCAATTACATTTTGTGTACTTTTTTCTATACATCACATGTTTTTCACATGATTCGTATTTCACTCCAACGAGACTGAATATAACAGAAAATGAGAAACCACATGGTTTAAAATCAGAAAAGGTATGCATCAAGGCTGTATCTTTTCACCAGGCTTACTTAATCTGTATACTGAGCAAATAAAATAAACCAAAAAAACTAGTCCATGTGAAGAAAAGTACAACCTCAAAACTGAAGGAAGGTTTATTAAATACTGGTGGTATGCATATATGTATATATTCTCGCTCACTGAAAATGGAAAGGACTTGAAGCACTTACTAGAAATTGCTAATAAAAAGAAAAGACTATCACTCTCAGTATATAGTACAGTGCAACAAAAAGAAAACAAAAATTCTCACAACTTAACTAATAAACATCATGATAAACATAAAAGGAATGAAGTTGTTTACTTTTCATTTCTTTTTTAACTCATTTAATGATTTTAGTGAAAGTTTATAAAAAGGTTTGTTTTTCATTGATTGATTGATGTTTTTTCCCTTCACCTTCCTCCTCCCAACCCAATTCACTTTGTAATGTACATCTTGTTCCAGATTGTTAAATGTTAATGTAAAAGGCATAATTATCCATTCCTTTATGACAGTCCTTTTCTTCACCTATTCCAATGCAGTAATCATTACTATCAAGTATCCATTATCTGCACTTAATATAGATTGTAGCTCAACATTAAGAAAACAAAGATTCTCACCCCTGGGCCGATTTGCAGCATCATGATAGGTGATGAAGAGATTGATATTATTTACAGCTTCAGCTTGCTTGGCCCCACAATAAACACTTTTAGTACCAGCAGCCAGGAAATCAAAAGATGAATTGCATTGAACAAGTCTGCTGTCAGGTACCTCTCCAGAGTACAAAAGAGCAATGAAGTCAGTCTAAAGACTAAGGTGTGTATGATCTGGGCCATGGTCTTTGCAATTACTTGCAATGCCTCAGAAAGATGGACAATGATTACAGGTGATAGAAGAAGAATTGATGCCTTTGAATTGTGGTGCTGGAGAAGAGTAGTGAATATATCATAGACTGCTAGAAGAACAAGCAGATTCATACTAGAGAAAGTGAAACCAGACTGTTCTTTGAAAGCAAGGATTTTGAAGCTTTGTCTGACATACTATTAGTATGTTACAAGGAGGCATCAGTCATTGGAGAGGGACATCATGCTTGGAAGGGTGAAGGGACAGCGCAAGAGAGGAAGACCCTCAATGAAATGGACTTGATTCAGGGACTGGGGTTTTGGGGGTAGGTGTGTCAGAGAATGAAACTGCCTCAAGATAGAGCTGAGTTCAGGGCTTTTGTGCATAGGGTTGCTGTGAGTTGCAAGTGACTCGATGGCACATAACAACACCACCACATCCATTATCTACTCTTTTCTTGTTCTTAAATCCTCATACACATAAAAAAATTTCTCCAAAAAAGTAAATAAGAAACTGACAGATTGGGGAAAAATATTTGGCAATGACATAGCTGATAAGGAACTCATGTCTAAAATTTATAGAATACTTCAGCATCTCAACAAAAAAGGAGAAACAACTCAATTACAAAATGAGCACAAGATACGAATAGACATTTCGCCAAAGAAGAAAGTCAGATGGCTAATAAACACACGAAGAAGTGTTCAAAATCCCTAGTTATTGTTGTTGTTGTTGTCATTGTTGTTAAGTGCTGTTGACTATGACTCATAGGTACTCTATGCACATATGAGGAAACACCAGACTGCCTTACATAGCAGTTGAACCACTTCACATTCCCACTAGCACTGTGTGAAACTTCCATTCTCAAATGCATGTGAAAGCTGGATATGAATAAAGAAGAAAAAATAATTGATGTCTTTGAGTTATGATGTTTGTGAAGATTATTGGATATACCACCAACTGTCGAAAGAAAAGAAAATTTGTCTTGGAAGAACAACAATCAGAATACTCCTTAGAAGCAATGATGGCAACATAACATTTCACAAACTTTGAACCTGTCTTCGGCAAGGCACAGTGAAAAAGAGGAAGATTTACACACTGGCTGTAACAACAGGCTCCAGCAGCAAACATTGTGAAGGTGGCACAGGACAGGGTAGTATTTCATTCTGTTTTGCTTAGAGTTACTGCCTGTCAGATCCAAGTCAATGACACTTAACACCATCACCTTAGATGGCTCACTTCCTTATATCATCAGAGCCCTTATTTCAATAACTGTTTCACCAATTACTCTAAAGTACTGGCTTTATCAGTTTTATATGTACATGTAAATTTGTGCTTGATAACTTATTATTTAAAGAACACATTCTGTTTATTTCATGCAATAGCACTGTTCCTTAACCTTAGTTGTCTCTCACGTCAATCTTCTCTGTTTAATCTGAAAGCAAATTCCTTCATTGGACTGTTTAAAAAGTAGAAAATTATCTATAAACAAGTAGAGATAAACAGGTTTCATTTAACTAATTATAGATTGTAAAAATAAGATTTTATATTAGTTTTAAGAATAAAATTACAGATCAGATGGTTGTGTGATTGTTGAAATGAAAGTATATATAAATGCAAACCTAGTCAATAACTATAGAATAACAATTATTTGAACCCCAGTCAGAGAGAAGGAATTTGCAGTACTGTGAGCAAAGACCTTTTTCAAGATTCTCCATTTTCTACAATTAATGATCTATGGAATAGCTCAATGTCTTCCACAGGTGCAGGTAATTCAGAAATGTATGCTAGACAAAACATCCAGTCATATGCCTTGTTCATTTTGAAGTCATGGAGTTTAGAGTTCAGAATGGCTTTCCTAGACATTGAATATCACTTTGCCATGTGAATGGGCAGAAATATGTGAATCGGGTGCATTAGCCTATCTACAAGGGAATTTAGATAGTCTTGCCATTAAATTGAACAGATTTAGTAGCAGAATTAGAGGAACTTCACCAAAATAAAACAAGTCAGAATGCGACCTGTCCTTTAGGAACAGAGCAACAACCATAGCAGCTGAAGCAGAGGACCAGAGACCCAACATAAAGTTGAGCTCACTGTAAGACTGCTACCCCGTCAGAGCTAAGAGCCTTTTGTTCCAGTTTGTTGGACAACTGGAGGACTGGGGGCGGGGGGGTGGTGACGCTGTGTGGAGAGCCATAGTTGGCAGGACTGAGAATTTTGTTACTGGCCTAAAGCTGTGAGTCTCAAAGGTGAGGTGTCTGAGAGCATATTTCAGACGCTGTCCTGAATAAGTGATTGTGTTCTGCTACTAACCTGGATAATTCAGCAGAAGAGGAATTGCATTGGAGAAGTCTACTGTCAGGGACCTCTCCGAAGTGCTAAAGGGCATTAGTCTAGAGACTAAAGTGCACCTGATCCAGCCTATAGTCTCCACGACTACTTGTTATCCATCAGAGAGCTGGACAGTGACTAAGGATGACAGAAGAAAAAAATGATGCCTTTGCGTTACAGTGCTGGAGAAGAGTATTGAACATACCATGGACCACCAACAGAACAAATAACATCTGTCTTAGAGAGGGTGAAACCAAGTGTCTCCTTGGAGACAAGGATTTTGAGGCTCTGTCTCATGTACTTTGAGCATGTGGCCAGGAGGGACGAGTCTTTGGAGAGAGACATCATCCTTGGAAGGATGGAGAGATGATGCAAGAGAGGAAGACCCCAGTGAGATGGATTGACATGGTAACTGGAACAATGAGATTAGGTGTGTCAGAGTCAACAGCCCATTAAGGGATTTGCAACCTCAGCATGAGTATCACTGAGTCTATTTGACTGCATTTTAGTGTTTGTTTTCTCTACAGAAGTAACTGCATTCACTCTCCTTTAAGAGAATTACAAACAACAAATGAATAACTACAATTCCCACTAGGGTATGGGAATCAGAGAGCTATAACTAATAAATAACTTCCCATGTTAGTTTTTTGGCTTGGCCTTCATAATCCCAGGTAATTGCCCAATCTTGCCAGATGGAAATAATTCAGCATTATGTTAATGAGATAAAATACTGGAGGAAGCAAACATTGGAAAAACAACGATTGAAAGGAGAAAGGAACACCATGGAACAGTAGAACAGGCATGCATTTCTTTGAAACAGGGTGGCAAATACTCTTATTTCTTCTCCTACATCTGACACATGAGCAGGTCCTTGCCAGTTAGTCTGAAGAGATATTTAAAGTATCAAAAAGCATTAGAGAAGCATGTGCAATCTGACACCCTGCTGAACAGTGTTCCTGGCAAACGGTTTGCTTTTTTTTTTTTTTTGAGTGTCTGCTTTGCCCAAATCAGGTATTTCAATTGCTATGAAAATCATGTCTAGATTTAAATGTCCCTTTCTTAGCAGCTGGTACGTTAATTATGTTTTTTAACAATAGGAATGTGCCAGAAATTGCTCAAATTGAAATGCTCTGTGTATTCAGAGCACTAGCCCTTGAGATATTGGGTTTTTCCAGTCTTCTCTATTCTTCTAGAAAACAGGGGAGGTGGAAGAAATCAATAAAAAAGTTGATAGAGACCACATCAGGGAGATATGAAGTCTTTTTACTAGGGCATAGCTGCATATTTGGAGCTCTGGTGTGGCATAGTCCATTTTAAGTAGCACTGTTCATGAAAAGGTTGAGTATCTATGGTAGTTTGAATCTCAGGGGCCAAAAGTAGGCCATCTCCTCCTATTAGCATTTAGAGGCAATTGAATGGTCATTATGACTTTGAATTGACTCAATGATATTGAGTTGTTTTGTTCACCCAGAACACTTGATTGTGCTTATGGAAAACCTATACTTGGACTAGGAAGCAGCCCTTAGGGAAACACTGCATAGTTCAAAATCAGGAAGGGAGTGCATCAGAGACACATCCTATCTCCATACCTTTTCAATCTATACGCACAATAGAAAATTCAGGATGCTGGGCTTTATGAGGAGGAATGTGGTGTCAGGATTGGAGGAAGACTCATCAAGGACCTGCATTATGCATATGAAACAACGCTGCTTGCTGAAAGAGACAAGGACCTGAAGTGCTTGCTGCAGAAGGACAAGAACTGTAGACTTATATGAGTTGAAGCTCAACATCAAGAAGAAAAAGATTCTCACCACTGGGCCAATTGACAGCACCATGATGGCTGCAGAAGAGATTGTAACTCTTCCAACTTGCTTGGCTCCAAATCAACACTCTTTGCACAGCAGTCAGGAAATAAAAAAGATGAATTGCATTAGGTAAATCTGCTGTCAAGGCCCTATCCAGAGTACTAAGAAGTGTCGATGTCAGTCTTGAGACTCAGGTGCCCCTGATCCAGGTCATGGTCTTTGCAGTTACTTGCTATGCTGGACAATGATTAATGATGATAGAAGATTTAATGCTTTTGAGTTAAGATGCTGGAGAAGAGTCCTGAACATACCATAGGATGCCAAGAAAACAAATAGCTCTGTCTTAGAGATGGTGAAACCAAGTTTCTTCTTGATGCTGAGATTTTGAAACTCTAATATACTTTGGGCACGTAGCCAGGAGCAATCACTCCTTAGAGAAGGACATCATGCTTGGTAGGGTGGAGGGACAGCACAGGAGGGGAAGACCTCGGTTGAGATGGATTGACACAGTAACTAGGGCCATTGGGGTAGGTGTGTCAGAGTCAGTGAGACTGACTCAGGACAGCGGAGGCTCGCTTCAGAGCTGCTGTACAAAGGGTTCATATGAGTAGCAGGCGACTTGCTGGCACATTACAACAAGCACAGCAGAGACTGTGAAGATAATGCAAGATATGGCAATGTTTTCTTCTGCTGTGCATAGGCTTGCTATGATTCGGATATGGCTTAAGTGGCCCTTAATATAACAGTGAGTAGGAATTAACTAAATGGCAGTTGGTTTGTTTTAATTTCCCTCAAAACCTAAGATTTTTTTCCCTGGTATAGGCAAAACAAAATCTTCAGTAGATTCCTGTGAATACATATTTGTACCTAGAACGTCAAGGGAATTAAAACACGTATTCTCTCATGTGAGCTGTTAGAAAGAAAAATCCTAAGGAGGATTTTGTTTTAAATATGAAAAATCTGATAAGATGATTTCAAAGACTTTTGCTCTCTTTACCCATAGGGAGTCTTGCTATTACTCCAGAGGCTGTTCAAAGCTACTAATGGCTCTATGGGAGAAAGATGGGTCATTTTCTGTGATTTATAGCTTTGGAAGGCCAGAGGGTGGTCAATATTGAGTTGATCTCGACTCTACTGTAATAAAAAAAAAAAAAAGAAAGAAAGAGCTCAAGAGATCATTTTCTATTAAGGTGTATTGAGAGAGCTAATTTGACTATGATGTGGTTTGTGTTTTGCTATTTATAGCAAAAGAGAAGTTCTTTCAGGTTAATGTGACTCAGAATATGAGGAAATCATAGTGAAAAACTCAACGTAGAAGTTACGAAAATGCAATCCTATCTGATATGGTGGCCAAATAACAGAAATATGTTTTCATGGAGGAGTCCCTAGGTGGTGAAAGCTGTTAAAGTGTTCTGTTGTTGGCTGAAAGGGTAAGGGTTTGAGTCCACCCAGAGTCAGACGCTAGAAGAAGGACGGGGTGACAGACGTAAAAACCCTGTAAAACACACTTGTACTCTAACACACATGGGCCAGAATCAAGTCAAGGGAGAGGAAACAGATTTACAGGAAAGGAAGCTAGAGGAGAGTGTAGAGAAATAAACTAATTCTCGCCCTGGAATTATGTGTGTGTATATTGTTGGTGTGTACCAGAGTCAGAACCCACCCATAGCGAACCCATCCAGCAAGTTTTCAGAGGTAGTTAATTGCATGGGAGATGGTCCATCCTCCTGCACAGCTGCTGGTGGATTTGAAGTGTGTGCCTTAGATTTACAGTATTGCTTCTTACTACAAGGCCACCAGTGCCTTCGTGTGTGTGTGTGTGTGTGTGTGTGTGTGTGTGTGTGTGTGTGTGTGTGTAAAATTTTCTCTCATGCCCAAAGAAGTTTATAAATGGGAAAGAGAATGCAGAACTAATACATGGCAATTCTGAATTCAGATAAACATCCAACAGGAGAATTTATATTTCTACTGCTGAGAATTTTTATTTTACTCCAGATGGACTAAATCACTAACTACAATTGAACAAGAGAATCTATAAGAATCACTTTAAGATGTTGTTCTAATGTGGATTCTGATTCAGTATATCTGGGTTAGAAATTCACATTCTCAGCAGGGGTCAAATCAGAATGAGCCTGTTGGAAGCCCTGGTTTAGACTAAATTAACTTATGCAAAATCAATTAAAGCCTTCTGTCAGATAGAGGTCAGTTCATGTTACATAGACATTTTCATAATTGGACAGCGGTGGGTAGAGAATTGATAATAATTTCATCTTGAAAAATGATACATCATCATTGAATGATGATAAAATATGACTCCACACACATACCCAGAAATTAAGGACAAAATAAATGATGGGCGAGAGCGACTTGATACCTTTCTCTTGAAGGTTAGCTTCCATTTGCTATCCATTTTCGTTAGCTTCTCACTGTGCCTGAAAATTTGCATTGGTGCCCCTTAAATCTTAAAGCTGTATTTCCAGTAATCCCAGATCACAAAGATGTGTGAGAATCTTTAGATAGGGTCCCCTGTGGATTTTTATTAAGTTGGAGGGACGCTGGTTCTGACAGTACCCTCTGCACAGAACAACCCTGGCAACGTAAGTAAATTTACTTCTCTAACAAAATCATCCCTGTTGGCCGTACCACCACTGACAGGGGAAGCCTTGAGGAAGAGACATTTCCTATACTTTTGCCTGAGTGCACAGGAGCTGCATTTAACCAAGCACCTCTGGCATTCTAAGTCTTGTCAATTGAAACAGAAGTTTCGCTGCTTCCTGGGAATAGGGAATTCTGCGATCATTCAACAGGATTTGTAGGATTGGAAAAACCTCAGTGTTCTAACGGGGTAACAGAGAACACCAATTTTTGTTTTATTTCCAGACATTCTGTAATATA
>NW_006399827.1:5856788-5901919 GCF_000299155.1 Elephantulus edwardii
ATTGGATTATTTACCTTTATCTTGTTGTGGTGCTCAAGTATTTCATAAATTCTGGATATAAGTCCCTTATCTGATATGGTATTACCGAATACTTTTTCCCAGTCAGTGGCTTCCCTTTTTACCCTATTGGAGAAGTTTTTGGATGTGGACAGAGCTGTTTTGACAGTGCTGATTTTGTTTCCACTTGATATATTCATCTTTTAAATTTTATTCTTTTCCAGCCATTTCCCTTTTTTTCTTCATTAGTATATTCAAGTCTAAGATTCCGTGCTAGCATAGAGAAAATACTTTTATTAGTTCATTTCACTTTAATCTTATTTATCATAGTTCAATAAAAGTCTTCTGTGAAATTAAATTTAAGTTGCTTTTTAAGAAAGTCTAGGAAAATGTTTCATATGAATATCTGAATATCTTTCTGATTCATTATCTCTATCAAGTTCTTTAAATTAATGTTAAGGAATGAGATCTTTGACCTTGATAAAAATTGACAAATTGAATTCAAAAACATTATGCTGCTTATCACTAATATATAATCAGTTTCAAGACAAAGACAAATTTTCCTGTTTCCAGACCCTCTCAATGACCCTTCTAGCATATTCCCTAATGATGAACTGTTCTGTTAGCAAGATAGTATGTTTTGAAAAGATCCTGATAGGTTCATTATATTTTGCACATAGTAGAAACCCAATGTTTCAAAATAAATTTAGTTTGTACCTATGAGGTAAAACCAAGCAATGAAATCTGTTTCTATTGAGGGAATTCTGACTCAGACTGACCTACAGGACAAACTAGATCTGCCCCTATGAGACTTTCAAGGTTGTACTCTATCTGGTAGGAACTCTGGTAGCACACCCAATAGGAAGCTGAACTGTTAATCCAAACGTGGTAAATTTGGCTGTTTGAATCCACCAGGGCCTCCAGCAGAGAAAGGTGAAGCATCTCCTCCCCTGCCATTTACAGTCTCTAAAACCCACTAAAGAGTCAATTTTAAGTTGATTCCAACTCAAAAGTAATCAGTGAGTGTGATTGACCCTTTTTTTACTAGTGTCTGTTACTAGGATTTATGCTAATAGATGTCAAATCTACATCTCAGGAATGGAACCTTCCACTCCCTGGTTCTAAGGTAAACATACCACAAGCATCGTTGCTGATAACAAGGTCATACAGCAGTAGCGTCACTAAGCATGTGTCAGCCAGGGTTGTAACCCACCACACATGGACCTCCTCCGGATTGAGATCATATGGAATGCTTAGTAATGCTCATTTCCATCTTACTCATAGGAGACTATATATGATAAATGTATTGGAAATTGCTGAAATGTAATATGCCTTAGACTGCAACCTTTCTACATTGAATAACATTATTTGTCACAACAATGTTAATAACTAAGTGGAAGCTTTTACATTTTTCTGCTTTTCCTTTAATTACTACTTCATTCTCAAAAATATTATTGATGTTGGTTCACTAATACGACTTACCATAATATTGTAACTAAAACCAAAGCAAAATAAAGCCAAGGTGAGTGGACAATTAATCACGTGGTTGCACAATTTAATGGGTGACAGGTGAGGGAAATGGGAAGGAACTGGTGTGAAATACAATGCTTTTAAATGTTGTAAATAAACTAGTATAATTTAAAAATCAAACACACAAACAAAACTAAACTAATAACTCCAGCAGCAAGGAAAAAGACAGCAAGTGCTTGTAGCATGTGCAGCTGAAATTACATGACTCCAAACATGATTAGAATTGAGTGATAGTGACAGCTCTGATAGGAGCACATTAGAAGGTTCAAAAGTAAATTGGCATAAAAAAGTAAATTAGCATAGACTTTTAGCCTTGTAAGGGTATTGATACACATAAACGGAGCTTGTGAAAATGTTTCGGTTCTTACAACTAACTGTAAGAATGGGAGCTCTGGCGGCCTAATGGATGGTAAGAACCTGCACTGCAATGCCAAAGGTGTGCACTTCAAATCCACCAGCTACTACGTAGGATAAGGATGGACCAATTCCTCCTGTGCCATTACTGACTCTGAAAACCTGCTGGAGGGTAATTTATGGTCAATTCTAATGCAATGGTACTAAATAGCAACAAGAAGATATTTTAATGATAAACACAAATGTCTCCTGAAAAACCGTCTCAGAATTTCTTGGTATCAGCTTCTTTGATTAGTGTCACTTGGTGCTGTCCACATACCACACACTCCACTTATGATGCCACTTCATGCCATCCAGAAGTCTGAGTACACTAGACACTGGAAATAGCACTAAAAAGCAAAAAAGCATTAGAATTCTAGGTTGATCTACTCGTTAACCACCATACATGTAACAGCAGAGTAAATGAAATTTTACCTAACCATCACTTAGTATTTTTTTATTTTATTTTATTTTTAGTTTTTCTGTCTGCATGTTTATTCAACACAAAACAATTCCCTCCGACTTTACTGAGGTGGCTGACCACGTCCACGACCAAAGCCTCCTATAAACTGGAATTCAGTTGCTGACCCAGCCCCAGCCTTGGCTTTCTTGTCCACACCAGGAGGCCCTGCACTCCCTCTGTGTCTCTGTCATCCTCCCATCCAGTCAATCTTGCAGGTTGTTCACCTTTCAGACCTTTAGGTCGTGGCCTGCCAGTCTCAGGACAGATTTGGCGCAAGGTGGCAGGAACAATCTCCGGGCAGATGGAGGTAATCATGTAGATATTTGATACCCTCGTTGGTAAAGTACCAGTAGAAATATCTCCAGGTGAACTGTTCCTTCACATAACCTCGTGACTTGAGACTCTGTATGGCCTTCATGACATGAAGGTTGGTCACGGTTTTGTCTGCCAGTTCAGGGTGCTTTGGCATGTGGACATCTTTCTTGGCCACTATTACCCCCACCTTAAAAAGGAGTTCATATATGGCAATCTGGTTCTTCTTGGGCATCAACGTCACGACGGTGGATGTGTCCAGAGCCAGGACTGGAAAGGAAAGGACCGCTTAGTATTTCTTAAGCTCAAGGAACTGAGAAACAAATTCAAGCCTCGAATTACAATATTTAAGGATGTTTTGGGCAAAATATTAAATGATCCAGGAAGCATTAAAAGAAAATGGAAAGAGTATACAGATTCATTGTACCAAAAGAAATTGGCAGACACAGAAGAATTTCATGAAACAACATGTGAACAAGAGCCTTTGGTGATGAAGGAAGAAATTCAAGCTGCTCTGAAAAAATTGGCCAAAAACACAAGTCCCCAGGAATTAATGGCATACTGATTGACATATTTCAACAAACAGATGCTGCCCTAGATGTGTTCATCAAGTTGTGCCAAGAAATCTGGAGAACAACTACCTGGCCAACTGACTGGAAGAGATCTATATTTGTTCCCATTTCAAAGAAAGGTGACCTGACAGAGTGTGGAAATTATTAAATAATATTATTAATATTACATGCAAGAAAGATTCTGCTGAAAATTATCCAAAAACAACTGGAACAGCACATCAACAGAGAACTGCCAGGAGTGCAGGCTGGGTTTAGAAGAGGCCATGATACTAGGGATATTATACCTAATGTTAGATGGGTCTCGGTTGAAAGCAAAGAGTACCATAGGAATGTCTATCTGCATTTCATTGACTATGTAAAGATGTTTGACTGTGTGGACCACAACAAACTGTGACTCTGAGAAGAATGGGAATCCCAGAACACTTGATCATGCTTATGCAAAACCAATACTTGGACCAGGAGGCAGTTGTCAGAATAGAGCAGGGAAACAGCACATGGTTCAAAATTGGAAAGGGTGTACAGCAGGGATGTGTCTTATCTCCATACTTTTTAGATGTATATGCAAAACACTATTCAGGAGGCTGGGCTCTATGAGGAAAAATGTGGCATCAGGATTGGAAGAAGACTCATCAACATTTGGCATGATGCAAATGACACAACCCTGCTTGCTGACACTGAGGACCTGAAGAGCTTGCTGCAAGGACTGCAGCCTTCAATATGGATTGAAGCTCAACGTCAAAAAAGCAAAGATTCTCACCACTGGGCTGATTTACAGCATCCTGATAGATGGTGACGAGATTGAAATTGTTAACAGCTTCAATTTGCTTGGCTCCACAATCAACATTCTTGGTACCAGCAGCCAGGAAATTAAAAGACGAACTGCATTGGGAAAGTCTGCTGTCAGAGACTTCTCCAAAGGAGACTGAAGAACAACAATATCAGTCTGGAGGGTAAGGAGTGCCTGATCTAGGTCATTGTCTTTGCTTACTGTGTGCTCTGTCCCTGTTACCTCAAACTCAAACTCAGTGCCATCGATTAGGTTTTAACTCAGTGATTCTTCAATAGCATAAACCTTAACAGGAGAAGACTGCTCATTTTTGATGCTCGGCTGTGAGGGTTAGCAGCAAACCTAGTGATAGGATATGCCACCAGAGCTGTTTATACCCTTATTCTATGTCTTTGTTGTTTTGTCTAATCTAGTAGGAATGGACTGGACTCATGGTTTTCCAGCCAGTTTTCAGAAGCTGTAAATACATGGGAGGAGATTGCCCTTCTTTCTTGTGTGGAGTCACTGACACCTGAGGGTTAGCAGTGTAGCTCCGCACGTTTTAAAAAGAGGCTTTGCTCCTGTAGGTAGGTTGGGAGAGAGACAGATGTCAGCCACACCTACAAGCAGAAACTGATGTGATGAAAAAATGGGAGGTTGTTTGTTACAGTTGAGTTAGTAAGCGTAAGTAAGCCTATGCTTACTTTGCTTATTGGGTTAAGCAGCTTAATTATACCTGCACTTCCTGTCGGTTTCCTACGAGCTGGAACACGCTTTAGAACACACCACATTTCAGGCACTATCTGTAAAATGCAAACAGCAAAACAACTATTTGATCTATGAGAGTAGCAAGTAAAGCCCATTCAACCAGATCATAGCTGTGTAAGCAAAACCTTTGGCGTAAACCCAATCTATGCTTTGATTTTCCATTGTATCTTTTGGCAACAGATTTAAGGTATTCTGTGGTATCTGCTTTTGATAATTCACAAACTGTTAAGACAACATTCAGAGGCCTAATTTAACAAGACAAAAGTAGGAATTATTTCTGTTGTTCATCATGGCAATACCAAGTTGTCTTTCTGCTGCTAAAATGTTAATGCACATAAAAGTATAAGTGTCTTAGGTAACAAAGATAGAGAAATATTGGAACTATAAAGAAATAGAAATAGATAGAGATAGAGCAAGAGATAGTATTTGTGGCTCTGCTTTTTATGGCTTGTTACTCTTTCATTAAGTCTCCACCCAAGAAGGTGGAAGTGTTTTCCATTGACCAGAAGTGTAGGAGAATCATCTTCCATCACTTGAAGGTATTCAGAGCCAATCGGCAAAGTTTCCAGTCAGGCAGGTAATTAGATCCAGCTCTAGTTGGGCTCTCCAAACTGAAGGTTGCTGATCTTGCAGTACAAAAAAAAAAAAAAATTTCAGCTGTGGACAATTAACAAACTCAGTAGACCAAGCAAAAGTGCAGCCCTCTTCTGTGCGATTCAGCTGCCAGCACCACTTTGACAGCTATATAATTACATGGACCATAAATTACGCTCGGTAATCACCTTGTTTATAATTTCATTCCCTGTAAATTAGTAGTGTAATGAAATGAGATTTCATAAGCACCAGATGTAGTGTGAGCGGCTCACCAGAGACTCTGGCAGTGGATAAGAGTCAACCCTTATCCAAGAAGTGAGCTTTTGCTGGTGGTGCAGTTGGCAAGTCAGACACTGCTCCAGGCCTGCGGCCACCGGTGACATTCAAACAGCTCCAGGTTGGAAGCCATCTGATAGGCGAGCAGCTGTGAGAAGCAGTAAGCCCCATGTGAAAGGAAATCCTTGCTTTATTTATCCATTTATCCATATTTCTTGTTCACTCGTGGCATACCCAGAGATTGCCCTAGAATCTGTCTTACAAGTAATGACTTGGAGTCAAGTTTCTGTTAAACAAGGACATTTCTTTTAATTCATTGTTATTAACTGAGTGACCTGCCTTTGGAATATGGTAATAACAGTAAGAGAGAGAAATCAATCCAATTATCCTTTTTTTTCCTCCCTCTTCTCACATGAAGGAATCTTTAAAAAAAAAATCCTCAAGATCAGGCTAAGTTAACACGGAAGACAAATAAACAAGAGTGAATGTAATACACATGGTAGTTGTATTTGCTGTAGGCTTTTTGCAAGTAACCTGATTTTTTAAGAAACAGATCACCACTATTTCATAACAACACAATGAAAAACTGTAGTTTCTTTAAATCAATAGCATACAGTTGGGAATTATGCATGGGGGGTTTTGTTTTGGTTTGGTTTTGGGGTTGTGTTTTTTTTTAAGGCAAGGAAGAACAAATGATCAGTTGACATTTCTGTCTTCTATTCCAAAACCTAGACAGTCATTTGCAAAAGATTTATTAGAACTCGAGTCCTTAGTGCAACAAGAATTGTGCTATAAGGGAAAAATACAAATTATCTGCCACTGCTTCTAACTGAGCTGGGAGGGGAAAGAAGCATGAATCTAAAAGCTTTAATTACCTGCAGGAATGTGAGTTGGTTATGCAGTACCTATTTTAATTACCATCTGATTAAAATTAATCCAATCTAGGGAAGGAGAAAGTCGAATAAAGAAACTGCTGTCTGAAGGTTAATGTTCCAAATGCCACCGAAAGCAAAAAAGTAGAGGGAAGAATACGTGAATGAAAGGCACTTACTGTGAGTGATGATCTGAAATGTGAAATATGCTTTAGATATTTGTTGTCTTGACACATGCTTTCTTATTCTCTGAACTTCTGGTCAACCTGCATTTTTCATTCTTTCCACAAAAGCCTCTAGATATGGGAGTACTGTTCTCAGCTAAAGTCATTCCAGGTGAAATAAAATTTCAGGGTGCTAGAGACCTGACTCTGGATGTGAAACTATGTCTTAATTTCTCTGGGGTAAATGCCTCCAATACACAACTACAGAAAAAGAAACATGTTGCAGGAATAATATGAAGATGATATCCAATACGCATTAGCAGTTTGCTTTGGGGGATGTAATACACAGTAATTTTTCTCATTTTGTACTTAAGTGTTTATAAAATATTGTTAATGAATATTGTTAAATTTATACTAAGGGGGAAGTAAGCTCTAAAAAGATGGTGAATAATGTGGTAAATTATCTTTTCTTTAATAACAAATGGCATCAATAAAGTTTCAATTGTAAAAGGGAGAGTAGGGTAAGGAACAGATATGGACAGTTTACATATTTTATATTTTCTTGGTTGCTGATTTTTTATTTTTTATTTTTTTAACCTCCTACTTTCATATGACAAGAAGAACCAGGAAGAAATGTTGAGCTGAGATACTAACTTATGCACCAAGGAGGAGACTACAGTTATTAATTAAGCAATAATAATCAAGGCAGATTAATGACTGTCTCAAAAAGTTCATTGTTGTGGGCCATTAACCCCAACACAGCAATTAATTCCCAAGGAAGTGCCCTATGCTTCAGAGGTCATTACTGTGGGTAGAATTATCAGAAGTAAAAACACATCAGATGGTCCATTGTCTATAAGTAAGCATGCTATCTCTAGTACTTTTCTTTGGATATGTGCAAAAAAAAAGAAAAATACAAAATCCCCCAAATATTCATTCTCTAGCTATTTCTTAAATTTGTGAACTATATTCAATTTTTTAACTATTAGTTCAAAATTTCTCTAAAAGAAAGGAGAAACTACTCAGTGTTCAGAATATACTGAATGTTAGATTATTTTACATATGGTATTGCAATAAGTTCTCAAAGCAGTGACAAGTATAGAGAATAAACTCTGCTTTACAGATGAGAAATTATGAGTCACAGCACGATCAGTTCGCTCATGATTGTACAGAGAAAGGTACCTAAAAGAAACTGACTTCAGATTCCTCATATACAGTAATCTTCCTACTGCCTTTTTAAAAGATTCACTTTAGACTAAATTATGACAGAAAAATGTTTTCCAGAAGCGAAATAAAAATGCTTTTGTGTAATGGAGTAACCAGATGTCCTACTGATGCATATTTTAAAACCTGAGGAATCGGACCGTACTAATAGTTAAACACATCAAGAATTGTGACAAGACTATTCATAGATATATTTTGAAAAGAAAATGGATATTATGACCTGATCTTTTATATCTTATAAATGTATCGCTTTTATAAGTGTGACATTGATATGTTTCTTGAGACAGGACTTCTAGTAATCAGATCTGGGGGGGGGAAAAAGAAAGTCAATTTCTTAATTAGAAAAGAATTCACCAGAATAATTCACTTTGATGGTTTTAGTGATGAGCATATTAAAATAGTCTTGATTTTAAATTGAGCATTATTAAAATATTCTTCATTTTTTGCAAAAATAACATTATTTTTGCAATCATGTAAGAAAGAATTAGAAAATAGTTGATTGCTGTTTGTTTTTATGTGTTGTGGAGTTGAATCGGGCTCATAGTAACACTATGTACAGTGACTCTGAACACTGCTCTAT
The DNA here is from genome assembly GCF_000299155.1 of Elephantulus edwardii. Lineage (NCBI taxonomy): Eukaryota > Metazoa > Chordata > Mammalia > Macroscelidea > Macroscelididae > Elephantulus > Elephantulus edwardii. The sequence continues at coordinate 5,865,300 of NW_006399827.1, forward strand.
TCTGAGCCAATTTCATTGTCTTTGATACACCTACCCCCATTACCCTAGTCACTAAGTCAATCCATCTCATTGAGGGTCTTCCTCTTTTGTGTTATACCTCCACCCTTCCAAGCATGACAACCCTCTCAGAGGAGTGGTCCCTCCTTGCAACACGCCCAAAGTATGCAGATGGAGCTTCAAAATACTTGCTTCATGGAGCAGCTTGATTTCACCCTCTCCATGACCAACCTGTGTGTTCTCTTAGCAGTCCACAGTATATTCAATACTCTTCTCCAACACCACAACTTAAAGGCATCAATTCTTCTATCATCCTTAGTCATTGTCCAGCTCTCTGATGCATAGCAAGTCATTGGGAAGACCATGACCTGGATCAGGCACACCTTAGATTAAATATGTGTCAATTTTAGCCCAGAAAGTTTAAGTGGTGTACTGTTAGTTGTTAAGCTAAAAGGTTCAGAGTTTGAACCCATCCAGAGGTACTTCAGAAGAAAGACTTGGCAATACTATATTTTTACTCAAATAACATGCACCTTTTCTTTTTGTTTGCCAACCAACATTCCCTCCACCTATGAGGTGTTTTCATAATCTTCAATATGCAAATTTTTGTATGTGTTGTTTTAAAAACACACAATAACAGCATAGTTACAAAAACACCTCCCTGAGGGAAGTCTCTGGTAGTAAAGATAGAAGGTACATGTTATTTACATAAAAATATGGTACACTTCAAAACTATTAGACATTGAAATTCCTATGGAACACAGTTCTGTATTGATATATAAAGTTGCCATAGATGAGCATCAATTCAATAGCAACTAGGAAAAGCTCAGATTGCTTGGCACCAGCAGCCAGGAAATTAAAAGGCGCATTGCCATGGGGAAAGTCTGCTGTTAGAGACCTCTCCAAAGTACTGAAGAGCAATGGTGTCTCTCTGGAGACTAAGGTGCATCTGATACAGGCCCTGGTCTTCACAATCACTTGTTATGCATCGAAGAGTTGGACAATGACCAGGGAGGATAGGAGGAGAATTGATGTCTTTGAGCTGTGGTGCTGGAGAAGAGTATTGAGAATACCATGGACTGCTAGGAAAACAAACAGATTTGTCCTGGAAAGGGTTAAACTGGGTGGCTCCTTGGAGGCAAGGATTCTGAGGCTCCGTCTAACATACTTTGGACATGTTGTGAGGAGAGACCGGTCCTTGGAGAAGGACATCATGCTTGGGAGGGTGGAGGGAAAGCGCAGGAGGGGAAGGCCCTCTATGAGGTGGATTGATTCAGTGACTGGGATAATTGTGATGGGAGTGTAGGAGACAGTGCGATTGGCATAGGACAGAGCAGAGTTTAGGGCTGTTGTACATAGGGTCGCTATGAGTCGCAAGCGACTCAGCGGCACATAACAACAACAACAACATTCAAAGATTTCTTAAAGTGGAAGTTTAAGGAAAAAGCTGTGAGGTTAAGGGTTTATTGTTTAAAATGGCGTTCCTAATCATTGGCTTAAGCTTGGAAGAAGGAGTGGCATCCACTTCCATAATAGCTTGCCTCCGGAAACCGTATGAACCTGGAGAGAGGATGAAAGGGACCTAAGCATCGAGGACTCTCCTTCATAAGGTCACTATGAGTGGCCTGCAACTTGACGGCACTTAACAACAACAACGATCATTGGCTTTGATTTTTGTCATGTGAGTAGGTGAAAATATGCAAATGGAGTGTGTTAGCCTAACAAGATGAGATTATAGATCAGGTTCAGTGTCAGAGTTTGGAAATCTCATTATCAGGAAAGAAGCAGAGAATGCAGAGTGCATGTCCTTTAGGGCCCAAGATTCCTGTGATGCTCAGATGAGGGCATACAAATAGTAGCAGCAACAGAGAAAGAGCTGACCTTGATTGAAGGTTGAGGAGCCCACAAACACATTTCAGCAGCTTTCCTAAGTGATTGTGCCAACCTCAATTATAGCCTTTTGATGTCCCTAATATACCTATGATCATGAATTTGTTTCTGTGTGCTCTGTGAGCTATTGCAAAGGATTTTGGACTCAATAGAGCTGCGACATTGCTGTTATTGTTGGAGGAAGACTCATCAACAACCTGCGTTATTCAGATGACACAACTGTGCTTGCTGAAACGGAGGAGGACCTGAATCACTTGCTGCAGAAGGTCAAGGACTGCAGCCTTCAGTATGGATTGAAACTCAAAATCAAGGAAAGATAGATTCTCTCCACTGGGCTGATTGGCAGAGTCATGATAGATGGTGAAGAGATTGAGATTGTTAACAACTTTAGTTTGCTTGGCTCCACAATCAACACTCTTGGTACCCCAGCCAGAAAACAAAAAGGTGATTTTCAATGGGAATGTCTGCTGTCAAAGATCTACTTCTCCAGAATACTGAAAAGCAATGATGTCAGTTTGGAGACTAAGGTGTTCCTGATCCAGGCCATGGTCCTTTCATGCTACACAGCAGAAAGCTGGGCAATAGCTAGGGATGATAGAAAGAGAATTGTTGCCTTTGAGCTGTGGTTCTGGACAAGAGTATTAAATAGGATGGACTGGAGAGGGTGAGACCAGGCTGCTCCTTGGAGGCAAGGAATCAGAAGCTCCCTCTAACATACTTTGGACATGTTGCAAGGAGGGATGAGTCCTCGGTGAGGGATATTATGCTTGGGAGGGTGGAGAAACAATGCAGGAGGTGAAGACACTTGAAGAGATATATTGACTCAGTGACTGGGATAATGGGGGTAAGTGTGTCTGAGACAGTAATGTTGGCTCAGGATAGAGTAGGATTCAGAGCTATTGTCCATAAGGTCACTATGAGTCACAGGTGACTCAATAGCATATAACAATAACAAGAAACAAAGCAGTATTACTAAAAAGTAGAAAGAGAGGTAGGAATGTGGAGGATATGTCTGGCCTGATAGAAACAGGAGTTTCGTTTTTGTTGTTGTGGATGCTGTTGATGGGTACAGTTCCCCTTTGTGGAATTAGTGGTGATCTCATGAGATCTTTGCTCTTTTTCCCCAAGTATATAGTTTTTATTGTGTCTCTGTAGCACATGATAGAACTGACCTGTAGTGTTTCCTAGTTTTTAAGGAATAGATAAACAGTGTTCTTCTTCCATAAAGTAACTGTGGGGTTCAAACTGCTGATATTTCTCCAGCTGAGCACTTAACCATTAGAACACTTAGGTCCAAATTTGGAACAAGCATGATGTTTATTAAAATTTCAGCACATTATAGTGGTTCTCCTTTGAAAAATGTGATATTCAGTCAAACGTTTGCTTCTTCATGGAGAGCCATGCATAAGAGGTTAGAGAGAATAGATTTATTGCAGATCGTGACTGCAGTGACACAGTGGATAAAGACAAGCCTTAGAAATGATTACAACAAAGGTGAGATTGTTGCTAATTATATATATTGTTAAGAGGATGAAAACGCAATAATCTACTTTTAAACTTTTTATAAATTTTGAAAATGACTTTTTAAAAATTCTTTTTTTGTTCATGGTTACTTCTACCTTTGAACAAAATAATAAAAAGCAGTGTGTTTTTATAAGCAGTGAAAACAGCATGTTTTTTGCAGACACAAACCGAAGTTGCTGGAGGGATGTTTGTTTGTGGAGATGGAAACCAAGAGGGAAAGGAGAGTTTTTCACTGAGACAAGTGCTTGTCAATTGATTCTCATTTTATTGCTCAGTCATGTATACATCTCTAGAGGGTTGTTTTAAGAAATGAGAAATGCCTTAAGACAGGAATGCAATCCACTTAATATTCCTTTTATTTGCATATACTTAACTGTTTTATTCTTTCAGATATATTTTAGTGATAAATTGTATTTAGCAAAAATGAAATTGTTAAAAAAGTGTTTCTCATGGATTGTCTCCCCCTCCTCAAAATACACATAGGTAAAGGAACATGTTGAATATATGAAATGATTCCTCCGCATGATCTGATGCTCAAATATTGGGAGAGAATTAAGGATGAAAAGTAACACCTTTACTACCTAGAATGTTGCCTGTACAACCTTTAATCTCACAAAAGTTAAAAGGGAAGCAAAGCAAGTCTAAAGGAAGGGGCCACTGTACTACAATTATCTACAAAATAGAATAATCAGGAGTATAGTGCTTCTGTTTAAATCCAGGTCTTTGTACTGCAAAACTCCATGGCATAGGGAAAGGACAATCAAGGTGCATGAAGTTTTTAAAGTAACATCTGGCCTATTGATGCTTAAGGAGATACAGACTCCGATCCAGAACTGACACACAGAGAGAAAGCTCCTCCAGAGCCAGTAGGCTGAACTTAGACTTGTAAGTCTTCTAATAGGGAACTCTGATGCCTTTGTGGTAAGGAATTTTGCTGCCAACCCAAAAGGTATGTGGTTTGAATCTTCTAGTTGCTCTGCAAGAAAAAGGTGGGCAATCTCCCAGTAACTCACAGTTAGTGCCTCTGAAAACTTGCTGAAGGGTCAGCTTGGAATCGGTTCTAACTCCATAGTACATAACAACAGCAGAAAGCCTCATAAGGGCACTAATTTCTGTATGTGAAACCAACCACTTGTCATATTTCCATTGCAGCAGCAGCAGCAGATAACTAGGACAGTAATAAACCTTAAATGAATTCTGTATAGAAACCAGACATAATAGTATTCACCTGCCAATCTCAATTACCCTTGACAAAATCTAAAACCTCAGACTCATTACCATCAAGTCAGAACCAACTCATAACTGACCCTCCAGCAGGTTTCCAAGACTACACGTCACAAAACAAATTGCACAGGATGAGCTTGATCATCCTTTTCCCACAGAGCTCCTTGTGGGTTTGTACTGACAGACTCCACTGCTGGATTAATAACTCTACTAGTTAATAACTCTGTAGGAATACAGAGAGACGCTGTCCAATGTTCTCAATATGGTAATATGCAGCCTGTCTTTAGGATTTTCCATATCTATCTAATAGTTGATCTGGATTCAGGAACTGCAGGAGGCTTTAAGGGCTCATTTCTTTTGCAGAAATAAAAATTAGTTTTTACATTCAAATTAGAATGTTTTTTTATTTGCTTGTTTCAGATATGTAAAATATTTTAAGCCTGGGGGGAAAGTGTGTCTTGGAGTTTGACAAAAATTTAGTCACAAAGGTGGGAAAATAGTATAACAGTTCTTTGAGAAAAGAATTTATTTAGATAGATATGGAGTTGTAACTCACCTTTTTAGAGCAAACAGTAATGATACTAGTTGGCATTTTCCCCACTATTGAAAAGAGAAGTGTCTTTTAAGGAAAACAACATAGAAGAAAGCATAGCTAATTAAAATAAATAATCTTAATAATATAGAATTAAGAAAAAGAGAAAATGGTAGAAATAGATATACAGAAAAAGAGATGAGAGAGAAAAAGGAAATAGAGTCCTTTTAAAAAAGAATTTTAAACTTTATGTTGTGTAAGATGGAATCTATCCTTGTTACTTGTGTTTTATGGGTGGGGGTAGTTCATACTTTGTTCTCTTTTCATCCATTACTTGATTTCTATGTCAATCAATTTTAATGGCAAAATACCTAATAACGAAATTTAATGTTTTACTAAGAGCTAGAATTAAACCTCTTCTCGATGGCATGTAACAACAACAACAGAATTAAACCTAAGACCTAAGATAAGGCCTACAATATTAAGTTAATGTGCTAAATTAAATGAGAAGAGAAATTTTTCTAGAAAAAAATAATATTTAGAATTTCTACTGCTAATGTTGAACATGTACTTGAAGTATCTATACTGAGACACTTGAAGACCTACTGTCACTTTCATGTTTACTCACTACTAGTCAGAACATACACCATGAACACTAATTTTCTCTTATATAAAATAGTATCTAAAAAAATGTTTCCATGTTTACTAAAAACAGCTTCTGAGATAGAAGTAAAATAGAGAACCTTGGGCTGAAAGGAAAAAACTAAAGACTTTAGTCTACCAGAGTTCCTTTTTCATTTATTTACTATAGAACATAATCTTATAATTATGCACTTTATCATAGAATAAATATGGACATATATAATGAATTCTGTTATAAACTATAAACTCACTCCAGTCAGACACTTTTAGTAATACAGCATCACTCTTTTTTTTTTTTTCTGCATCACTCTTTATGCAACTGATTTCTGAGCGTTTGTAATAGTGAGATTGGTCTTACTATATCTTAAACTCTATAATAATCACCTAAAACTGAGATGTCCAGAAGTGGAAGGAAAATGGACTATTGTCCTATAAATAATGATTAAACTACCCAAAGCTTAAATAATGCACATTGGACTGAATTTTCTCATTCTCTCTTGAACTAGAATAAAAATACTGACATATAGGATTTAATCAGCCTGATTTTCTTCCAAACGTCCCAAGGCAAAAACTCTTATAAAACTTAAAACAAAGCCAGAAACTTCAGAAACATATATGAAGGTTGCTCTGGCCACTATTGTTTCACCCACATAATTGTTTCTATTTGATACCCACTAGGATTTGGTATCTGCTAGGTATCTGATGCTAGTGATAAAACAGAAGTAGTAAACTGTTCTTATCTTTAAGTAAATTACAACATACAGAAGGCTGGTTAGTGAACAGAAAATTGCAAATCGTGTGCAGAATGTTTTGATGAAGATAAGTAGTGGGATGGAAATAAGCTAATTAAAGACTATAATGTAAGGACAGCCTAAGTCGCTAGGGAAAGGGGGAGAAGGAGAATCCAAAACACATATTTGTAGCATTTGCTAATTCAAGTCAATTAAACTGGTCAATGAAACCAGTAGTTTAATAATAGTTCACAAAGTTTTGAATATTTTACATCATTAATCAAAAGAGTGAGGGATGATTTATAGGGTTTTTTGTTTTGCTTTTGTTTGTTTTACTTCTATAACCAAGCATATGCTGAGGCTATCTGTAATAAGAAGGAATTAAAATTTTATAAGGAAAGGAAATCTTGATCTCCCCCCCATATGTTGTGTTAGAGTTGTCTATAGCACATTCAGGGAGGATAGCTGTTGGATATAGAAATATGAAGGTCAGAATCTGACGCAAATTTAGTTATCAGCTGATTCTTTCCTAAGTACAATGGGTAACACTAGATATGAAGTAGACTGCCCACTTATCAGACCCCGTGGCTTCATAAAAGATATTGTCGGATAAACCAATGATTGAATTCAGAGCAGTGTGAAAATTATCCTGATCTTGGAGCACATGGTGAGTTTGTTCCGTGTAATTTAGATCAGCGTCTTTCTAAAACACTAAGTGGGAATTAAACGGTGAAAAAGGATGCTATGTTTAGATAGAGTAACATGAGCGAAGTCACAATGTATAAAGCAACATAAAACTGAAATGGAGCATGTAAAAGGGAAGTGGCCATAGACGGCATGAAAGAACAGTGAAGACTTTCTCATCAATGGACCTTTGTGCTAAATTCACTAACTCAAATATTATCCTTTGAACTGTAATGGCCATGGACCGGTAAAATCAAGGCCGGATGGGCATTTCAAAACTGATAATTAAGATAGCAATACAAGGAATAGGAGGAGTCTGAGGAGAAAGGAAGAAATAATGTAATCAATCTTCTTTACATTTTATTATAATTATGGGTACATTTCTGATACATACAACGTGGATCCATCCTGCCCAATTAGCAGTCTTGAAAGATCATCTGGGAGAAAGAAATTAGTAAAAAAACATACTGTCAACCATCTGGGAACCAAACAATTTTATAAAATAATTAATTAATCCTGGCGAGAGGAGTTCCCTGTGAGCTCTAAAATTGGAAGAGAGATTTGTATGTTTTTTGTTTGTTTGTTTCTTTTTTCCAAACTACAATAAAGGCAGAAATAGTGAAGATTCAGGAGATTCCTAAAAGGCTTTATGTGGCAAGGGCTCATTTTCTACTTAATGATAATTCCTTACAGTTTATAATTAACCTTACTTTATTTACAAATAAGGAAGTTGATATTCAGATGTTAGAAATTGCCTGATCTATCTAGAGAAGTTTTTAAACTTCTCTAATCGTTCAAAAATGATTAGAACAGCACATCAGCAGAGAACTGCCGGAAGTCCAGGCTGGGTTTAGAAGGGGTCGTGGTACTAGGGATATTGTTGCTGATGTTAGATGGATCTTGGCTGAAAGCAGAGAATACCAGAAGAATGTCTATCTGTGTTTCATTGATTATGCAAAGGCATTTGACTGTGTGGATCATAACAAACTGTGGCTGACTCTGAGAAGAATGGGAATCCCAGAACATTTAATTGTGCTAATGCGAAACCTGTACTTGGATCAAGAGGCAGTAGTCAGAACAGAGCAGGGTAACACTGCATGGTTCAAAATTGGGAAGGGTGTACGCCAGGGATGCCTCCTGTCTCCATACCTTTTCAACATGTATGCAGAGCAGATTATCCGAGAAGCTGGGCTCTATGAGGAGAATTGTGGCATCAGGATTGGTGGAAGATCTATTAACAATCTCCGTTATGCAGATGACACAACCCTGCTTGCTGAAACTGAGGAGGACCTCATGCACTTGCTGCGAAGGGTCAAGGACTGCAGCCTTCAGTATGGACTGAGGCTCAATGTCAAGAAGACCAAGATTCTCGCCACTGGACCAATTGGCAGTGTCAGGATGGAAGACAAAGAGATTGAGAGTGTTCACAGCTTCAGTTTGCTTGGCTCCACAGTCAACAGTCTTGGCACCAGCAGCCAGAAAATTAAAAGGTGCATTGTCATGGGAAAGTCTGCTGTTAGGGACCTCTCTAAAGTACTCAGGAGCAACGGTGTCTCTCTGGAGACTAAGGTGCGCCTGATACAGGCCATGGTCCTTGCAATCGCTTGTTATGCATCAGAGAGTTGGACAATGACTAGGGAGGACAGAAGGAGAGTAGATGCTTTTGAGCTGTGGTGCTGGAGAAGAGTACTGAATGTACCATGAACTGCCAGGAAAACAAACAGATTCATCTTGGAGAGGATTAAACAAAGCTACTCCTTGGAGGCAAGGATTCTGGGGCTTTGTCTGACATAATTTGGACATGTTGCCAGGAGGGACGGGTCCTTGGAGAGGGACATCATGCTTGGGAGGGTGGAGGGACAGCGCAGGAGGGGAAGACCCTCTATGAGATGGATTGATTCGGTGACTGGGGTCATCGGGATGGGTGTGTCAGAGGCGGTGCGGTTGGCGCAGGATAGAGCAGAGTTTAGGGCTGTTGTGCATAGGGTCGCTATGAGTCAGAAACGACTCGACGGCACATAACAACAACAACATCTAGAGAAGTGGGTTATTAGTTTGTTTTCAAAAAATGTTACTTCCGTAATTAAACAATGCATTAAATAAAGTGCCTTAATCATTAAGGATACTTAGTCAATGTTGGATATAACTTGAGAAGGATATCAGAGAAATTTATGATTCCCTGGTGATCTAGTCTATAGGGAGTTGCACTGCTAACTTCAAGACCATGCCTTTCTGCTGGTTTCCATCCACAAGCAGTTCTAAAGGAGAAATATGGGCAATCTCTTCCCATGTGACTTACAGCCTCTTGAAAAACTCATCAAGTGTCAGCTGTGAGTTGGTTCCAACTTGACTTGAGAGCAAGAAAGAGAAAGAGAGAGAGAGAGAGAGAGAGAGAGAGATTTGAGCACTGTTATCTGTTACTTCAATCTAACCATGAATAAGACTCTACTACAACTATTGAATTCTTAAGTCGGTCCTTAGGACATTTTATTGGAACAAGTGCTGTAATAAAAATAAATGATGTTTGATCAAATAAAGGGCAAGCAAAGTAGATAAAATGCATTTGTAATTTGAGATAGTGTAAACAATATTTGTTTCTTAGACTTCTTAAGTTTGATTGGTTATTTTCTCCATTGTTTTATTAGTGTTAGCTGTTAGTGCATGTCACAAAGTAGGTTCCTATTCAGATCACTCTACGTACAACAAAGCAAAATAAAGTCCATACCTCTTCTATCTTCACAATCATTGCTACACTTGAGACTATGAAGGTCTTCTTATCTGGTGATGCTCTACTTTATTAAGCATGATGTCTTCTAGTAACTAGTCCCTTATGTTCAAAGTATGTGAGATGAAGTCTTGCTATTCTCACTTCAAAGAAGTGTTCTGGCTATATCTCTTGATAGATGTGTTTCTTCCGGCATTTCATTGTATATTCAATATGAATGCACCAGTCATTCTTTGGTCTTCCTCATTCATTAATCAGCTCTCATATGCATTGAAAATAACATGGCTTGGTTCAAATATATCTTAGTTCTCAAAGTGACATTTTTTTTTAAATGTTTGAATACTTGAAATTCTTGCAGTAGCCAATGCAATAGATCCTTTGATCTCATGGCTTCTATTCATGTAGCACTGATTGTAAATACAAGTAAAATGAAATCCTTGACAACTTCAACCTTTTTTCTGTTTTGTTTTGATGTTGCCTATTTATCCAGCTTTAAGAATTTTCAATTCCTGTGGGGTTTAAGCTACACTCAACAACATAGTCTTTAAACTTCATAAGTAACTGCTTCTTCAAGCCTTCATTTTATCGAGCAAAGTTATAACACCTGAATTCCATGGGTGGGGAATGACTCTTTCTTCAATACTGAGGTCATGTTCTTCATACAGACCAGTAGTCACTAGGATTATCTTCTCAACATACACATTAAATAATTAGAGTAAAAAACACCACTCTGATACACACTTTGTTGTTGTTGTGGATGATTGCTGTCAAGTCAAACACAACTCATAGCGATCCTAAGAACAAAAGACCTGAAGCCTTTCTATAACTATCATCATTTCTCAAAGTTCATAGAATTTCCAGAGGCATGTTGTTAGGAAGTGGATGCCACTCCTGTTTCCAAGATACACACTTTACCAAAGTCATAGATTACCCTTTTGTTCTTTTTCAACAATTACCTTTTGGTCCATAAACAGTCTCTCATAAACTCAATTATATATCCCAGAATTTTTTATATTTACAAGTTTATCCATAATTTGTTATCCATACAGTTGACTGCCTTCGTATTATCAATAAAGACAGATAAACACTCACCTCTTTGGCATTTTTTTGCTTTCTGCCAAGATCCACTTACTGTCACCAAAAATTTATCTCGTCCCATGTTCTATTCTGAATCCAGCTGACTATTTTGGCAGTTCTCTGTCAATTTACTGCTCTGATCATTTTTAAAATGATCTTCATAAAAATGAAACTTATTTGTGATGTTAATAATATTGCCCAATAATCAATTCATTCTGTGAGAATACCTTTATTTGAAATAGACACTGTCTTTGTTTTGTTGACCATGCTGTCTTCTGTATTTCTTGTTATAGACAAATGAAAGATTTTAATGTTGCAGTATTTGTTTAAATATCCAAGTTCATATTGAGTCTAGTTTTCATCAACAGTTTCTTACAGCTTTATGTCTTGATATCTCATCAGTGTTTGATCACGTGCTGCCTCCCGAATCGACTGAATGCCAAACCGATTCTATACCATTAATTGAATATAAATAGCGATGTATTTTGTCATCACATTGTTTATTGTCAATCCCAATCCACTTCAAGTTTTCAAAAGCAATAGAATATGAAAGCTGCTGCTTTTCCATATTGTACCAGCCCGTCTTTTAATCCAGATTTTCTTTTTAGTTTTTGATAATTATCCATAGTTTTAGCTTACAGTGTAAAAATGTTGGTAGATCTTTTATAGCCACACTGAATGAGTTGTTTTTTTAATTGATAAAACTAATATATTGGCATTATTATTAAAACCAGCATTTTACAAAACCTAATTTCACTTGCAAAAATATAATATAACAGCTAATGGTACCAAGGTAATATTTCTATTACAAGGCTAACCAAATACATATAATGAAAAAAGATACCACTTAACAATATTTTTAAAAGGAGAAAATAAAATATGCCTTAATCTCACACTTACTGCATGGCCTAGCTAATTCATCTCATCTCTCCATTAAAAGTTTAACCTCATAGAGTGCACAATGTTTAAAGAATGAAATGAGTCAAGGCCCATAGATAAGTCCATTTATTTTTAAATTTGAATGAAAAAATTCAAGACATTTTTTTACTTCACCAGAGTTGTTCGTTGACTTACCCTCAGAATCTGGGCTACTTCATCATGTATTATCCAAACTCAAATCACAATTTGTAAATGAGCATTGATGACTTATAAAACTTTTTTTTTTGTCTTGAGACTTAAATACCTTGGCAGAAACCATGTTTTGCAAGATATTCTGTAATTATGAAATGTAAGTATAGAAGTTAAACTACATGCCTTTTTCTATGTACACATTGGTTAGAATTCTGTTCCTAACTTTAATCAAGGACTGCATTCTTATTCTCTCATTTATCAGCTACAGACCATTAGTTGTTGTTCTCAGAAATAAAAACAAACCCCCAAAAGAGGAAAATAGTTGCCATTTTATTCTTGGTAAAATATGAAAAAAGGATACTTATATGTGAAAAGATCTAGATCAGTTGTAACCGAATATTTCAAGGTAATTTTAACATTTTTACATGCAGTGTTGTTGTCTGCAGTCTCACCTTTAGCCATACTATTAACGGAATGTTTCCAGCATATAAATATTTGAAAAATCATTAGCAATATATTTTTTAGGTATTTACCTCTGTGGGATTTATGGGTCATTCAATAATAGGATGATCATGGATTATTACTTCGCACTTGAGAGTTGCGCCAACAAAGCATCTCTTCCTTAAAAATGTCGGCTTATAGAGCACACCATGGGACTAAGTCCTCTAAGAATCAAAGCAACCCTTCACAGCTCTTTGTTCGTAGATATGAAACTAAGCTACTCAGCTGGGGCACCAACTTGAAATTTTTAATTAAAAACCTAGACTGTTGTCCAAGATACTGTTACAAAGTGAAGGGAAGTTAAAAATAAATCCCTGTTGTGTGAACATAATAAAAATAAATAAATAAGCAAGAAAAATGCAGACTCCTTAAGGGGGAGTTTCAGTTTTTCTGGTGAATTTTCCTGCGATTGTAAATCATTGGCAGAGAGGACAAGACCATATTTTAGGCTCGCTCTCTGTGCTCGCTCTCTGCCCTCGGTCTCTGCCCTCGCTCTCTGCTCTCTCATCCCTGTGAGTCAGGGACAGATCTCAGGAAGCATGTCGGGTAGTAGGTAAAACCAACAACCCCTAAATGCAGATGTTTATCCCTAATAAGGCATGTCCATCCCCTGTCACAATGAACACTTAGTTTTTAGTTCTATACCATTGAATAGCTGATCCACCAAAGGATTTTTAGAGACAGTAAATCATGTGGGAGGAGATCCAGACCACATGACTTTGGTCTGACAGTTCATGTTAAGTGGCCTTCCAAGAAGACCTTACTTAAACATATTCCTTAAACATGTACATGAGGTCCAGCATTCTTTGGCCTTCCTTGAAAGGTAGCAGGGAGCCTCCTGAAGGATTAATGCTTGAGCTGACACCCACAGAGCCTACATATGTGCATCATCCAATAATAAGTGGTACTCACTGGTCCTCGAGTCTTCAAGATGGAATTTATCTTGCAAGACTGAATGAAGGAGCATGCACCCTATTTTCATAACCCCACCTAGATGGTGGGCCAGTTCTTGGAAAATCCCTCTTTTCCCCAGAATATTTCTAACTATTTAAAGCTTTGGTAGCATTGAGAAAACAATAAGATTCTACTGCTTTTTTCACCTCCAGGACAGAGACTTGCACTGCCAAAATATTTTGGGTGGCCAATTTCAATTCTCCCTCTCAAGCCTTTTCTTTCTCCCTAATAAATTTAACCTGAGAGACAATGCCTCCTCTCCTCATTCTTGGTCAAACTGGGCAAGAACACTCCAATTTGAATTCCCTGTAACAATAGCACATGCCCAAAAGAAAAATACTCAATTCTAGACAATTGTAAGGGTTATTTGTGTGTTTCTCTGGGTTTCTATTTGTAAGTATATACAAATAATTTTTTCATAATAAATTATTTCTATCTATATTATTAGTTCTAATAATTAGTTCTATATAATTAGTTCTAATTATTAGTTCTGTAGCTTGCAGTCAGAACTGACTCTAGCTTTCCAGAGGTCACAAATCACACAGAAGGAGATTGCTCATATTTCTCCCATGGAGTGTCGGGGAGATTGATACTGCATGTCTTTGGGTTGGCAACACAACTTATTACTACTAAGCCACTATACCATAAAGTATTGCCATCAATTCCAGGTCTTTTATTCCTACTTCTCACCAGTAGTTTTGATATTTAAATCACTAAAACAACCAAGATTGTTCTTTCAAATAAATGTGCTTGTGTATCTGTGCAGATGAGTTAATAAGCAATAAGTGGGTGGCCAGCATAAGTGGTATTGTGTTAGAACATTTCTTCACATTGTGTTAGGGAAACCCAACAGGATTCAATGAGGGAAGCTGTTGTTAGGTACTGTCGAGTCAAGTAAGACTCATAGGGACCCTATGGACAACAGATCTGAATCCTGTTCTATCCTGTGTGTTCACCATCTCTAATACACGTGAGCCCATTGCTACAGTCACCATGTTACTCTATTTCAGCTCTTCTTTTCTTTCACGGACTCTCTACCTTTCCAAGCATGATGTCTCTTTCCAAGGAATATTTCCCTCTCCTAGCAACATGGAGCACTTTGGTTACATCTTTTCCAAGACATACTTGTTTGTTCTTTTGGCAGTTTTTGAGATATTCAGTATTCTTCTCCAACATGACAACACAAAGGCATCAATTCTATCATCCTTATTAATTGTTAAGTCTTCCCATTTTGTGGATGAGAAAAAAATTTTTTTTCAATGCTCCGAACAGTCATTGCTGCTACCTTCTCCTCCTCTTTTCCAACCTACTGCCAATTTTTAAAGCATTTATAGCTTGTGGATAAGTGGCTGGCAGATCTGAGGTCCTATAATCTAACTAAAAAATCCTAGAGAAAGTTCGTGGCATTTGAAGGGTTCTTTTTTTTTCCTCTTTGAAGGGTTCTTTAAACCTTGAGAATTTTATTATTATTATTGTTAATGTCCACTGTAATAAATTACCAAAATTTTAGTTTTAAATAATACACATTTAATTTGGGGGTCATAAATCTGAATCAGGTCTAAAACTCAGATATCAACAGGACTGCATTCATTTCTTTATCTTTTCCTCCTGACAGAGGCAACCTACATTTTTGGTTCAAAACCATCTTCCTCTATTTTTAAAGCTCGCAATGGCAGATTGAGTTTTTATCACATCACTCTGACCTCCTTTCCCATAGTCACATCTCCCTCCTCGTCTCCCTCCTACCCCTTACTTTTGAAGACCTTTATGATTATACAAGGGAGCCCTGGAAGTGCAGTATATTCAATTGCTAACCAAAAGTTTTGAGTATATCATCAGGAGAAAGATGTGAAAGTCTACTTATGTAAAAATTCATATTCTTGCAAACCCTACATTTGATATGTTATTGGTAGGTATCTTGGTTACCTTCAAACCAGCTCCAACTTGTAACAACCCTATGTATAATAGAAGAAATCTTGCCCAATCCTGAAGTATTTTCACTACCTCAGCTATACAGAAGCCCAATACCTCAGTCATTTTGTCAATCCATGTCATTGATGATCTTCCTTATTTATTTAATTAGTGAAAATCAAAGGATCTTCCTCTTTTTTATTGATTTTCTACTTTTAGGCATGGTATCCTTCTCCAGAGTCTGGCCCATCTTGATAGCATGCCCAAAGTATGTGAGATAAAGTCATTCTCGATTCTAAAGGAGTAGCCTGGCTGCACTTCTTTCAAGTGTTTGTTCTTTGGGCAGTACATGGTATATTCAATATTTTTCACTGATGCTGCACTTTAAAGCTAGCAATTCTTTCCTCTTTCATATTCATTGTCTAACTTTCATATGTGTATGAAGCAATTGAATTCACTATAAATTTGAATCAACTCAACATCAATGGGCAGATGATTACACTAGGCCCAGGCAGACAACCTAGAATAAAGTTTCCATATCAAGATGCATAGATAAATTTTACTTCCAAATGTTTTGAAATGGGAAATAGATTTCTCAAAGCACAGGAAAGGTGAAAAACTTTAGAATCTATGTGTCCAAATACAATTAAACGAGTTTAAAATTTTGTTGCATTTTGTTTGTTAAAAAATAAAGTCATTAGACCATCAAAATTAAAATGGATTTTTCCAGAAATGATTATGGGCCAACTGGAAAGAACTGTTTCCACAAGTATGTTAGAGGTAGAAATTCCTGTGTTAGAATTGTGGCTAAAATATGTGCTTGACTTTTTCTGAGGATGCCTACATCTTTCAACGGTTTGAAATGTGTTTTCTTTACATTCTTGTAATAAGTATTGTATATTCATGAAAGAAGAAGAAGGTAGAATGGGAGTAGAAATGGTGAGTAAGGAAAGAATCAAAAAGAGGGAAGGCAAAGGGAGACAAGACAATGAGAGAGGAGATAACAAAGAACAAAAGATTTTGTTCTTCGTATGATAATATTCCCTCAGGTCACTTTAAAGAATTTAAGCTTGGTTCCTCCCCATAGTTCAGCCTGAACTGATCCTCTTGAAAGTAAACTGAATTTCAGTTAGTTTTGAACTGCTCTCTCAGATTAAGATTATTAAGAGCTTGTAAAATATCTCTGATCCTAAATTTAATTCCCTATTATGGAGATAGATTAGAACCTGCAATCAGGAATAATAAAGAAAAAAAGTACTATTTTATTTATATTTTGAAAGATTGTTATTTCTCTTCTCTGCGTATGAACTGTTATTTTAGACACTTTCATGTTTATTGGGTTTGCATGATAACACTTGAAGAACAAAGAGTTTACTTGATTCACTGTCTTCCTGAGTGCTCCAATAATTAAAAACCAATGTTTGTGTTTTCTCCCTTGAGTGTATTTCTTAATTTTTTTTTTCATTTTTTCAATTTTCTTCCCTATATTCATGAATTGTTTTAGACATTACTAGTGATTTGTGCAAATCTGGGCAAAAAGCCAAAAGAGAATATGAGAAGTGGGGGAAAGCAATTCGTAACTGCTTGTTTTTAATGACTGATCCTCTTAAAGAAATTCCTTTTGCATCTCTCAACCTCTTTGAGGTTTGATATAAGATAAAAAATTCACATAAAATAAGGAAAAAAGAAAATAACATCCTTCTACAACTGTATAGTTAGCCATTTTGTGTTGACAGTGGATTTTGAATGAAGATATTTCTGGTTATTCTGATATATGAAATGCTAAAGAAAGACTGAATGCTATTTTATTAAGTAATTTCTTCTAATTATAACAATGATTGTTCATGTCCCCTTCTGGTAACCTTCCTAAATATCTGATCATTCTTTTTTTTTTTTTTTTTTACAACTTCAAATTATTTTCAAGTTCTAGATCATACAATCATACACTTTATGGTCCAATTATTAATGAATGCTTGCAGCTGCTTCTCATTTTAGTGTCACGTCAGCAAATGAAGGTCTTTAATTGGCTGCAAGCTTTATTCCATTCACATTGATTAAGGCTGACTCTTTTGAAGAGGCATCTCCTCTCTAAGTTATATGCTTTCCAATCTGAGGGCTTCATCTTCTAGTGTTATATCGGACAATGTAACACTGATAATCACAGGGTTTTCAACGGCTCATTATTTAGTCTGTTAATTAGCTGTCTGACTAAAAATTGAGTCAAGGTGATGAATTTGGTTCCATATTTCAAGGGTGTTTAAGAATCATATTATCAGGGGTTCCACTAGGCCCTATCAAACCACTATGCTTGGCATATTTTTCAGTGATTTTGACTGTTGTTCCACGTTTTTCTCCATTCTACCTATTTATCTTTTTAAATCCTTTCGAATTGGCCAATTATAGTAGATGCACAACATTTACTTCTTTTTTTTTTTCTTTTTTTTTTTTGCATATGAGGGTTTGTATATTCAAGGCAGGATTTTTTCCTCCACTGGCAGAAACCAGAGGCCCAGAGAGGAGGGGAAGGCTGTGGTGGCAGCTGATTTACAAGCCTTTGGTCCACTCCCGGGCCTCTAACACCAGGCCAGGTCCATTCTGGGATTGGTTCTGAGCCCGGGTTCTCTTTATATCCCCCCTCATCTCATAAAGAAAGAGCTTCACAGGTACTTGGTGCCCACTTGTGCCCTTCCCAGGGCAGGTTTATTGGTGTCTCCCATCAGCTTCTGAGCCTTTGCTTTCCTTTCTTGAGAAGGCAGGTGTTTTCTGATCCTGACCCCAAGGGCAACAGCAGACCTTGTTCTAACTATGTGCAACATCTGGATCTAGCTCTGGAGAACCAGGGGAGGTAAGAGTCAGGTCTGTGTGTGGAAGCTGGGCAAGCAGAGTGTACCCCAGTGCCAGGAGCTAGGGTCAGGGCGGTAAAATCTGAGATCCTGAGAGAAAAGCCCTTAGGCCAAAGAAGTATATAGAACAAGCCAAGGAGCGAGAGAAGGGGGGGGGGGGAGGGAGAGACACAGAGAGAGTGAGTGAGTATGTGTGTGTGTGTACAGACAGCCCAAGGTGGGGATCCAGACGTGTGGAGGCTTCGGTGAGTGTGTAGCTATGCTGCCCTCTTTGCAGAGACAACATTTACTTCTTCTGTTGTTGGGTTCATGGTCCCTGGAGTCTGTGTTATCTATTAGTCCTTTTAAAATAATTGTTCCCATGCATCGTAGAACTTTTTTTTCTCCTCTCTCTCTCTTCTTCTTGGACAAGGAGAAGTGAATCTTTGCAGCATTTGACACATTTTCACATTTGTTTTTCTCCATCTCTTCCAGAAATTTGTTTTTGCCCTCTCCAAGACAGATCTATTTCTTCTCCAGTTTCTTCTTGGAGGGTAAGAATTTTGAAGCTTTTTCTCACATATTTTAGGGCACATGGCCAGGAGGAACCAGTCCTTGGAGAAATACATCATCAAGTTTGGAAGGGTGGAAGGATAGTGCAGGAAAGGAAGACTCCAGATGAGATGGATTGACACAATCACTGGGCAAAGGGATTAGATGTGTCAGATTCAGTGATACTGGCTCAGAATAGGGCAGGGCTCAGAACTGTTGCCCATAGGGTCCATGTGAGTCATAGGGAACTTGATGGAACATAACAACAATGAAAACAGTAGAAATGTATTGGTATCATCAGTGGTTTAATTTCTGACGTGTGTGTCATGCATATCTAAGTCTCACTTATCTATTTCTGTTACACAGCTCTCAGCATTCCTTAACTTTTTTAAACCTTAATATTTTATTCCAATAAATAGGGATTAAAATGAAAAATTGCCCTGTGCTAAAGTGGCATACATGAATGTCCTTGAAAATGTACCTGACACATAAAAATTACCTCACCTCAAGTGAATTAATCAATATTTTGTTACAGTTACTTCTGGATACCTCCTCCACCCTTTAAAAGATCAAACCAGATAGTAGCTACCTTCCAATTGCTGTTGTTGTTAAGGGCCATCAAGTCAACATGATTCACACAATAAATCTGAACCCTGTCCTAAATTGTGCTAGCCTATCATCTCTGACATACTTGAGCCTGACCATGACAGTCACTGTGTCAATCCATCTTGTTGAGAGTTTTTATCCTCCTTCTCTGACCTTCCACCGTCGCAAGCACAGTGTTCTTTTTGCAAGGACTGTTCTATTCTAACATCATGCCCAAAGTATGCGAGACAAAGTTTTATTACTCTTGCCTCTAAGCCTCATTAGCTGCATCTTTTCCAAGACCTATTTGACTACTCTTTTGGCAGTCCATGGGATATTCAGCACTCTTCCATAGTGCTACAACTCAAAGGCATCAATACTTCTTCTGTAATCCTAATTCATTGTGCAAAGATCAGCTACATAACAAGTAACTAAAAAGATCATAGTTAGGATCAGGTGCATTTTTGTCTTCAAAGTGACACCACTGCTATTCAGTACTCTGGAGATGTCCCTGATAGCAGACCTTCCCAATACAATACGTCTTTTGGTTTTCTGGCAGCAGATGTTGATGCAGATCCAAATAAGATTAAATAATTGAGAATTTATGTCTCTTCTTCATCTATCATGATGTTGCACATTGGCACGGTGTTGAGAATATTTGTTTTCTTGAAGCTGAGATGTAACTCATATTGAAAGGTGCAGTCTTCGATGCTCTGAAACAAACATTTCACGTCCTCACCATTTCCAGCAAGCAAGGTAGTATCATCTGCATAACACAGAGAGTTCTGGTAGTGGCAAGGGGATGAGTTAGTGGTAAGGGGATGTACTGCCAATGCAAAGGTAAGCAGTTCAAATTCACCAGCTGCTCCATGGGAGAAAAATGGGCAATCTCCTCCCATGATTTGTGGCCACTGAAGAAGCCCACTGGAGTAAGAGAGTTGGTTCTCACTTAATGGAGCATAACAACCATATTTCCAATAAGAAGATTGATTATAAAGAGAAGGTATGTTATGCATGCTTTATCTAATTTCACCAGCTGCTAACACCTGACATAAATACAGGTCTAGGAAATTTTATTTTCTTTTTCTCTTTAGGGTCTATAATTTCCACTGACAAAAATTTCCCTCCCTCACAAAAGTTCTTCATTTAAAGAGAAAACCTCTTCACAAGATCTACAATGTTGGAAAATGCTGACTAAATGAATATTTAAATATTCAGTTACCATTAAATTCTGATGAGAGTAAAACCCACATTAACACCTAATTAAGTTGTTATGATTAGTGCTATACAATGCATACTTTATCATTTTGGATACCTTAACATTCTTTTATCTTTGAGGCAACTGAGCTCATTAAAAACTGATATTTGCTGAACAAATCGTAAGAACTTTATGATGCAGAGTGACCAACACCATTAACCTCTTTGTGGAGTTTCTAAAGCACGGAATACTTTATCATTGGAAGGTTACTCTAGGGAAAGCCTACTTTGAGATTTTCTTAAAAAAAAAACTCAAGTTCAAATTTTAGGAATCTAATTCAGTTTAACATAAAAATTTCACACAATGGAAAATGTCCTCAGCAATTCAAGTCTGACTTTATTTTTAAAGATCTTTCTTTTTGTTTAGATTATGGGTAATACAGGGAGCTTTGGTGGACTAGTGGTAAGAAGCTGTACTGCAATCCCAAAGGCATGAAGTTTAAACTCACAAACAGCTCCTCCGGAGAAGGGGGAGCAATCTCCTCCCATGGGATTTACTGCCTCTGAAACCTTATTTGAGAGTCTGCTAATGGTCAGTTCCAATTGTATGACACACAACAGCAACAACAACATGAAAATATATTGGTATAATGAAATTTTTGTTTAACTAGTGGTTGTTTTATTTTTTTGTTTTTGTTTGTTTGTTAACTCCACACATGGCTGGATCCATTTCACAACTCTTAGAATTTAATGGGCAGATGTATTTTGAAATAATGTAAAATTTGGACCTCTGTCTTAATCTTAACTCTCAATTTATAAGTTATAAAACTGGATATTAATTTGGAGTCTGAACTTCAATGTCAGCATCTGGAAGATGGGCACAAAAGTGTGTACATATTATGTAGATCAGAGACTAGGGAGGAATTAGAAATGATTAAATATATTAAAAACTCAGTAAGTCTTACCTTAATTTCCAGTGCTATGGAAATTATCATATCATTGAGAACAATACAGTGAAATATAATCTGGAATGGCTGCTATTTAAATAATTTCTCTAAGTCTCATTGACAGTTGATTTGGCTTTTCATTTGTCGAATTCTATCATTTATTCAGTTCAGTTAACAGATACTTTTGCTTTCCTCGTCTTCAAGTGTCACAAATGATTCTTGCATTCAGCTACGAAGTATAAAGTTAGAGGCCTAAGTCACTTCATCCCAGGAAAGAAGAAAAGAAAGAAAGAAAGAAAAGCAGTACTTATTAGTTCCTTGTACTGAGAAATATTAGATTGTTTCTTGCTAAAAACCTCGTGACTAGAGAGGCATTGGAAATGAAGAGTATCATTCTCAGACCCAGGCTGATTTTGTGCTTAACAAGCCACACATTACAGAGAGGGAGAAGATGAGAGAAGGAATTAGCTGTAATTCTATTCTGAGTTGCTTAAATATCTCCAAATCTGCTCTGACTTTCCTCACCTGTAGAGTTTCTGCCTATTAGCCTTTAGGACGTAGTATATCATATGCAGCCCTGATAACCGAAAGGCCAGTGGTTTTTAGTTCACCAGCTGCTCAAAGGTAAGAGAAAGATGAACAGTCTCCTACAAGACTTAACAGTTTTGTCCCAGTAAGTATTTCTCTGAGTCAAAACCAATGTAACGATAGGTCTTGCACAGTCAAAACCTCGCCTGCCCTCACCGTGAACATCACTCTTTATGGCCTCTGTTACCCACAGTCAGTCAAAACCCCAAACTGTACTCTGCCTCGGCCTTCAGCTGGAACTTGGGGCCTTGACTTGGTTAATCCCAGCAGTCAATTACCAAGTTTTCCTTTTATCCTATTGCCTAATCACTTGAAAAAGCTCAATCTTCCCATATTGTTGTTGTTACTAAGTGCAGTCGAGTTGCAGGCGACTCATAGCAACCCTATGAAGGAGAGTCCTCAACACTTGGGTATCTTTCATCCTCTCTCCAGGTTCATAGGGTTTCCGGAGGCAAGCTACTACAGAAGTGGATGCCATTCCTCCTTCCAACTTCCCATATTAGAAAGTACATACTATTTTAACTCTGCACTGATTCAGCTATTGGGAAATTAAAGTATCATTGTTTTTATTAAGTGTTCTTATTTTTAATTATCTTATAGAAACTCCAGGGGTGGCATCAAATGCCTAAGCTCTTCAAAATATTACCCAAAAAGTAACTGAAAATAAAGTTGTGGTAGAAATTTTATAATTCCAAGGCCACTTTCAAGTGTCACAATTACTTTTTAGAAAACCCCTATGTATAAGTTTCATCTTTCCTGTGTGGTATTTTAGAAAAATAAGTCTCATTAGAAAAATAGACAAGAAAGATTTTTCCTAATAAAACTGAAGTATTAAAGGCCTAGACAGCAACTGCTTTATAAAAGGGTGTAAAAATAAGGAAAATGTTGAGAACAATGGACTCACTCAAAATATCCAAGTAACGATGTGTTGAATTTACAACAAATACGAATTTTGTAAATAAATTGTATAATAATAAAAAAATTTAAAAACAAACAAAAACAATGACTATGTCATATGCTAAATGATATTGTGGGTTGGCAGAAGTCCTAATTTGGCTTAAGTTGTCAAAGAAAATGAATATTTAAAAGATAAGAACGCAGTGGTAGCGAAGAAGGAAGAGAAGAAGGAAGACCTGCTTGTTGGTTGCTTAGTTTTAACCATGGAAAGTTAAGCACTAAAAATCAAACGAAGCCAATTACTGTCTAGTCAATTACGACTCACAGGAACCTCCAGGACAGAGTAGAACTACCCCGTAGGGTATTCAAGGGTGTAAATCTTTATACAAGAAGACTATCACATCTTCCTCCTACAATTTGTGCGATAAGAAGCAGTAAATAAGATTTATGAAACTTTCAGTTTTCAGATTGCTAAATACAGATTGCCGTTTTACAGGCATAGGAAGAGATACTATGTTGAGCAGAATAGTTTGATGGCATGTGGAACTCATTCTATATATGCATGTAACCACCACTTCAATTAAAGTATAGTACATTTACATAATTCCCCTGTGCCCCTTTCCAGTAAATCCCCTCCCATCCTAAAGGCAATCAAAGTTCTGATTTATGGCTCTAGAGGTTAATTTTGCCTGTTCTCACATTTCGTATGCATGCAATTTACAGTATATGTTCTTTTATTTCTGCTCAACATATGTTTAAGATTCATTTGCATTATGCATACTTCATTTGATGAGTATGTTCTAAAGTCATATCTTAGTCCACTGATTATACCACAGTTTGTTTATCCACTTTCTGGTTCACAGATATTTCTTTTCTTAGTTTGGAGCCAGTCATTTTCTGTTTGTTGATATATGAACGACCTACAAAGTGTATCTTTGCCTTTTTTGTGAACATATATTTTAACTTCTTTTGAGGAAAATATTTGTGAGTAACATTGCTGTGCTATAAAGTAGGTGCATGTTTTAAGTAATTAAGAAACTGTTAAAACATTTTGCAAAGTGTCTTTGTAACCTCACATTCACAGCACCAAAAACTCTACGTTCTCCTCTCCAACATTCGCCATATTCAGTTAATGTCTTAAAAAGATTCTTTCAAGGGGGTTCTGGTAGCCTAGTGGCAAGAAGTGGCACTGCAATCCCCAAGGTACATGGTTCGAATCCACCAGATACTCTGCTGGAGAAGGAAGGCCCATCTCCTCCTGTGCCAGTCAGATCTGACTCAATGGTACAAAACAAGGGGAGGAAAACCTAATTGTTTGTGTGAAGTATTATACCAATGCTTTTTTAATTTGCCTTTTTCTGATTAATAATGTGGAGAAATTTTGCATGTGCTTATCAGACTTTTGCATACCTTCTTCTCAAAGTAACTCTTCAAATCTTTTGTCTCCTTTTAAAAATTGTATTACATGGCTTCTTATGTTGGCTCTTAAAAGAAATTTTGTGTGTCAGGAAGTTTGGGGATGACTCAGGATAGAACAGGGTTCAGATCTTTTCTTTTATAGAGCTGCTATGAGTCCTACTTAACTTGACGGCACCTAAAAACAACAGATAAAAATTAAATATCAGATGTTGTGAATATTTTCTACTAATGTGTGCCTTGACATTTCATTTACTTAGAATCTAATAGAAATTTTAGTTCTAATAGAGAATTTTTGCATCCTAGCTAAGGGGCTTTTTGAAAGCACTCAGAGTTCCCTTGTTCTGAGCAAATGATTGCCTATGATTGCAAACAAAGTCTATGTTGCATATTTGCACCATTAAGTGTTCCGAAATTACAGTTCTTTATGAAGTTACTTGTAATTTGTTATGATCCACACTACTGAATGTCTTTGCATAGACAGTAAAACACAGGCCAACGTTCTTCTAGTGTTCACTTCTTTCAGCCAATATTTATTTGACAACCAGAAATGATAGCTCTCATTCTATATCTTCTTAATCTGCCACTGATTTCTGACAGTTCTGTGATTTTGCCTGACTGTAGCTTTTTGGTTGGGGTTTTGGGAATTTTTTCCCACAATGCTTTAATTGCTTGTGAAATTGGTGATTATTGTTAAATAATCACTGCATTGTTGGATAACTTTTCTTTAAAACAGAGACAATACAGAACCCTTTCAAGTGTGTGTGTGTCCCCCCCCCCCCATTAAATGAATGAGTGTTTCAAGACTTTAACTTGTATTTAGTAAATTCCGGAAACCCTGTTTTCTGTCAATGCCTTCAGTCCAGCTTGGACTTCTTTTAATACTTTTGTTTCTTAAAACAAGCTAAGATACTTACTGTCTCAGAAGATAGAGAGGAGGTGAAGATTTTGAAGTTTGTTTCTTCCTTTCTGAAATATTTGAAATACTTGTTGAAAGTCAACAAATTCTCTTTGGAACAATGTCTTTGTATGACTCCTTTGATGATTCCTATATCATACAATGTCTTGCCCACAGAATCCTTCAATATTGCAACTGAAGCTTCATTTCCCTGCCTCCCACCCAGTTCAATGAGCTTTAGACAAGTTGAATATGTTCTTCCCTTTTTCTTTTTTAACTCTGAGTCCTCGTATATTTTAGTATAATGTGCTAATTTTTCTTATTTGTGTAATGTGCGTTATGCTTAATAGGTTTATTTATAGTTGAAATATTTTAATTTTTTATTTTTTTTATTCATTCATTTATTTATTCTTCCTTTCCCTTCCCTCGCTCCCAGTCCACTTTGCAATGCACCTGTACTTGCAGGTCATTGTCATACATTTAATGACTAAGCGTATAGTCCTCTCAGTCTTGCCTTCATCTGTTCCAATCTAGTGTTCCTTATCTATCCCCTCTTTTCCTATTATCCTTCCAAACCCCCATAAAAGTCCTATTTATTCAATGATTGTCTTTCTGTTCTTCTAGTTCCTTTACATTAAAATTTATTTCTTTTTCTTTGAGTATATTTTTTCTTATTTTTCTAGGGATTTTATGACAAACACTTAGGTTAGTGATATTTTTTATAACAAAAATTCACTGTTATAAATTCCCTCTAATCCTTACTTTCGTGCAATTCCACAAATTTTTGCTTTTTAAAAACATTGACTTGAAACTATCATTTCTTTTGTGATTTCTATTTTAATCCCTAAATTGTTTAATTGTGAGATATTTAATTTCCTGATACTTGGTATAAAAAGGTCTTTTCTAGATATTTTAGATATTTTACTTCTTTCTATTTTGTCTGCTGTTTTCAGAAAAAAAATTCTGAAGAATACCTTAATAATGTGTAGGAATGATAATTATTATTAAGAATTATAATAATTTGTAAGAATTTTGATTATTCAGTCTTTTGGAATTTTTTTATAATTCCTGTTTTTATTATTAAGCATAAGATCATCTTGGAAAGCATGTACATGTAAAAAGAATGTGTAGCTTGCAATTGTTGTAGAGAATGCTTTATAAAGCCTAACTATTGTAATTACTGATAATGACATCCGTATTCTCCTTATCCTTTTGTGTTGTTATTAATTGATTAATTTAATCATTACCAAATTAGTCTATTAATTACTGAAGAAAGGGATGTTAAAGTTTCTATGTGTAATTGGATATCTTTGTTTCTCTTTTTAGTTCTGTCATATTTTGTTTCAAATAACTGTGTTACAATTGTTAAATCTCCCTGATACATTAACTTTTGTGTTGTTATGAGGAGTACCCTTTGTTTCTAATATTACCTCCTGTCAAAAGCCCAATTTGTCTGATTAGCAATTAATTTCACTTCTCCTCTTAGTAGGGGAATTAACAGACTCTCTAAGATCTTGAATCAAGTTCTTTTCTTCCCCCAAATGTCACCCAAACAAACTGTTGTTAGATAATTAAGCTTATTCTTACAGAGGTCACAGACAGAAGCAGCTGAGTGACTTACTGTCTCAGAACACAGAGAGGAAGTGAAGATTTTGAAGTTTGTATAAGTCTTTCCGGGAAGACGTTTGATTAAGAAAGGACAAGATCATGAGATAGTTAGTCTCCAACATGATTCTGAAGCAAGTCACTCAAAGAATCTTGTGGTTCAAAGGTAATTTTTGTTTCCTTTTGAAGAATTGATCTTTCAATTTTTATCTTTCCAAGCAAGAATTTTCTTATGTTGATAAAGACAAAGGAATAGTCATCATCATGTCATAGCTGTTGAGCCAGAGCCAAGTCATGGCTGACCCTCCATTGTGGTTTCAAGACTGTAAATCACACGGGAACATTGCCCGTTTTTCTCCATCAGAGCTTCTGATGGATTCATGCCACCAGAGTGGCAACTCCCTCGGCCTTTGTCACCAGGGCTCTGTCAGTGGAGTAGGAGAATCATGTTCATAAGATAGCAAATTATATAGTTGTAGACTGTTTCAGTTATTACATGTAATAATTTAATCTGCCATTAGAAATCTTGTACATTTTTATCATGATAATAAGTTCCATCATTAAGCACCATATTGCCAATATATTGCATGTACGTCATCTATCCTCAACATTCATATTTTTTCTATGCTTTCTTTGAATCTAAAACACATCTTCTGTATCTTTGATACTGATGTCCTATTGACTACAAAAATCTTAACAACTTCTCTGAACATTTCTATACTTTCTTGCTCAATTTTATAACAGAATTATTTAAGAATATTGTTTCCTCTGTATTAAGTGCACATTGAGCCATGCCCCCTTATAGTACATACTTGCTAAATGCTCATCTGTTTAACCTGAATTACCTTATTTGATTACATAAAAGTAAATACTTGCTGAATGATTTTGTCACTGTTTGAAATATTGACAAGATCTTTAAAGGAAATCAATGGAATGTAGTTAATAATAAAATGTGCTAATGCAAAACCTATTCTTGGACCAAGAGGCAGTAGTCAGAACAGAGCAGGGTAACACTGTGTGGTTCAAAATTGGGAACCGTGTACACCAGGGATGTGTCCTACCTCCATACCTTTTTGACCTGTATGCAGAGCAGATTATCCGAGAGGCTGGGCTCTATGAGGAGAAGTGTGGTTTCGGGATTGGTGGAAGATCTATTAACAATCTGCGTTATGCTGATGACACAACCCTGCTTGCTGAAACTGAGGAGGACCTCATGCACTTGATGCAGAGGGTCAAGGACTGCAGCCTTCAGTATGGACTGAGGCTCAATGTCAAGAAGACAATGATTCTCACCTCTGGACCAATTGGTAACATCAGGATGGATGGCGAAGAGATTGAGATTTTCACAGCTTCAGTTTGCTCGACTCCACAGTCAACACTCTTGGCACCAGCAGCCAGGAAATCAAAAAACATATTGCAATGGGAAAGTCTGCTGTTAGGGACCTCTCTAAAGTACTCAAGAGCAATGGTATCTCTCTGGAGACTAAGGTGCATCTGATACAGGCCATGGTCTTTGCAATCACTTGTTATGCATCAGAGTGTTGGACAATAACTAGGGAGTCTAGAAGGAGAATTGATACCTTTGAGCTGTGGTGCTGGAGAAGAGTATTGAATGTACCCTGGACTGCCAAGAAAACAAACAGATTCATCCTGGAGAGGGATAAACCAGGCTACTCCTTGGGGGCACAGATTCTGGGGCTTCGTCTGACATACTTTGGACATGTTGTAAGGAGGGACAGGTCCTTGGAGAGGGACATCATGCTTGGGAGGATGGAGGGACAGCACAGGAGGGGAAGACCCTCTATGAGGTGGATTGATTCAGTGACTGGGGTAATCGGGATGGGAGTGTCAGAGGCAGTGTGATTGGCACAGGATAGAACAGGGCTTAGGGCCATTGTACATAGGGTCGCTATGAGTCTCAAATGACTCGAAGGCATGTAATAGCAACAACAACGAGAGTGTATACATTTTCTGCTGTCTGTTGTGACCAAGAATGTGAATAAAGGCTATAGTCTTTAAGGTTCCACCAGTCTCTGGTAATCCTAGTATCTTTTATGATTTTGATTGTTCCCCCCACATTTTTCTCCAGTCTGTCAAGGAACTTCTATGGTGATCTCTTTCAAAACGGTCTCCACTGGTAGTCTCCATCTAATTCTTCTCTCTCATGGCCTTAAGATTGATCTGTACATGATTCACTAGACCTTTGGAATAATAGCTTTTTTTTTCTTTTCTTCACTTTTTGTTCCACACTGGGAAAGAAAACATTATCTTTGCAAACAATGTTTTATACCAATTGAAGCTTTCTCTCTTGTTTGGATTTGTCATCTCTCTGTTGCTTAATAATAATGAGAATTTTTTTCATGCCTTCATTAATTGCCTGAATATTTTCTTTGCTGAAGTGGTTGTACATGTCCTTTACTCATTTTTCATTTAATTGGATTTGTCTTTGTGCTGCTGAACTCTTGATATTTCCAATAAAGTTTAGAGTTTAATCCATCATCAAATATTTTTCCCAATATATAGATTCTCTTTATTTTGCTTATTTGGACACACCTGTTGTTTATTAATTTACTTTTCAGAAGACCTCTTATTTAGCTAATCTTCTAATACTTGTGCATTCTTTGTGTGTTTGGGATTCTATTTGTGTCATAAATTTGGGCCCCTAAATTTGCCACGACTTTCTCTTTAATTAACTTTATGTTGTTGTTGTTGTTGTTGTTGTTAGGTGCTGTTGCATGACTCCCAGCAACCCAGGTAGCTCTAGCGATTTCAGTGGTAAGGAATTGCACTGCCAATCTAAAAGGATAAAGTTCAGATGCACAAGCTGCTCCACAGGAGAAAGATGACTCATTTTCTCCAGTGTGAGTTACTGTCCCTGAAAACTTGCTAGAGGGTCAGCTATGGGTCAGATCCAACTTGAAAGTACACAGCAATAACAACATAGTTACCCTCTAATAAAAGATTAAAACTTCGACCTAGCTTGTACAGCTCGCATGATCTCAAACATGCTCAAGTGTGTTGTTGCAATCACCTGGCAAACCGTTTTTCTCACTTTCACTGACTGGCCTTTCTTTCCAAGCATGTTGCCTTTTTCCAAGCTTTGACCCTTCCTGGAAACAAGTCCAAAGCGGATGAAATAAAATTGCACTTTTTCCTTATCTTTAAGAAACACTCTGTGGCACTTAGATAAAAGTTCAAGTATACCAGTGCTGCAAGTCACAGCCAATTTGAGGGTACCTAATAACAAATCAGTAACAGTGCTTCTCAAAGTTTAATTTATATATTAACTATTTATTATTGTTGTTGTTTTGTTGTTGTTGTTGTGTGCTGTCAATTTGGAATTAAATTATACTTGACCCTCCAGCAGGTTTTCAGAGACTGTAAACCATACAGAGAGGGATTATTTAGCTTTTTCTTGAGTAGCAATTGGTAGATAGTTTGACAGTGAGCCTTTAGATTAGCATTGCAAGCAGGAATGACATCCACTTCCAAAATAGCTTGTCTCCATAAAGTCTATGAACTTGGAGAGTAATGATGGTTAAACAACAGGGGTCAGGTCTTTTGTTCATAGAGTTGCTGTGGGTCGTCTATGATTTGATGACACTTAACAACAACAACAACAGACCACCAGAGGTACCTAGGTGTTATATTAAAATTGTAATTCTAAATTAATACAGTTGGAGCAGTATCGGAGACTATTAATTTCTTATAAGATCCAAGATTTTGCTATCATTTCAGTTGTAATATACGCTGTAAGTAACAAGGATCTAGAGATACTATCTGACCCATATTGTTGTTATGTGCTATTAAGTCAACTAACAGCACATCAGCAGAGAACTTCCGGAAGTCCAGGCTGGGCTTAGAAGGGGTCGTGGTACTAGGGATATTGTTGCTCTATGTTAGATGAATCTTGGCTGAAAGCAGAAAATACCAGAAGAATGTCTATCTGTGTTTCATTGATTATGCAAAGGCATTTGACTGTGTGGATCATAACAAACTGTGGCTGACTCTGAGAAGAATGGGAATCCCAGCACATTTAATTGTGCTAATGCGAAACCTATACTTGGACCAAGAGGCAGTAGTCAGAACGGAGCAGGGTAACACTGCATGGTTCAAAATTGGGAAGGGTGTACACCAGGGATGCATCCTGTCTCCATACCTTTTCAACATGTATGCAGAGCAGATTATCTGAGAGGCTGAGCTCTATCAGGAGAATTGTGGCATCAGGATTGGTGGAAGATCTATTAACAATCTGTGTTATGCAGATGACACAACCCTGCTTGCTGAAACTGAGGAGGACCTCATGCAATTGCTGCAGAGGGTCAAGGACTGCAGCCTTCAGTATGGACTGAGGCTCAATGTCAAGAAGACAAAGATTCTCACCACTGGACCAACTGGCAGCATCAGGATGGATGACGAAGAGATTGAGATTGTTCACAGCTTCAGTTTGCTCAGCTCCACGGTCAACACTCTTGGCACCAGCAGTCAGGAAATCAAAAAGCGTATCGCGATGGGAAAATCTGCTGTTAGGGACCTCTCTAAAGTACTCAGGAGCAATGGTGTCTCTCTGGAGATTAAGGTGTGCCTGATACAGGCCATGGTCTTTGCAATCACTTGTTATGCATTAGAGAGTTGGACAATGACTAGGGAGGACAGAAGGAGAGTTGATGCTTTTGAGCTGTGGTGCTGGAGAAGAGTACTGAATGTACCATGAACTGCCAGGAAAACAAACAGATTCATCTTGGAGAGGATTAAACCAAGCTACTCCTTGGAGGCAAGGATTCTGGGGCTTTGTCTGACATACTTTGGACGTGTTGCCAGGAGGGACTGGTCCTTGGAGAGGGACATCATGCTTGGGAGGGTGGAGGGACAGCGCAGGAGAGGGAAGACCCTCTATGAGATGGATTGATTAGGTGACTGGGGTAATCGGGATGGGTGTGTCAGAGGCAGTGCGGTTGGCGCAGGATAGAGCAGGGTTTAGGGCTGTTGTGCATAGGGTCGCTATGAGTCGAAAACCACTCGATGGCACATACCAACAACAACAACTGATAATTTATCGACATGACTCTGAACATTCCCTATAGTCCCCCATCCTAAGCCAAGCTCACTATCTCCTACATCCCTCATCCCATTTCTACAATAACTATATAAATACATCTTGTCAAGGATCTTCCTCTCCTGCATGGACCTACTCTTCCAAGTATGATATCTTTTCTAAGGACTAGCCCCTCCTAACAACATGCCCACAGTATGTGAGACAGAGTATCACCGTCCTTAACTCCAAGGATCATCCTGGTTTCAATTTCTCCAGTACACACTCGTTTATTCTCTTGGCAGTCCGTGGTATATATTCAATACTCTTTTCCAGCACCTCAACCCAAAGGCATGAATTCTTCTTCTCTTATCCTTAGTCATTGTTCAGTTTTCAGATTTATAGCAAGCAATTGGTAAGACCATGACTTGGATCAGGCACACTTTAGTCTTTAGACTGACATCATTGCTCTTTAGCACTCTGGAGAGGTCCTTGACAACAGATTTTCCCAATGCAACTTTTGATTTCCTGATTGCTGGCACTAAGGGTGTTGTTTGTGGATCGAAACGTGATACATTTCTAACAATTTCATACTTTCTCCATTTACCATGATGCTGCCTATTGACTTGGTGGTGAGGATTTTTGGTTCATTTGGGGTTTTTTTATGTTGATCTATAATCCATATTGAAGGTTATACTTTTTGATCTTCCATAGCAAGCATTTCAAGTTCCCCTCACTTTTGGCAAGGAAGGTTGTATTATCTGCATAATGCAGGTAGTTGATGAGTCTTCCTCTGATACAGATTATTCATCATAAAGTCCAGCTTTTCAGATGATCTGTTCAGCATATAAAGTAAAAAGGTGTGGCAAAAGGATACATTCCTGATACACTCCTTTATTGATTTTTAATCATGGAGTGTTCCCTTGTTCTGTTCCTATAACGGTCTCTTGCCCTAGGTATAGGCTTCACATCAGCATAGTCAAATGTTTTGAGATTCCAACTCTCCCCAATGTTAGCCATAATTCATTGTGATTCACACAATCAAATGTCTTTATATAGTCAAGAAAATAAAAATAGATATCCTTCTTGTATGCTCTGCTTTCAGCCTTTATTCATCTTACACCAGTAATGCTATCCCTGGTGCAACAATTCCTTCTAAATCCAGGTTGTATTTCTCATGGTATTTTTTGTTGTTGTTGATGTACTGTTCTGTTTTTGGATACTCATCTGCAGGACTTTGCTTTCTTTTGATATTAATGGTATGGCTTGTTAATTTCTACATTCTGTTGGATCACCCTTGTTTGGGAATTGTAATAAATAATAGATCTCATTCCGTCCTTACTATTTCTTTGTACAACCTAGTAAACATGTCCAGAACTGTATCTATTTGTTGAAATATGTCGACTGATATTCCATCAATCCCCAGGGCCTTATTTTTTTGCCAATGCAAAGCTTCTCTGAGAGAAGCTTCAACTTCTTTCTTTATTGCTATTGATTCTGGATTATATGCTAGTTCTTGAAATAATGTTCAATAACTGAGTGTTGATTGAAATAATATTCATATTATTGTGTCTATATGATTGTTAAGGCATTTATCGTAGTGGTAAGAAACAGTACTGCAATCCCAAGGCACATGGTACAAATCCACCAGCTGCTCCTTAGTACAAGCATAGGCAATCGCCTCCCATGTGATTTACTGCCTCTGAAAACTCATTGGAGGGTCAACTATGAGTTGGTTCAGACTCGATGGCATACTGTAATGTAAATCTCTTGTGTATGCCTAATTTTTCTTGTATCACCCTATATTGTAAGCAAAAAAAAGGCATCCTGTATTTTAATCTTACATGAAACATGTAGCATAATATCTGAAGGATGGACAATCCCATGAGATTTACTGTCTATGAAAACCTGCTGGAGGGTCAGCTATGGACTGGTTTTGACTCCACGATACACAACAACAAACAACAACAATATCTGAAAAATAGGTGGTAACAAATGTGTTCTCCTGAATAGTATAAATGGAAGAAGACATAAACTAGCTGACCAATTAACTAGCCAAATATTGTGGTGGTGTTGCTTTGTGTGCTATGATAATGCAGAGCATTGTCAGAGGCCATCACTCATATGAGAGGAGACTGACCATCTTTCTCCATCTTCCTCTACAGAGTAGCTTGTGGATTCAAACTGCATGCCTTTGAGTAGACAGTGCAACGTCTTACCACTAAACCATCAGAGCTCCAGTCTTCATTGTTGTTGTTGTTGCTATGTGCCGTCGAGTCGCTTGCGACTCATAGCGATCCTGTTTACAACAGCCCTAAACTCTGCTCTGTCCTATGCCAATCGCACTGTCTCTGACACTCCCATTCTGATTACCCCAGTCACTGAATCAATCCACCTCATAGAGGGCCTTCCCCTCCTGTGCTGTCCCTCCACCCTCCCAAGCATGATGTCCTTCTCCAAGGACTGGTCTCTCCTCACAACATGTCCAAAGTATGTTAGACAGAGGCTCAGAATCCTTGCCTCCAAGGAGCCACCTGGTTTAACCCTTTCCAGGATGAATCTGTTTGTTTTCCTAGCAGTCCATGGTATTCTCAATACTCTTCTCCAGCACCACAGCTCAAAGGCATCAATTCTCCTTCTGTCCTCCTTGGTCATTGTCCAACTCTCGGATGCATAACAAGTGATTGCGAAGACCATGGCCTGTATCAAATGCACCTTAGTCTCCAGAGAGACACCATTGCTCTTCAGTACTTTGGAGAGGTCCCTAACAGCAGACTTTCCCATGGCAATGCTCCTTTTAATTTCTTGGCTACTGGTGTTAGGTACGATCAAGTCGTATGACTCATACCAATCCTCTGAATGACGGTGTGAATGCTATCTTTTCCTGTGCTATACTCATCCTCTCTGACACACTTGAGCCCCTTGCTGCAGTCATTGTGTCAATCCAGCTAGTTGAGGGTCTTCCTGACTTTCACTGACCTTCTGTCTTTCCAAACATATTGTCGCTCTCCAAGGAATAGCCTTTCCTGGCAATATGCCCAAAGTATGTGAGACAACACTTTTTCTCTTTGCTTCCAATGAGCATTCTAGCTACACCTTTTCCAAGAAAGCTCCATACTGAAATTCACTAAATTTTGAGGTGCTACAAACATACAGGCTGAGCTTCTCCAGTGAATTGAATCCACCAGTGAAATCTGTGAAAGATAGATCGGTAGTCTCCTTCTACTGCAGTTTACAGTTTTGGAAACAATTAAAGGTTGCTATGAGTTGGAACCATATATATATATATACCATGGACTGCCAAGAAAACAAACAGATTCATCCTGGAGAGGATTAAACCAAGCAACTCCTTGGAGGCAAGGACTCTGGGGCCTCGTCTGACATACTTTGGGCATGTTTCAAGGAGGGACAGGTCCTTGGAGAGGGACATCATGCTTGGGAGGGTGGAGGGACAGTGCAGGAGGGGAAGACCCTCTATTAGATGGATTGATTCAGTGACTGGGGTAATTGGGATGGGTGTGTCAGAGGCAGTGCGATTGGCACAGGATAGAGCAGGGTTTAGGGCTGTTGTACATAGGGTCGCTATGAGTCACAAATGACTCGACGGCACATAACAACAACAACGAGTTGGAACCAGCTCAACAGCAGAGAGTCTGAATGTTTGAATTTGCTCCAAAAATGCTGACTAGTAATTACATCTTGTACTTACCCAGTAAATAAAGCAAGCTTACTACCATCAAGTTGGGATTTGCAACCAGCTTTAAAAACCAAACTAAGATCATCTAGCAATTCTAACAGAGTTAAATACTTATCAACTTTTATGCTTTTAGCTATCTCCTTGTCTACCCCACTGCGTGTCATCATGCAGTTATGTTACAGCTATTGTATTTGCCACATTCTAGAGCACAAGTATAATATGTGCATTTTGAAAATGGTAAAACTGAGTCTCTCAGACCATTATTTGTCCACAATTCAACAGCTGGTAGGTA
This sequence comes from Elephantulus edwardii, assembly GCF_000299155.1. NCBI lineage: Eukaryota > Metazoa > Chordata > Mammalia > Macroscelidea > Macroscelididae > Elephantulus > Elephantulus edwardii. The sequence continues at coordinate 5,901,291 of NW_006399827.1, forward strand.
AACATTATTTAGAATCTTCATGTCTTCAATTGATGCCCGACGTCTAAAAGCAAGACAGCCAATCTGTTAACACAGAACTATTGTGGCATGTCCTAGATAAGCCTGTTTTACAGTGAGTAGCAGTCAAATCAATAAGTCCATTATTGTGTCAACACTGAGATGACAGTTAATGGGTGATGGTATCTACCAGGGGGAAGTGTACAGAGAAGTCAATGACTTCAGAGTCAGTGGAAGCATGGAATCCCCAGCCCAGCCATAGAACTTCAATGATTAGTTCTGGGTCTGTACTTGCAAATCTTTTCTGGCTTTGTCATAATTTTGGCAAATTTTCTATTCTTGATTAAGATCACACTACAATGCTTATCCAAGTATTATGAAATCTTTTCATATCGAGGGATTATATTTTGAAGTGGAATTTGTCCTTCTTCCCCTGCTAAAAATGCACCAGAGGCCAAAACCCCAAGGAACCGTATGAATCTGACCTCTTTGGAAATACAGTATTTTTTTTTCCTTTTATTTTTGTTTGTTGCCTTTTTAAAATATTTTGATTTATTTATTTTTCATTTCAATGAACATCTACAGAGGTTTTGGAATTCCATTCATTCATTGTTGCACCCTTCTCCCTGCCC
>NW_006399827.1:5902154-5906382 GCF_000299155.1 Elephantulus edwardii
CAGTCTTACCCCCACCCCGATGCCAGCCTCATTCTACAACAGTGGCACCATATAGCATTTGTCCCTTTGTGACTGAGATACCTCACTCAGCATCATGTCCTCCAGGGTCACCCATTTTGAATAATATTGCATGAGTTCCTTGTTTTTCAATGCAGCATAGGGAAATACAGTATTTTTAATACATCATTAAGTTAAAGAATTCAAGAATAGCTATCCTGGATTGGAATTCTTTTTGAATCAAATGACTGCAGTCATAAAGTCAAAGAGAAAAATATTTGAAATGTGGAAACACATGTAAAAGCAGCATCAAGATAGAGTTAGAGATTGGGCAGTATAGCTGCCAGCCAAAGAAAGCCCAAGGTGGCTGGAAAAGGCATGAAATAGGTTGTCCTGGAGAACCCCCAGAAAGACCTGACACTGTTAGCATGTTTATTTTGGGCTTCTGGGCCCCAGAAATGTTAGCAAATAAGTTTCTGTTGCCATAAGCCACCAAGTTTGCAGTGATTTGTTTACAACAGCATTAAGAAACTGATACATGAAATATTGGAAAGGACATGAATTTTGGAGCCAGACAGGACTAGCTGTGCACAGGTACTAGCCGTGCAGAAGCCTTAAGATAGTCATAATAAAAGACAGTATATAAAATATTTCAAATCTATGTGCACCATATTTCAAAGGGAGGAGGACATTTTTGAGCTGGGTTTTCAGTTAAGGTAGAAATCTTAAATGACCTTCTACCGGTCTTGCCTTAATTATTGAATTACTTTTGTGTTTACTACAAGCGAAAAAAAAAAAAACCCAACGCTCAACAAAACCAAACCCTCATGTTTTGGTAATCTTTGGCAATATGTGCTCATTCTTTCCATCAATCTATGACCTTGTTCTTTTCTCGTCACCTTCAAGACATGTTATTGCCCTGTATATACAATCCTCATTCTTTCTGCCTAAAAAAAAAAATAACCTTGGAAAATGTTTGTTCTTTTGATCTAAAGAAAAATAACCTCAGCCTCCACTTCCATCGCGTTTCAATAAGACAACCACTGCTACCACTTTTTAAAAACTTATAAACTTGTCATTTTCTAGCTACAATAGTTGCCATCACATCTTTATTGATTTTATCACACCATTTTCACAAAGGGAAAGTTGGTGACTACTTGCTGGATTCTTCATCACTCATTCACTGCTTAACCCCTTTTTATCTAGCTAAATGCCTCTTAAAGTATCCTTGCTGAGATGATTACTAATGAGTCCATAAAGTGTAAAACCAACTGGATCCTTTTCAGCCCTGATCTTAGTTCATCTCAGCTGCATCTGCCATTGTCTTATGAATATCCTGTCCCTTGACTTTCATAACTTCACACATTTCTTCTTTTTATTAAACTTCTTCAGTATTCCTTTTTGGCCTTTCCAGTGACTAATTTCTCTACTCATCCCTCACATGCTATTATTCTGCAGATTTCCATCATCAGTCCCTTGACATTCTCATCCAACGTCTTATTAAAAAAAAACAAACAAACAAACCAAAAGACAAATTACATTAGGAAAATAAGCTATCAGGGACTCATCAGAGAACTAAAGAGCAACAGTGTCAGTTTAAGGTTAAGGTGTGCCTGATCCCATTGTCTTCTGGTCCATTGTGCCTGGTCCAATGGTCTTCTCAGTTGCTTGCTGTGCATCTGAAAGTTGAACAATGACTGAGGATGACAGAAGAAGAGTCTATGCTTTTGATGTGTGGTCTTGAATATCCCATGGACTGCTAAGGAAAAGAACAAATATATCTTGGAGAAAGTGAGACCAGAGTGCTCCTTGCAGGCAAGGACTGTGAAACACCATCTCACATAATTGAGCATGTTGTTTGAAAGAGCAAGTCCTTGGAAAGGGATGTCATCTTGGAAATGTGGGTCAGTGTAAAAGAGAAAGCCCCTCAACCAGATGGTTTGACCAAGTGACTGTATCAATGGACTCAAGTGTGTCAGGGATGGTGAGGATGGCACAGGAGAGGGGAGGGTTCCGAGCTGTTGTTCATAGGGCTGCAATGAGTCATAGATGACAGCAGACAACAATAACAAGAATGATATGCACTTGTATGCATTTTCATTTTCATTAAGACACTGATGATTCTCAAATTTGCCATCAAACTAGGTATCTTCTCCAAAGTAATGGCATTTTATATACAATATCCCATGGATTGCCAGAAAACAAACATGTCTGTCCTGAAGGAAATACACCAGGGTGTTTCTTAGAGGCAAGAATGGTGTAACTTCATCTCATATAATCTGATATATTGTCAGGATGGGACAGTCCTTGGTAAAAAGAAACATCATGGTAGGAACGACTTAAAGAAGATCTTTAACAAGTGACTCTAACAATGGGCTCAAGTATATAAAGGATGATGAGGACAGCACAGAATAGGGCAAGGTTTAGCTCTGTACCCATAGGTTCACTATGAGTCATAGATGACTCAATGCCACTTAACAACAACAATGGACTTTGTGTGGTCTTATAGATGCGGACGGAGGTCCTTGGAGAGCGTGGCATCATGAGTTACTATACTCTTTGAAATCAATCCTGGTGATACCACTATTAGCTTCTACTACTTCTTAATCAGCGTCCCCTTTCTTATTAAACATTATGAGTAAATTTTAGATCAATATTTCTGCTATGAGATGTTAACCATATGTTTTGTGTTGTTTGTGTGGTGTTTTTTTTTTTACTCCAAATTAAAATCCCCTTTAATGACACCACTTCTAAAGTTGTTCTTGCCTCATTATATTTTAATGATTTATGCATGCATATGTCATTCTTACCAGAACTGTGAGATCGGGCTGTGTGACGCTCTTTCTCTCTCTCTCTCTCTCTCTCCCTTATCTCTGTGTGTATGTGTGAATCTCTAGTATTCACCATGCTGTGTTCACTAATATTTATTGTATGACTGTATGAATTATAAGTTTAGGGATCCATCTCCCCCCTTTCCTACTTCTTCAATCAGAATATTCTGTCTGTATTAGACTCATATTGTAGGTGTGGGTAACAGATAATTATGTTTTTGGAGTCTTTTTCTCCACCTTCTCAAAGACCTGTCACAAACTTCATGTTAATTGTTCTCAATTTTATTCTGCCCTATTACTTTTTCTTATAATTAAGATTTAGGAAAATTATTTGGATTACTCTGAAAAAATTCACACATGATAGAATTTATATACACATTTAACTGTGAAATATGGTTTTAATGCCTAGCCATTCTAAAAAGGAGAACAATTTATACTAAAATGTGTTTCAATATGTAAAATCTTAAGGACAATTAGACTAGAAGTTTCAGTGAAGTAGAAATGCAAGCACAGCTGACAATTCTTCAGTAAGCTGTGTGACAGCCGCTCCCTGTGAGAAAGTTGGCCAATCTTCCCCCTGTGTAATTTACCGCTTCTGAAAACCACTGGACAGTCAATTATGGGTCAATTCTGACTCCACAGTACACAGCAACAACAACAACAATCACCATCAGTGATGTGCATTTATAATAATGAGATAATTATTAGAAAAGGACCATGTTAACAATTTGTCTCAGATGTCCACTATTGCTTTACCAAAAAAAAAAAGTCTTTTGTACAGTAGAACAATGTAAAACAATTTACAGTCATGTGTATTATATACATCATAGGTGACTCAATGACACGAAACAACAACAACATACGATATTGGTTTTTTGGCTGTTTTTTTTTTTTTTTATTTAAGCCACTTGTTTAGCATCAACAAGACCTTGGGGAGGGCCTTTGTACTTAAAAGTTGGTTGTTATTATATTTTGGAGGAGCATTCTTCTAAATGGTACAGTGCTCTCCTGTCAATATGCTGTACTGAGGTAACCTGGGGTTGCTGTGATGCTGAACCTTGTGCCACTGGGGTGTCATATGTCAAAGCAGTTACCCATGGCTGACAGTGTTTGGTGGAGCTCCCAGTTTAAGACAAGTTTGAGAGCAGGAGTAGCATCCATTTCTTAAGCAACATGCCTCTGGAAACACTAGGAATTTTGATAAATGACGATTGTTGTAGAAAGGCTTCAGATCTTTTGTTCATAGAGTTGCTATGAGTTATGTTCGACTAGCAGGAAACTTGAAAGTTATTGGAGAAATGGGACAATTCTTGCTCTGACTGACTCCGTATCAGCACATTTAACCCGTTCTACAGGACACGTCAACTTCCCTTGGAGACAGTACAACTAAACTTAAGAGA
>NW_006399827.1:5909355-5912396 GCF_000299155.1 Elephantulus edwardii
ATCGGGATGGGTGTGTCAGAAGCGGTGCGGTTGGCGCAGGATAGAGCAGGGTTTAGGGCTGCTGTGCATAGGGTCGCTATGAGTCGGAAACGACTCGACGGCACATAACAACAACAACAACACCCCACCCATCAAGTGTCATTGGTGATCCACAATCATTACACAGCCAAATTTACAAAATGCCCACTCATTCAGAGAGATTTCTCCCTTGTCAGTGGGAACTCCAGAAGCTTTCTTCTGTGTCACTTCCAAATTATCCTGTCTTCATCAAGCTATTTTCCTCAGCATCCAATTTCCTTTAGTATTTTTCCACCATGCCCATTGGTATTTGTTAAACCAATGCATCCTAAGTTGTGAATGATAGATGAAATTCTATTAATGGAATTTCAAGCTCTGCAAAGCACATGTCAGGGAGACAGTTTTTCACTAGTAATAAGTGTGGAGAGAGAATCAGATGGGAGGTTTATCTGTCCCACAGCTCATAGAAAATAACTATGGTTAACACCTTATAACAGATAACCATGATTACTGAAAAGGGTTGTCGTTAATGAGATCAAAGGCTGGGAATGGGAGTTTGGGTCCCATCCTCTTCCAACACATCCTAACCAAACACCATCAGCAATTATGAGTTTTAAATAGCAAATAATTATAAAGATAACCATATGCAGCACAAACAAATATGCAAAATTATAAACCCATAGTATTCATGTCAAATCAAGGCCAAGTGTCCTAAATGCTTGTAGCGCTTGATTTATGCTGAGTGTTCCTGTGTAAGTAAAAGACTTGGCAATTCTGTGGAATTTGTTTTAACCTTTGTATCTGAAGCTTTATAATAGCGTTCTCTAGAGGATTTAGCTGTAATTAATACCATTCCCTTGTCCTGGTCTATTTTTTGTTGAAACCTAGTCTTTCGTAGCCTTGCCTACAGAGCAGAAGCTTAAAAGCTCCCCAAATCTCTGCTGAAATGCTACCCATTTTGAGCAGTGAGATTTAAGAACATCCTTACTCCCAAACACTGACTGGGTTTTAATTTTTCCCATGTAATGATTTAATCACCTCTCTTGTAGTAAATACCATTTAAAGCTGTTTTGATGTATTCTATACATTATCTGAAATTCTTTTTACTCTTTCTTTCTTGCATTTGGTGTGGTTTTTTTTTCTCCTTCCTGTGATTATGGTAAATCAGCTCCAGATTGCCACAAATTCCTTCAATCTTTCACAAAACACCCATTTTTAATTTGTTTTATCTAAACAATGTTTCTTAGAAAACTACACTCCTGCAGAACAGGGCTCAAAGGGCTGGGAATCAATGGTAGGATGTGTAATAAACTGAGCAGTGAATGGAAAAAAGACAAAAAAAAATAAATAAAAGAGGACTCAAACACTTTTATAACAGTTTCACAGTAAATAAGACTGAAAACAAATTAATCAAGTTCCCTATCATCTGAAGTCCTGTGATAGGCAACAAGATGTGGATTGATTTAAAGATTTAAATGCAAACCATTCTTTTTGGTAGTGCTTTGAGAACAGCAGTCAAACTATAACACAATCTTTGATAGTTTGATCAATACTAGTTTAAGCAAAGATAAAACTAGCTGCCCAGAAAGTCGATTTGGTACACAAAAGGGTCAATTCAGAGGCTTCTAAACAATTTTCCCTACAGCCAAAGTGTTTCACTCTGCCACTGCGAGAGAGATCAATGTGCAGACACACACCATCAGCTGTGTGAAGACTGCTGGAAGGACATATAAGGACCAGAAGTCTTAAACTCAGATGAAATACAACGATCCCAAACATTGGCATGCATTAGTCACTTGAAATAAATATTGATCGCACATCTCCTGCAAACAGGTCCTGACCAGTTTCATCTGGGCATGCACAAGGGCTGAAGGACACATACATTGGCTTTGGGGGGGTTGCATGATAGCTTAAAAGAAATGGAAGAAAATGTTGACCAGGAGAACCTTTGGAAGTGTACTTTTAATGGTTTAGACTCTAAATGAGCATGCTAAGTATGAGGTAATAAATGGGAAACTGAGTGGACATACATGCAGTTAATTATAGAAAGATTCCTGAGCAAGGTAAAGTTGTTATTATCATTAGGTGTCCTCAAGTCAATTACGACTCATAGAGACCCTATGAATGACAGATAGGAATCCTGTCCTAGCCTGTGCCATCCTCACCATCTCCAACACATTTGAGCTCATTGTTGCAGTCACCATGTGAATCCATCTCGTTGGAGGTTGTCTTCTCTTTTGCGGACCCTCAACTAATCCGAGCATGTTAGTCCTTTCCAAGGAACAGCCTCTCCTAGCAACGTGTCCAAACTACGAGAGCCAAAGCTTTTGCCATACTCCTTGCCTCCAAGGAGTATTCTGGCTGTACCTTTTCCAAGACAAGCCTGCTTGTTCTTTTGACAGTCCACAGGATATTCAGTACTCTTCTCAAACACCACAGTTCAAAGGCATCAGTTCTTCTCTCAATCTCATTCTTTGTCCATCTCTCAGATGCATAGCAAGTGATTGAAAAGTCCATGGCCTGAATCCAGCCAACTTTAGTCTTATTTGCGTCATTGTTCTTCAGTATTTTACAAAGGTCCATGACAATACATCTTCTTATCTCCTGACTGCTGGCACCAAACGTGTTGATTGTAGATCCAAATAAGATTAAATCATTGGTAGTTTGAATTCTTTCTCCATCTACCTTGATGTTACCTACTGGCCAAGTGTCAGAGCCTTTGTTTTCCTGATTTTGAGATATAATCTATATTGAAGACTGGTTTTTTGCAAGTGCTTCATGTCCTCCTCACTGTCAGCAAGCAAGGTTATGTCATCTGCATAGCATAGGTTGTTGATGAAGGTAACGGAGGAACCAATTTTTTAAGTTGCTTAGGTCAATAGGCAGGGATGACTAATTTAGAATTTAACGACGCATGTACTTAATATGGATTGAGGCTCAATGTCAAGAAGACAAAAATTCTCACCACTGGACCAATTGGCAGCATCAGGATGGACGGTGAAGAGATTGAGATTGTACACAGC
>NW_006399827.1:5912826-5914252 GCF_000299155.1 Elephantulus edwardii
ATTGGGATGGGAGTGTCAGAGACAGTGCGATTGGCACAGGACAGAGCAGAGTTTAGGGCTGTTGTACATAGGGTCGCTATGAGTCACAGGCGACTCGACGGCACATAACAACAGCAACAACAAACATGTACTTAATGTAATTTAGGGAGCCAGCCAACCAGCTGTGACTCATAGTAACCTCATCAACAGCAGGATAAAGCATTGTCTACATCATCACAATCCTTGCTGTGTTTGAGTCCTCAATTCTTGCAGTCATTGTCAATTCATCTCATTGAGGAGTTTTCCCTTTTTCACTAACTCTGTAATTTACCAACTATATTTTTTTTCCCCAGAGACTGTCCCCTCCCGGTTGTTCTGTTGTGACCATTGAGTCAGAACCTAGCTATAGCTGACTCTCCAGTGGGTTTTCAGAGACTGCAAAAAACACTGGAGGAGATTGCTCATCATTCTCCAGCAGAGCAACTGGTAGATTAGAACAGAGTACCTTTAGATTGGTAGCACAACTCCTTAACATTAAACCATCAGAGCTCCTGACCCCTCTTGGTAGCCTCATTTATCAGAAAATTGAGACTTTCGGTCCTCAAAGTTACTATCTTTCTAGGTTCAAATGTTCATTGCTCCTGAGACAGCCTTCTGAGTTCTGATACATTCAAATAGTATATCTCACTTACATACTTTCTGTGTTAGATTTCTATTCTTATCTAACAAATTGCCACAAGTAATAAGGCTTAAAACAAGACAAATTTATAAATTCACGTACAGTAAATGATCTTGTTTAACTGGATCCTCTGCTCAGAATTGTGCTGAGTTGAAATATAAGTTTTCACTGGAGTTATCATCTTGCCTAGTGCTCAAGATTTTCCAAAATCATTCTGATTGTTTACAGAATGAAACTTCTTTCATTAGTAGCCCTAAAGGCACTGTTTTCATAATACCAGTGTCATTAAGAATTAATATTTATTTCTATAAAATAATTATTCATTTGATAATTATTTGTCTTATGAAGGACACATTTCAATAATTTTCTATATTATTTTTAATTTAGCTAATAATATTGGCATTTTTTTACCAACTTCCAGGTTAACTTCTTCATGGAGGTAATAGTAATATGATTACTTCTACTTACTATTTTGAGACCTTGCCTGAAATATATTGATCTATCCTTTGGGAATCTTGTGTGATGATATTGTTCAGTCATATCTTGTGAATTTTTTTATCTGAATTTGAGAATTCCTAAATGTTAATAAGGAAATAATATTCTTTACTGTTTATACTCTATCATGAAATATGTGTGAAACAATAGAGCAGAGCTGCAGAAGGGCAGTATTTTTGGTTTCACAAGATTCTATAGCAGTATGATTGACTGCCACACCCGCCTCGCTGTCCTCTCTGGCCACGACGCCTGTGTGACAAAATGGGTCGTCCG
>NW_006399827.1:5931355-5948834 GCF_000299155.1 Elephantulus edwardii
TATAAGTCAAGTTTAAACAAGTTTAAATGTATAAAAAGCAAGCTTTTAGCATAATAAATCAGAGCTCTCTACATCATCCTGGTGTGCAGACTCTCATTTTCGCCGACTTCGTCCCTCACCTGCTCTTCACCAAGAAACCCCTTGAGTTTCTTGTCACGACCGTAGTCGGGTGGTCGGTGACAATTGACTGTGATTCAACTGGTCATTGTGGATAACCTTCTAGACAGAGGTTCTCTAAATGTTGTTCAGGGACCGCTGGGTCGCTTCATGAGGCCCTTTCTGGAGGTTTTCAAAGTAAAATTATATTCAAAATAGCATTAAGAAAGATTTGACTTTTATGTGTCTTTCTTATAAAAATACATTGGCGAGAGGATAAAATTGATGAATAGGACCTCCTAAAAGCACATTGGAGTTTTCTCCAGATGTTATAAGGTGTGTGATCAATTGTTTAAAAAGCCAATTAAAATCCTCTTTGCCTCTTAATTCTGTGTCTGTGTGAGATAGAATTTCTTCATATTCTTCAATAAAATGATAGCACAGAAAGTTAAATTCAAGTTATCTTTTATTAAGACATCAAAGCAAAGCAATGATACTGTTAAAATGAGACAACAGCAAAACTTAAGATAGCCATATGTTTTCTAATATTTACAAACTTTGTTAAGAATATTTTTTATATTCCTATGCAATTGGTTTAATTTTGTTATGTTAAAGAATTAAGTAATGTTTCTAAGTTTCTAATTTCTTCCCTAATGTGAAGAATATCAGTATCCACATTCGACAGCTCTTGAGTTAATGTTGTTTAATTCTGTCAAGTTGGCTTTGATTCATGATTGATGGCTCTTTAGTGCACTCAACATTTTTCAGACTATAAAGGGGTGCTGAGACCAAAATGTTGGATGACCACTGTGGTCCCAAAGTCACTCACCCTTACTGTTACTCTCATCTGATGACTTTAGATGTGAGGATGCAGCTGCCCAGCAAAATATTAATACTTTCAGGTTCCAGCCTGAACATTGCTGCAGAAAAAAAAACAATGTTTTAGTATCAACTGAACATACTTATCCACCCTTCAATCTATAATGATGGCATAATGAATTCAAACACCGTAATGTGTGTTTCCTCATATTATTGTGGGTATCATTGATTTACTAGGTACAGTTCACATTGTTGTTGTTGATTGCCTTAGAGTTGAGCACGACTCATAGTGATCCTACGAACAAAAGGCCTGTACCCTCTCTACAACTATCAACATTTATCAAAGTTCATTGAGTTTCCAGAGGCATGTGGTTTAGGAAGTAGATGCCACTCCTGCTTCCAACAGTTCATAGTGAACCTATAGAAACTAGATCTGTACTCTGCCCTATCCTTCTCCACGTCCACCATTTCTGATATGCCTGAACCAATTGTTAGAGTCACTGCGCCATTCCATCTTGTTGGAGGTCTTTCTTTCTCTCTTTAGATCTCTATGCCTCTCAGAATGATGTCCTTTTCCAAGAACTGGTCCCTCCTAACAATATACCTGGAGTATGTTAGATGAAGTTGCACCACCCTTCCCTATTTGGAGAATTTTGGTTGCACTTCTGCCAAAACATAACCCTATTTTCTTCTGGAAGTTCATGAGATATTGAGTTCTTCTCTCCAGTATCACAACTCAAATGCATCAATTCTTCTGTCGTTTTTATTCATTGTGTAACCACCAGTTGTTCTGAGAGGGAAAGATAGGTATTCTCTTGTGATTTACAGTCTCTGAAAACTCACGGAGGATCAGCTATGAGTTGGTTCAACTTGACAGCAAGGACTTGAGTTGAGGCAACTGGCAAATCAATCTATTTTCTAGTAATAGGAAGTTCTGAATTTAGAATAAAGTGAACTTGGAAAAGGTGAACCATAAGTTCTAGTAGACCTTTGGTAAAAAGAAAATAGTTTACAAAGCCACTTATTGAATGATCTTGACTGTCATTAAATAGGCGTTGAAACTGAACTCATTTAAACATTTTATTTTTCATATTTTCTTGCTACTTCAGATTACATGAGATATCTTTGCTCTTTGGTCATGGTGCTGAAGTGTCCAATAGCCATGGAGGTAATATGTCCTATTTCTAGTTCTCTTGATTGAAACAATTGTAGAAAAAAATCATAATTCTTTTTCTTATTGTCAGGTGCTGTCAAATCGAGTACAACTCATAGTGACTCAAAGAACAGTGGATCTGAACCCCATCCTAAACCGTGCCATCTTCATGCTTCCTGACACACTAGAGACCACCATTGTGGTGGTCACAAGGACAATCCACTTGGTTAAGAGTCTTCCTCTCCTTTGCTGACCCTCCACCCTTCCAAGCATCGTGGCCCTCTCCAAGAAATAGTCCCTTCTAGCAACATGCCCGAAGTATGTGGGACAGAACCTCATCATCCTTGCTTCCAAAGAACATTCCAGTTTCACCCTCTCCAAGAAATATTTATTTGTTCTTTTTGTGGTCCATGGGATGTTCAGTGCTCTTCTCCAACAATACAACTCAAAGGCATCAATTCTTCTTCTGTCATCCCTATTCATTGTCTAGCTCTCATATGTATAGCAAGTGATTGGGAAGACTGTGGCCTGAATCAGATGCACCTTAGTCTTCAAACTGATATCATTACTCCTCAATAATCACATTACTAATGTGAAACATATACCTGGACCAGGATGCCATTGTGCAAACACAACAAGGGACACTACAAGGCTTAAATTTAAGAAAGGAGTGTGTCAGGGTTGTATTCTCTCTCCAAACCCATTCAATCTGTATGCTGAGCAAATTATTCAAGAAGCTGAACTCTACAAAGAGAAATGGGGCATCAGGAGCAGAGGGAGACATCAATAATGTGCATCATGCACATAACACAAACTTGCTTGCTGAAAACGAGGAGTACTTGAAGCACTTGTTGCAGAGGATCAAGGAATGCAGCCTTTAATATGGATTATATCTCAATGTCAAGGAAACAAAGATTCTTACCATTGGACCACTAGGCAGCATCATGGTGGATGGAGAAGGGATTGAAATTGTCAACAACTTCATCTTACTTAAATCCACAATTAACACTCTTGGTACCAGCATCTAGGAAATCTATGTATTACATTGGGCAAGTCTTCAGATACAAACCTCTCCAAATTATTGAAGGTAAGGGAAATAATTAAGAATTAATAATTCTCAATAATCACCCCTTCAAAATAATGCAACATATTTTAAATATTTTTACTTATTTGCTTCCTCTTCTAAACTTTTGGTTTGATATTTTTCAAGTATTCTTTTAAACTGTTTATCATTTCACCACTTTTTTGCAAATTATTTCTTTAAAATTACATTCATTTTCTCAGACACCATACTGATAATTACGTCTAACTACTTACAGTTTTATTGCTCAACATTGTCATTTGCATATTAATTTTTTTCAAATTTATTATAGAATGCCTTCAAGTGATTATTTTAATCAAAGTCTATGGGCAGTAACATTTTAAATGGTTTCTACATTCAAATAATCTTTATTTTTTCCTGAAGAGTTGAAGAATAGTTCTAAAGAAGACAGAAGAGTGGTGATGTATCTAAGAATGTGCAGGTTTTTCAACACATTCTCCTTCTTTTCAGTATTTCTTACCCTGTATCCTTTTCACTACTTCATATGCTGTATCTTAGATACACTTTATGGATAGGCACTTCTATTTCTTTCTTCTTAATAGGCATTCCAATTTACAAAAGTTTCTTTCATGTGAAACTATTTAAGAAGTGTGTCCTACTTCTCTCCCAGGAGTTGTTGTTGTGTACTGTTGAGTTGAGACTGACTCATAGTTGACCCTCCTGTGGGTTTCCAAAGGCAGTAAGCCACACTGAGTTGACAATGCATCATTCTACTGGGGAACAGCTGGCACACTCAAGCTACGTGCCTTTGGGTTGACAGCACAAGTCCTTACCATTAGGCTACCATACCAGTGCTGCCATGTGATATCCTAATTTAAAATTTTTAAAAAACTAACAAACAACAACAAAGCACAGCAAAAACAAAGTAGGAGAGGAAGACCCCAGAGGAGATGGATTGACACAGTAACTGGGGTGATGGAAGTAGATGTGTCAGAGTCAGCGAGTGTAGCTTAGAACTGGGCAGGGTTGAGAAATATTGTACATAGGGTCACTGTGAGTCGCAGGCAAATCGATGGCACATAACAACAACACAGCAATTAATTCCCTATAAATTTAAGTTGTTTTTGTTACATACCACTGAGTCAGAATCGACCCATAACTGTTTCTCCCATGGATTTTAGAAGCCGTTAATCACGCAGAAGGAGATTGCCCTTCCTTCACCATGGAAAAGTATATTCAATGCAAATAAGTAAGAAAATGTTTTGGTGGTTGAAAATATTAACATCCCTAACGTTCTTGAACATTTAGATGGCACGAAGGGTTAAATAGATAGTTATTTGGACATTGGACATATGGTTTTCGTACTCTAACAGCTACCCTTACTGTTGTACTTGGTGATAACATGATTTATTTTAACTAATTGGTAATAGAGTTGTAGATACTTTGGTTAGGAAATCTGTTCTCCAGAATACGACCTATAGTCTACCAATAGTAGACAACTTTTTAAATCTAAGACTTGCCTTTCTTAACTGAAAATGTTGCATTAAAAAAATGACACTTTATTCTTAGGTTTAAAGAACACAGAATAGGAATTGAGACCTTTGAACTGTGGTTTTGGTGAAGAATACTGACCATACCAGAGACGCTCAGAAGAACAAAGTGCAACCAGAATGTTGCTTGGAGATAAGGATGGTGAAGCTTCAACTCACATACTTGAGGCATGTTATTAGGATTCCCTGGAAATGTCATCATGTTTGATAAAATAGAGGATGAATGAAAAAGGGGGGGGGGAATCAAAGACGGACTGTCAAAGTAACTAGGCACAGCTGAGGGTAGCACAGAAAGGGTTAAGTTTGCTTCTGCTGGGCCTAAATTGGAACCAAGCTAACAACAGCTAAGTCGCGTTAATAAAGTTGATGTAAGGTCACCCTTGAGAGTTCCTAACACATAATTAAACTCAATAAATACGACTGACTTTGAGATAAAGGAATGTAGAAAAGAGCATCAGATAAATTGCTAGCATTTTTAAAAATGCAAACAAAACAAAAATGTAGGCTTATTTGAATGGAGAGACATAGCTAATTCTTAGACGTTAGGCGTAATTTGTTATTATGTCTTTTGTAAAGTTGTACAGTACTGTAGAGTATTATAACTCAAAGAACAGACTAATTTGAATTGCAGCTCTTAATGCCAATGAACACAAACTGCTTTGAATCAAATCCATGCAGAGTACAATAGAATCAAATCCATAGTTCGAATGATACGCTTTGATCTCCTTTGATAATATTACAAGAAGAACAATATTGAGGTTAGCCAGCGCTCATTACTGAGGAAGTTTACATGGATAATTACAGTTTTTAATATCTCTACAAAATATTGTTGTTTTATTGATTTTGTAAAGCACAATGAACTTTTTTATGTAATTGACTTCAAGTTCAAGATAAAATGAATGACTTGAATAAAAATAGCAGAGCGATGTATGAAGGAAAGCTTAGAAAAAAGAGGGGAGGGCTAGCGGTGTTTTGTTAACAATGGCTGTACATGAATAGAAAATGAAGCATCATTGTAGACACTGGTAACAACCCTGAAATGTTTGCCAATGGAAAGCTGTCTGGTTCAGGAGGTGTTTCTAATCTAGACCTTAGAATCCTCTTGATATTTATTTAGTAATTTACTTTTACTCTCTAGCCCATCTACCATTTAACTGTCTTTTTCTTTTCACAAGCTAGAATAGAAGAATTAAAATACTGTTGGCAAACCATTATTTCAATTTTGAATGAAAAACAAATTATTGTCTATTAAAGTTCTTACTGCTAAGCTAAATAATCACTATGGGACATTTAAAATTGGTAAGAACTTCCCAATTATTTTTAAGATAAATTTTTCTTAGCTGATCACCTTTTTTTTTTTTTTTAGCCAAATTAACAATGTTTATTTCGAGTTTGAACCCGGGCTCCCGCGTGCTGACACAGCAGCATCCACCGGAGAGCAGCTGATCACCTTTTATAAAAAAATATATAGAGCATTTTATAAGTTTATTTCCATAAACCTGCTGGAATTTTAAAGTCAAGTAAATAATATCTTTGCAACTTACTTGTCTCATCTATTGCAGGTACAGAATCACAAATACACAACGATTGAGTTAATATATGTAGAGTGCTAAAATGGTATCATTTTTGTCAATAACTTCATCTTACTTGGATCCACAATTGGCACCCTTGCAACCAGCAGTCAGGAAATCAAGAGATGCATTGCACTGGGAAAATCTGCAGCTAGAAACTTCTCCAAATTATTGAGAAATATAGATGTCTGTTTGAGGACTAATCAGGCCATGGCCTTTCCAATCACTTGCTATGCATTTGAGAGCTGGACAACAAATAAGGATGACAGGAGAAGAATTGATGCCTTTGAGCTGTGGTGTTGGAGGATACTAAACATCCCATGGACTTCCAAAAGAACAAACAAATATGTTTAGAGAGGGTACCGACACAGTGCTCTTCGGAGGCAAGGATGATGAGGCTTCATCTCACCAACTTCGGACATGTTTCTAGGAGAGGCTACTCCTTGGAGAGGTACCTAATGCTAGGAAAGGTACAGGGTTGAGGAAGGAGAGGAAGACCATCGAACAGGTGGGTTGACATGGTGACTGCCGCAATGGGCCCTAATGTGTCAGAAAGTGTTGAAAGGAAAATTTAAAATAATAATAATGTCCCCAAACCCATACCTTTGATCTGTATTGTAAGAACCCATACCTTTGATCTGTATTGTAAAAACCTATACCTTTGATCAGTATTGTATGAACCTATACCTTTGATCTTGTGTGAATGTTTGTGTTCCAGGAACTAGCTGACCACAAACTGAAGAAACAATTACTGGCAAAAACCATATTTTAACTAATGTCGGCAGCAGGCACCTGACCTAAAATTGAACTTCTCCTCTTCCAAAGAGCCAATGAGCTATCTCTACGCCAAAGAACCCCTAGACCTAGTATAAATTCCCTTGCTTTTTGAGGCTCAGGGTCGACTTCCCTGTCTCACATGTGAGATAAAAGTCGTCCCGAAGCTTCGTCAATAAAGCCTCTTGTGATTGCAGCGAGTGGATCTGGTGTGAGTT
This sequence comes from Elephantulus edwardii, assembly GCF_000299155.1. Taxonomy (NCBI): domain Eukaryota; kingdom Metazoa; phylum Chordata; class Mammalia; order Macroscelidea; family Macroscelididae; genus Elephantulus; species Elephantulus edwardii. The sequence continues at coordinate 5,938,579 of NW_006399827.1, forward strand.
GCTCGGGGTCGCGGCCGTTCTGGGAAAAGCCCTAGATTAGGGTCTTTCAGTGTGAAGACGGTACAGGAGTTATTCATAGGGTTTCTGTGGGTCCTTCTCAACTCGGCGGCACCTAACAACAGCAAAACTGGCAGGGACTATGCAGCCTTCATTCTGGACTCCTGTCATGAAATAGTGGACTGGACTTAGAGGGAGGTATTGTATAACAATGAAAGAATTTTTATTTATTTATTTATTTATTTTTACTTTTCAAAGAGAAGAGCAAACTACGGGGGCAGGGTGCGCAAGGAGAAAAGTGCATCAATGAAAGAATGAAAAATCCAAAAGCTCTGTAAACGTTCATTAAAACTAATAATTTAAAAATATTTAAAACATTTAAAATCGGTAGGTACATCTTATGACTCATTATCAACACTATTATGAACGATACACTATCCAAAGAAAGAGAGGCAGAGAATGTACACGCTGGTAGCGTCTTTGGAGGGAGTTGTTGCAGCGAACCCAAAAGGGGCATTTCACTGGAGGTTTTAATCTAGCCCCAGTTAGGTGGTAGTGAGATGCTGCACTATCTTGTTTTACCAAGATTTTGAAAAAGAAAAGCCTGACATATACTATTAACCAGAAATACAAGAAAGAGAATTTTGAAGCTGAAGGTCTAGGTAAAAACAAAAACAAAAACTCAGACATCAACAAAAGTTTGTAAATGACCTATTCTTGCCTTAAGTTTGCTTTGCAGGAAACATCCAATTAAAATTCAGGTTAGCTATAAGATTTTCCTATTTGGAAATTTTGAAAGATAGTTTTTTTTTTTTAAATCCTTACCCCCCTAGAAGGATCAGTACTTCTGCCAGACCTACCAATGCTTTCAACTTTTTATCTATCTGTGGCTAAAAACGCTATCAAAGGTGGGAAGTTCATAGGTGAAGCTCGTTCCATCAATCAACCTTACTGAATTCAGGAAAGGTCTTTTCATTCTGACCTTGCCCAGATGGTGACTTGTTTTAATGTGAATTTCCTAGTAGTAAGGGAACAAAGTTCTCTTTTAAAGTCATTGATGTATTAATCTGGAGAAGGTGTGTATATATATATATATATATGTGTGTGTGTGTGTGTGTGTGTGTGTGTGTGTGTGTGTGTGTGTGTGTAAATATTAGTTAACCTATTTAAAAAAAGACCCCCACAAAGTAAGTTACTTCTATAAGCCCACTATTCAGTACACAAAGATATTTAAAATTCATTCTAGCTTCCTATGTTGACCAGTAATAGTCACAGTGAGCGCCAAGTCGTATTTGGAACTCTTTAACACCTCAAGATTCTGTTTTGTCTTGGCAGTGTGGGGAGAACAGATCCAGCAGTGCCGGTCAATATCCAAGCCAATGCAATTCTCATTTTGACTCTACTCTGTACTGCATGCCCACACTCTAATGTATCCTGCCAAATAGCCACATTTTAGCAAATTCCCCTTAAGCATTGGTGCACCCTAGTATACCAGACTCAAGTATACCCTAGTATATCAGACTGCAAGCCATTTAGAGAAAAAGTCTAGTGTTTTTGGTATGTAGAGAACGATCTAGAAGGAAATAGATTATGTGCATGTGGTTACAAGGGTCGTTAGCAAAAATTAAAAGAGCAGTAGGAAAAAAATAGTCCAACCAAGACCTTCTGCTTGAATTTAGATGAAAATTGTGTTGTACTCTGTCAAATTTTAAAATGAGAAATGCTAATCTGGTTGTCCAATAAATTATTAAAAATATTTCCACAGCATCCAAGTTATTATAACCAAAAGTTACACAGACATGATGTAAAACCACCAATAGTACAAGGATCAGCAGGTTGGAATGTACAAAATAAGTTTTTATTTTGTTTTAAAATGACAATTATAGCAGTCATGCCTGATTGTTATTTAAAATTGTTCCTCTAAACTTTTATTTTTCCTGGAACTGGTCTGTATGACAGACATGAGTATTATTTCTCTATCAATGTGCTATATTGAAAAAATTAGAAATGAGGTGGGGATGATGTTGACCGTGATGGTGATGTCAAGCTGTTCAGCAGGTCATATGGTTAATTTACTTATGTTTTAAGCCGTTTTATTACAGCCGGCCAAGATTTCCCTATTTTAAAGATATGGCAGAATGAAATTCTTAGATATTGCTAGTGCCAAAACAATGGCATAAAAACTGAGTATTTATTTCTCCCATTACCTGGGATGTTCTCTGAATGACTTTAGTAAACTGCCTTTCCTCCAGGTTTCTTGAACAGCACCTCCTGATTTAGGCTTTCATGCCACTTTCTCCTTGCTAAGATATAATCATTAAAAAGCAAAGCAAAATGCTTCCACATGTGTTTTAGTAATTTTTTTTAAAAGAATGACCTTCAGTATTCCTGCATGTCTTTCTAAGTGGTTTTCTTAGACTATCCATCACAGGATTAATAAAACCCTTGAATAAATCAGCATTAGGGGAACTGGGAATGTGAACCTCATTTTTTTTAAACATACAAAAGCAAAGATGGTTTGTTTTCCTAGACTTCCAATAATTCAAGGATTAGGCAGTTTCACTGTTCAATTTGGCAGCCTGGACATCTGGCTTTAGGACATTACGATGTAGCTACTGAAGTAAATTACTCAATGATACTAGGATTACTATTTCATCTACTTACCACAACTATATCTTACTACCCATGGGGGGGGGGGAACAAACCACAAAACAACAAACCATATTACTGTGTCACTGTGTCTATAGGAATATATATATATCTGGACAGATGTAGGGAGAGTGTCTGATCCCAGGGCCTACAGAATTAATTGTGGTGAAGTGTTTCCAACTTTTGTTTACACTTGTTCATGTAGGATAAGTATGTTTCCAAGAATAAATATGTTTTCAGGGCTTTATGATTTTCATCTGGGAAGAACATAATATTACTTTGCTTTCAGTGGCAAAAGTTAATAACATATCATGATCTTCCCTCTATTTCAGATCCAAGTTATCACGTAGGTAGTGCTTGTGGTGATGAAGAAGCCAACATCCTGCTTAGCTTCTTGACATTGCCCCACATTTATTTTCAGAAATGTGCTCACCTATGAATAAAGAAACTGGAGCTCACATCCATTTATTCATCCAACAAGTATGTTGTTCATATTTTTATTGGTTTGCATACTCATGGACATTGCATTTCATGCATGTGCATTGTGCTTTATATATTTTTCATTTCCATTTTGTTTTATTCATGTACATTACATTGTATACATTTATATGTATTGTATTTTAGATAATTACTATTAACCTATGCCTATCATCACTTTGTCTTTTCAAGTCCCCATTGAATATATCCTATTCTTTACCCTCCCTCTGCCCACTGACTTCTGATATCTTAGTTATTTCCTTCCTTTCCCATTTCCCCCTTCTCCTTCCCCTTATGAACATTTATATACATCATGCTCAAATATCCTATTTTTATAATGATGATCTCATGCAGTGTTTGCATTTATGAGACTGAATTCATGCAGCATAATGCTTTCTAGATTCTCCCATGTTACATAGCCTTTCACAAATGTTGTTCCCTAGTGCTGCATAATATTCCATTGTGTGAATGTATCACAACTTTTCAATCCATTCGTTTGTTGATGGGCATTTGGGCTACTGCCGCTTTCTTGTTTTGTCTTCCATTTGTTGTGAATAACACTGTTTTCATAGGCATACATGTCTCCATTGTATCTCGGTTCTGATTCCCTTTGGGTATATTCCCCAGTGGGATAGCTTAGTCATATGGGATTTCTATGATCAACTTTTTGAGGAAATGCTACACTGCCTTGCAGAGTGGTTGTACCAATCTACAATCTTACCAACAGTATATGAGAGTTCCAACCTCTCCATATCCTCTCCAACATTTATTGTTTGCTGTCCTGTTAAACTTTGCTATGCTACTGGGGTGAGATAGCATTTCATTGTTGTTTTGATTTGCATCTGATTGTCTGTGATTTTGAGCATATCTTCATGTGTCTGTTGGCCACTCAATGTCTTTCTTATTTTATGGTTTTTGCCTATTTTGCTAAGGGATTGCCAGGCTTTTTCTTGTGGTTGTTGTTATTACATACCATCAAGTCAAGTACAACTCACAGTGATCCTATGAACAACTAGTCTGAACACTGTCCTATCCCATGCCGTCTTCACGCTTTCTGACACAATCAAGCCCATTGCTGTAGTCACCATGTCACCTCACCTGGTTGAAAGCCTTCCTCTCTTTCTCTATCCTTCCACTTTTCCAAGCATGATGTCCCTCTCCAAGGAGTAACCTCTCCAACCAACATGCCCTAGGTATGTGAGACAAAGCTAAAAATGACAGAAAAATAATTAATGCCTTTGAACTGTGGTGCTGGAGAAGAATGCCAAAGACCAAATGGACTACCAAAAGAACAGATATGTCTGTAGAAAGTTTTATCTTCTCCAATTTCTTGTGGAGGTCCTATAATATGCTATAAACTTTAGTTATGAGACCTTTGTCTGAAATGCTATTACCAAATGGTTCCCACCACCCCCAGTCTGTAGACTTTCTTTTCACTGTACTGAAAGAAGTTTTTGATGCACACAGGAACTTGATTTTCAGAGGGCCCATTCATTGATTTCATTCTCTCGTGACTGTGCATTTCTGGCTATATTTGCAAACCTACTTTATACCATCACAACCTTGCTTGCTGAAACTGAAGAAGACTTGAAGCACTTGCTGCAAAAGGCCAAGTAGTATAGTCTTCAGTATAGATTGAAGCTCAACATCAAAAAGACAAAGATTCTCACCACTGGTCCAATTGGCAGCACCATATTAGATGAAGAGGAAATTGAGGTTGTTAGCAATTACAGCTTGCTCAGAGCTGCAATCAACACTCTTAAGACCAACAGTCAGGAAATCAAAAGATGAATTGAATTGGGAAAATCTGCTGTCATGAACCTCTTCAGAGTGCTAAAGAGAAACAATGTCAATCTAGATACAAAGGTGTGCCTAATCCAGTCCAAGTTCTTCTCGATTACTTGTTATGCTTCAGAGAGCTGGGCTATGACGAAGGATGACAGGAGAAGAATAGATACTTTCAAGTTGCAGTGCTGGAGAAGAGTCTTGAGCATACCATGGACTGCCAAAAAACAAATATGTCTGTCTTGGAGAGGGTGAAGCCAAATCTCTCCTTGGAGGCTAGAATTTTTAAGCTCTGCCTCACTTACTTTGGGCACTTACTTTGTGGCCAGAAGAGATCAGTCCTTAGAGAAGGACATCATGCTCAGAAGTGTGGAGGGACAACACAGGAGAGGGAGACCCTGGATGAGATGGATTGATATAGTAAGTGGGGCTATGGGGTTGGTGTGTCAGAATTAGTGAGACTGGCTCAGAACAGGGAATATAGGGTTGCTATACATCACAGGATATTCAATGGCACATAACAACAATAACATACTATAGGTTTGGAAGCAGGAGTGTCATCCACTTCCTAAATAATATGTCTTTGGAAACTCTATGAACTTTGATAAATGTCGATAGTTGTAAAGGGGCTTCAGGCCATAGGGTCACTATGAGTTGTGCTCAATTCGAAGGTAATCAACAGAACAACAACTTATACCATCTGCTAGGGCTTCTAAATTTGATCTGATTGAGTCACTTGTGATTTTTATGGTTTGGCGTTTTATCCGTAGGTCTCTGATTAACTATAGGAAGCCAATACTAAATATTTGTAATAAACCAAATGCTATTTCAGGATGTGGGGGAGGCGGGGTAAAAGCTGGAATTCACCCTGAGTCACTAAGGCCATCCTTAAGTGTTTACAGGATTCTTGCATTGCATTTGCTGATTCCTTCCTCCTGAGTCAAGCTAAAGTTTTCAGTAGAAAGAGCTTGGCTTCATTGGCATTGAATTCTCTTTATGATTTGCTTCCCCTGATTCTCAATAAATACATAGAAAGGTGTGGCTTGAGCCCTTCAGTCATTGGAGCTGTTGTCCCCATGTCGTTTATGTTCTCTGTTCTATCTCTCTCCTGGTTGCTTTACTCTTTGTCTGCAACAATTAACTTTGAATTTATTTTTGTATGTGGTGTGAGATGTGGTTTCTATTTTAATTTTCTGCAGGTAGATGTCCAGTTAATGAGCACCATTTGTTGACGAGGTGTTGTTTCCCAATTTGATAGATTTGAATCCTTGTAAAATACAAATTGACAATAGGTGAATGGGTTGATTTCTGAGTTCTTTATTCTACTTAATTGGTCTATGTGTCTGTCATTGGACCATTTCCCATGCTCTTTTGGTTACTATGACTGTATAGTGTATGTTGAGATCAGGGATTTCTATGCTTTCCATTTCATTTTTATGTTTCAGAAGTGGTTGGTTTATTTGGAGTTTCTTTCATTTCAATAAAAAACTGAAAATTGCCTTTACATTGCTCTTTAAAGTTTGGTATGTTTGGTATGGTATCTGTACTGGGATTGTATTGAACATATAGATTACTGTTGGTAAGATTGTCTTCCTATCCATGAACAGGGGATATATTTCATTTAACTAGGTCTCTTATTGTTACTTAGAGTAGTTTTTTGTAATTTCAATTATAAAGATCTTTTATCTTTTTATTTAGATGCATTCTTAGGTATTTAATCTGTTGGTTGGATATTGTAAGTAGCATTACTTTCTTATTTTCCTTTTCCATGCTTTCTTTATTGCTGTAAAGAAATTTCACTGATTTTTGTATATTGTTTTCTGCCACTCTATTAAATTGGCCTACTAGATCTAATGTGTTTTTTTTGTTGAGTCTTTTGAGTTTTCTGTGTACGCTATTGCATCTTTAGCATATAACAACAGTTTTGCTACCTCTTTGCCAATTTGGATGCCTCCTATTTACTTCTCTTGTCTTATTGCCTTAGCTAGTGTTGTTGTTATGTGCGACTCATAGCGACCCTATGCACAACAGCCCTAAACCCTGCCCTATCCTGCGCCAACCGCACTGCCTCTGACACATCCACCCCGATTACCCCAGTCACCGAATCAATCCATCTCATAGAGGGTAGTACTTCCAATAAAATACTGAAGTGCATGGAAGGAAATTGCCCATCCTTTTCCCCACAAAACGTTTGGTGGACTTGAATGATATACTTTTGGGATTGCAGCACATCTTCTTAACCACTAGGCTACCAGAGCTCCCTAAATATTGAATAAAAGTGGTAATAGTAGATATCCTTGTCTGGTCCCTGTTCACAAGGGGAATGACTTTCTCCCTTGAAAATGATGTTGGCTTTTGGTTTTGCATATATACTTTTTACTAAATTGAGAATATTCCCTTCTATTTCTATTTTGTTGAGTGGTTTAATTAGGAAGAGGTGTTGAATTTTCAAAAAAGGCCTTTTCTGGATCAACTGATAGTATCATGTAGTTCTTCTTTGTTTTGTTAATATGATGATTTACTTGATTATTTTTCTTACGTGGAATCATCCTTGCATACCTCTTATAAATCACACTTGGTCAAGATAAATTATTTTTTAAATATATTATTGGATTCTACTGGTCAGGATTTTGTTAAGGATTTTTTGCATCTGTATTCATGAGACATATTGATCCACAGGTTTCTTTTTTTTATGATGTTTTTGCCTGGTTCCCTTGTTTCCTATTTTCTGAAATAAATTTTAAGTAGAATTGGTGATAGTTTGGGCCAGGATGTTTGTTTATTGGTGAGTTTCAGTCTAGTTAGTTCTTTTTGGTACAGTGATTTTTTTTTTTTTTTTATTCCCTCTGTCTTCCTTTGATGCTCTCTGAGTCATTCAGTATATTGCCCATAGCTTCTTTCAATATTGTGACTCAGGACATAAATGTTTTTCAGTTCTCTCAACTTGAGAAATGCAGAGAGAGTTCTTCCCTTTTTGTTCTCAAATTCCAACTCTTTGCACATCCCATTATAATGCTTTGTCTTCTTGAGCTGCCGTTTGAAATCTTCTCTTTGGCTTTTTTCTCTGGCATGTTTTCCCTTGTTTTGGCTTCTTGGTGCTCTGATGCAATTTTAAAAATCTCTTTCTGACATCCATTTCAGCTTCTCCACCCTCTCCCCTGTCTTTGTGATGACCTTTTGCTTTCTTCATGGATGATACCATCTTATAGTACATATGATCTTTGATCATTGTCATTCAGTGTTTCAAAACAATTGTTAAGATGATCTTGAAATTAAGATGGAACATATTCAAGATCATATCTCAGGTCTCCTGGATTTATTTTTATTTCTTTCAGCTTCAACTTGACCTTGCACATGAGTATTTGATGGTCTGACCCACGGTCTGACCCATAGTCTGCCCTGGCCTAGTTTTTATTGCTGATATTAAGCTCCTCCACAATTTATCCCACAATTATAGTCATTCTGATTCCTATGAAGCCCATCAGGTAAGGCCCATATATAAAGTTGCCATTTGTGTCTTTTAAAAATGTATTTACAATGGATAAATCATTGAAAATACGAAATTAGATCATTCTATTTCCAGCCTCATTTCTAACACCATGTCCATATTTTCCAACTACTATTCCTTCTTCATTGTTGCTAACTCTTGCATTCAAGTCACCAGTTGTCATTGATGCATCTTGAGTGTATCTTTGGTCCATTTTGGAGTGCAAGAGTTGGTAAAAATTTTCAATTTCTCCCTCTTTGGCTCTAGATGTAGGAGGGTATATTTGAATAAGATCATATCAACAGGCCTTCCTTGTATGTGTGTGGATAATAGCCTATCTTTCACAACATTGTGTTTCAGAATAGAACTTGAAATTGACTTTTTTACTATGAATGAAACACTATTCTTCTTCTGTTTTTCATTCCCAGCATAGTGTACCATATGATTCAAAGTGGCCAAAGTTGGTTCATCTCATCTCACTAATGCCAACAATGGCAATGTTCACATATTCCATTTCATTTTTCAAATTTTCTTGTTTTCCAATATATCAGAGTATAGGTTTTCCATAATATTCTCTTATTATTGATTTAATTTTGGCTGGTTCTTTTGAGATGTCACATCTTTCATGCATTATTCAAGTTATGTGTGTCTTCTTTTGTTGAGTTTGCCAATGGTTTGTCTATTTTATTAAAGCTTTTGAAAAACTAGCTCCTGGTTTTGTAGATGGTTTCCTTGATTTTTCTGAGTTTTATCCCATTGATTTCAGCCCTTATCCTTATAATTTCCTTTCTTCTAGAGGTTACACTAATAACTCATTGTTCTTTTTCTATTTGATGGAGATGTTACATCATTAATTTTGCTCATCTTCTTTTTTATGTATTTGCCTATTGCTATGAACAAACATATAATGACTCAGAATATTGAAGCTACAGATTTATTTGCATAAGAACTTCTTGAGATGTATTTTCACAGTATGAACTATGATTTTATTTTTTTTTTAAAAAAAGAGAAACAATTGTGAGCAAGAAATTAGTAAAATATGTCAAAATCTAGATGCCTGTTTCTTTAATATGTATCTTTGGTAGAGTACATATGGTCATTATCAGAAATATCTATGTAAATCTTACATTGATATTACTCTTAATTATATAAACTCCTCTTCCATTTTATGTCTCCTTTTGTGCTTTTCTTTGTGCTTTCTTTTTGCTTTTAAGAGGGATCCATCTTTATCTCCAATATCCTTTTACTCTATAGTAGAAAAGTCTAAACCTTGATAGATGTATTAAAAATTCATTTGGACACTTTAAAATGCAAGATTATCTATAAGATTATTCAAAATAAAATTTTATTATCATGAGCTTACCTTTGTTTTCATAGGCAACTTCTTTAATGTTTTCTTTCTGAAATATATTTCTAATTTTAGATCTGGGAGCTCGGCATTTTGCATTTGTAGAGATCTATCTCTCTCTCTGTCAGGTCTATCTTGAGGATCTTGGACCTTCCTCAATAACATTTGTTGCTTGTTCTTTTGTCTCAGATTCCACAAAGGCAAATCCCTTTGGGTCTCCAGTGGATTTACAATGTGGGATACTTATATTAATGACATTGCCACATTTCCCAAATATACTTTATTTTTTTTTATATTATTATTAAATTTTATTAGTTTCAATGAACATTCACAGGGATTCTGGGCTTTCACTCCTTCATTGCCGCACCATTCTCTCCACCCTCCTCCCCAGTTTGTTCTTCTTACCCACCATCCGAATGTCTATTTTAATTGTCCAATTGCCACAGTGTGTGTCCTTTGCCATTCCCTATCACTCCTCCCTGAGAGAGACTTCACCCTGAGTCATAAGAAAAA